>NC_084467.1:96571893-96874924 GCF_027409185.1 Cynocephalus volans
CTGCTGGAAGTCAGGGGGTTGTTCTTTACCTTGGTCAGTTGAGGCTTTCTGACTCTCAAAGGGCCTTCACTCTCTCTCAGCTCTTTGCTATTTTCGCCTTCGGGTCCTGCGGCTCCTACAGCGGGGAGACAGGAGCAATGGTTCTCTGCAACAATGAAGCCAAGGACGTGAGCTCCATCATTGTTTCATTCGGCTATCCCTTCAGGTGAGCAGGAATTGGTTCTGACCCAGCATAGCCTCTCCCGCTGGATTGGCAGGACCTGCTTGATCTCTTCCTCCTCCAGACACCTAACAAGTATTTGTTGTGTACTGCTCCAGCTTCAAATACAATTATAAGACCAGGGTCCTTTCTGCCCTTTAGCAATTTCAGACACACTGACCAGAGAAAAACATAAGGGAAACACAGATAGATCATTGTTATAATGTTCCAGACCAATAGCAGGTCACAGTGGTTCATACAAGAAGAACCCATGAAGGCTTACAGGAATCTGGGCAAGTTGGGCAGGTCTCTCTGACCCTCAGCTGCCACCTCTCCGCATTGAAGGTAAGGAAGCTTATTAGTACTGTACTTAGATCCTAAAGAATTGATGTGGGATGCTCACCTGGTATCACCAGAACACAATGAGGCTCACCTTGGCTAGAGGTAAAAGAGAATATTCTTTTTTTTTTTTTTTTAAAGAGATGACCGGTAAGGAGATCTTAACCCTTGCCTTGGTGTTACCAGCACGACACTCTTCCAAGTGAGCCATGGGCTGGCCCAGAAGAGAATATTCTTTCCTAGCTATTTGGGAGCTTAGGGAGTGGGGAGCCCCAGAGGAGAATGCAGACAGGGCTCGCCTTTTCATAAATTTGTAGTGTCAGCATCCAAGTTAGATAAACTGTCTCTTGTATAATAGGTTGTCTTTTTCTCTTTATTTTGTCCAATACAGCCTCATTGGGGAGCCTGAATAAGGCCTGATAATGGGTGATTCCAACCCTAACTTGGCCACTGTGGGCGTGTATTTTCCCAGGGGCAGAATGAAGATGATCTGCCTAGTGGTTTGGCTACCAGAAATAGATGGACTATATATATTGTGGTGGTGACCTAAAAGGCCCTGGAGATACTTGGAAATCCATGGTCACCAAGTCTGGGCAAGGTGGATAACTGCGGGGTGGTGACTGAGAGAGAGATAGAGTTCAACTGGAATCTCGGGGAACTTCCTGTCTTGTCTGCAAGCTTCCCTCCCGAAACGTCCCTCCTTATGCAACCCCTTTATCGGCTCTGTAAGTGTCCCAGGATGGGAACTAGCATAGGACTACTCCTGGGACAGGGAGAGGGAGGATTGCCTGAGCTCAGGATGGCCTCCCCTGCCACCTGCAGGTTGCACCGGGTCCAGTATGAGATGCCGCTCTGCGATGATGACTCCACCTCTAAGACCATGCACCTTATGGGGGACTTCTCTGCCCCTGCCGAGTTCTTTGTGACCCTTGGCATCTTTTCCTTCTTCTATACCATGGCTGCCCTAGTCCTCTACCTGCGCTTCCACAACCTCTACATGGAGAACAGGCGCTTCCCACTGGTGGTGAGTGAGCAGGGGCCAGATGGAATGGGTGGAGAGACTGAGAAGATGTTTGTGAGGGGGCTAAGGTGAGAGCTGGAGGGGAGACAAACATGGGGCTTTTCTGGGTCCCTGACACCCATATGTGGAACCTCTGCCTCTACCAACCTCTCATTGCTGGCTCCTGCTCATAGGAGGCACACTAGCAACTTAAAGAAGCAGGCTCTGAAGTTAGACTGCCTGGGTTCAAATCCCAGCACTGTCTCAATAGCTGTGTGGTCTTAGACAAGTTACCTAGCCTCTCTAAACCTCAGTTTCCTCAACTATAAAATGGGGTCAAAGTAATACCTACCTCACAGTGTTTTTTGGTGATAAAAGGAGAATGTATGTACAGTATCTGCTACATAGTTAGCCTTAATAAGTGTTAGCTATAATTAATATTATTCCCCTTTACTCTCTCCCTATCCCAGGCATGCAAGGCGGAAGGGGTGTCTTAGTGGACCCCATCTTCTCCTGCAATCTTCTCTCTGCCACCACTTGTAGCTGAGCAATGGTGACCAAAGGAAAAGCTGGGAAGGAAGAGTGGGAAGTTTAGGTCACTTGGGTTTTGGGGTAAGGCTGACCAGCAGATGCCTTGGTACATTGTTGCCTGACCTTACTTCTGACGGCATGGGCAGGGGCAGCCTGAGTGGCAATATTCCTTTGGTGGCAGTGAACAGATTCCTCAGGATGATCTGGGCTCCTGAGGCTACAGATGTTGTATAGGATGGGAAGAGGCAGCTGTCCTGGGATCCTAGGACCACGGCAAGAGGAAAGCAAGCGGGGAATCACAGGCCCTTTCTGAGTGTATTTCCCATCCCCCTGCTCCTTCCAGGACTTCTGTGTGACTGTCTCCTTCACCTTCTTCTGGCTGGTAGCTGCAGCAGCCTGGGGCAAGGGCCTGACTGACATCAAGGGGGCCACACGGCCATCCAGCCTGACCGCAGCCATGTCCGTGTGCCATGGGGAGGAAGCAGTGTGCAGTGCTGGGGCCACACCCTCCATGGGACTGGCCAACATCTCTGTGGTGAGACCTGTGGCCACCAGAAGGGTCTGGGGGAGGCAGTGCTATCTTGGCTGCCCAGGCCTGCCTCAGCTAGCAGGTTCTGAGAGGAACCGAGAGGGTGTCCCCAGAGCCAGTATCTCCTGTGCCTAATGCTGGCTGCTGGCCCCTGGACGGCCCTGAGAAGATATTTTGGCATGAGAGTAACCTGAGAACCACTCACCTCCTGCATTCTGCCTCTCATTTCCTGTCTCTTCTCCGCAGCTCTAGGCATGCTCTCTGTGACTACCTCCCAGCCCTCCTGTCTGTTTTACACTATGTGTGTGTACATGTGTGAGCACGTGAGGGAAGGAGCATGAGAGCATAGGACTATGCCTGAGCTCCATGCTGGGAGCAACCCCAGAGTGAGTGAGAAGGGGCTGGCTCATTGTTGCTTAGCCCTCCAGACTGGAAAGGGACTTTGGGGCAGTGGTGGGTCCAGCTGGATTTGGCCATCCTGGTTGTCAGCACGGTGAGATATGTCCATATCCATTGGGAAAGAGCTGAGGCCTTGAGCTTCTCAAGTGCTCCCTATCTTCCCAGCCACCTCAGCCCTGCACTGAAAATGCCTTGGACCTCCCCAAGACCCACAACTGAAATGTTTAATGGTTGGCACACCAGGGAGCCTTCTGGAACTTGCTGGAACCCTGCTGATAGCTTTCTACCCCCAATATTTTATTGCAAAAGTTGTCACACATACAGCAAAGTTGAAATAATTTTACAGTGAATACGCACACACTCACCACCTAGACTGTACCACTAACATTTTGCTATACTTGCTTTACCACATATCTATTCACCTCTCTTCATCCATCAATCCATCTTATTTTTAATGCATTCCAAAGTTAATTGGAGACATCAGTACACTTCTAACTACTTCCTGCTGTTAGGTATTTAAAATATTTTGAATAAATATTTGAATGTAGCCCTGGCTGGGCCCCTGGTCCTAGGGAAGGAGCACCTTGGACAGCTCCTGCCACATGTCCACAAAAGGTGCTCCAAACAGGGCCCCACATGTACTGTGGGAAGTGCCCTCCACCAGCTCCAAGTCTTGGGTCCTTACTACGCTTTGCATGATGCTCCACTCCAGGGGCCAGATTTCTAGTGACCAAGTTACATCTTGGGTATATCCTGGGGACAGAGTTAGACACTTTCACCAGGGAATCCCTTAATGGGTGATGGCCTTGAACCCTGCTTCTGTATCC
Organism: Cynocephalus volans; assembly: GCF_027409185.1. Taxonomy (NCBI): domain Eukaryota; kingdom Metazoa; phylum Chordata; class Mammalia; order Dermoptera; family Cynocephalidae; genus Cynocephalus; species Cynocephalus volans. Next base: position 96,575,718 of record NC_084467.1, read on the forward strand.
TGTTCTCTGTCTTTTGGACTTTCTAGCCCTCTGTGCCTCTCCCCTACCTCCCCAGCAGGAACTCCCCACTCTCTGTTCTCATGATGTCTCCCCTTACTATTCTCACAAACTTCCCTAATGTCTTTGCAGATCTTTGGCTTTATCAACTTCTTCCTGTGGGCCGGGAACTGTTGGTTTGTGTTCAAGGAGACCCCGTGGCATGGACAAGGCCAGGACCAGGACCAAGGCCCCAGCCAGGAGAGTGCAGTAGAGCAGGGAGCAGTGGAGAAGCAGTAAGCAGCCCCCACCTGGCTACTCCCGAACTGGACAGCAACTCTTCAACCACCTCCGGCTTCCAGGACCTCTCTTTCCTCTCCCTCCAACTCCCTTCCCCCATCATTCTGGGCTTTGAGTTGAGATGTGAATGGGCAGGCATCAGTTGTTGGAAACCTGGGCAGCCCTCCCAGCGGTTTCCCATCCCTCTTCTTGCTGGAACCCCAGATGGCAGGAGCTCAGTGCTTCTTATTTACTGCCTGGACCGAACCATCTAACTTGGGGTCTTACTAGTACCCTCATAGCCTCTGAGAACCAGCCTCTGCTGCAGGGGTTGAGGGCAGGAGACCAGAGCCCTGAGACTGGACCGTAGCAGCCACCTTTATATCAACCCGTCCAGCTTCAATAATAGTGGGGATAGGGGAAATCAGCTGGCAGCCTTCTCTTCCCCAGTCCCTTGCATGGAGGGCACAACAGTGGTTTCGTGACCCTTCCTCAATGGCTGTCATCTAATCCCTCTGTCTGATCTCTAGTCAGCCCAGACCTCAGCGTGCTTTCCATTCTCTTCTCTGACCTCTGCTTGCCCACAGACTTTACCATGTGTGAACCAGGAAGGCTGACTAGCCTAGAAAAGAGCGCTTTATAGGGTCCTGATGAGGCCTGGACTCAGCAGGGAGCAGATAAATTGCAACTGAGTTGCAACTTCAAGAAACTAAAGCCAGGAAACTCTCTGGCACAATCAGTTTCTTCTGTCCCCTCAATCCTCCCACCCCCCAGGCTAGGGCACTCTCCACCAACACACCAAACTCCACTTATTCTAGAAACTCGTTACCTTCCTCCCTGTCTTCTGTCTTGGGCTTGGTCTCATACTTGGGACACAAGATGAGGGGTCTTGGAGCATCTCCATTTCAGCCCCCTGCCTCCATTCCTCCAACCTCTCTATGTCCCTTCCCCAGCCTTTTGGGTTTGAGGCATTTGAGATCCTTTTCAATGTCTGCAGGCCTTCATTTCATTCCTGTGGGGTGAGATAGGGACTTTGGAAGGTCCCAAAGGAACATCATCAAGCTGTTTCTCCAGAGCCCCAGGACATGGATGGATGGGCCCATTTCTTCCTTATTATCTGCTTGTTTTTTCCTCCCTGCTCCTTCTCTAGTCCCTCTTTCATACTACCCCTTCTCATCTTCACAAAAGGATATGTCTCCTCCCTTGCTCTCCCATTCTTCCCCTACCTCTTCCTTTCTCCAGGCTCTATCCTCTCTCCAGTCCAGGGCAGGCCGATGTATTGGTGCTTCTTCACTTAGGGACCCAGTTCCATATTTGTCTTTGGTGTGTCTCCTCTTCCTGACACCTCCTTGAGTCCCTCTCTGGATCCCAAGGCCTGAGAGTCAGTGCTAAATGGGTAAGGACCATCTGCTACCTACCCAGCTCCAAACACCTGAATCTGCCCTGGCCCTAAAGCTTCATCCATCCAGGGAAGGATATAGAGTGAAGAATCCAACCATTTTCCAATCCAGCACCAATTGGCCCACCCAGCATCCCAAAGGTGAATGTGCCCTGTGCCAATCTCTCCTCAGGATGGAGTCAACCCCCTTCAACCTCCTCACCTCCCTAAATGCCATCCATAGTAACGTGTATTACTGGGGTACCCAGGGGTTAGGGCCTTTGATTTCAGGCCAATCATTTCCTCTTTGAGACAGAATTTCCCCACTTGACAAGGGAAGTGTGAGATTTACATCCTCAAATACTCCAGAGTCCTTCAGTGAAAGAATTAGGTTTTTTGTTTTGTTTTTTAGATTTTTTGGAAGAGATTTGAGGAGGGAAAAAGGACATGGGGTGAGAGTGTTTCTGAGTCTGAAATGCCTCTCTGTCCTGAGCTGTCCCCATGATTACAAGGGAGACAGTTTTTCCTACAGCTCTAGAGACACAGAGAACTAAGGAATGACCTTCATTTTTCTTCAGGCTGGCCCCTGTGGGGGTCTGTAAGCAGCTTCTACTGGAACTTTGTTTGGATTCTGTGTCTATATTTATAACTTATTTGAAATGTGATGGATAAAGTGTTCTCATATAGGGGCAGAAGTTAGCAAATGGCTCTTCAGCTAAGGAAAGAGGGAGGGGGGCAATATTCATTCCTGCCAAGGACTCCCAGCCCAAACTCTCCCTAGAACAGAGAAGGCTCTTTCTCTTCCTCAAGAGGCTGGCTTGTTCTCAGCCAGAAGAGCCTTAATTGGGGCGATGGCCTCCCTCTCCTTGACCACCCTAAGAAGAAAGGCCACTTCCCCTCATTACCTCTGGAGGGCCAGGCTGGGCCAAAAGCCAAAAGCCAACAGCAGGGCTGTCCTCATAGGACTAATATCCCCTCCCACCAGGCTGGCGTCACCACTTTGCCTACTGGGGCCTGAGGTAGGAGAAGGTGTCTGGTTTCTCCAGATGCTGCAGGAAGCCAACAGGCAGGGCACTTGCCCTTTGCCCTAGTAGACTCTGACCCTGCCAGGGTGCCCACCTAGGACCTTTCCTGGACATGAATTTCCTCTACTATCATGGTCATAAGTGTCCTACTTTCAGGATTGCAAATCAGGGGTGGGGGGGAAAATGTTGCATGTTGTCTGGTGCTTGTTATTACACATTGAATAAACAACGCTGCGAGCATTTGCCATGAAGGAGCCAAGACTGGAGCCCTTCTAGGGATTTTTTTTTTCTTTTCCTTTCCCTTGCTTTCAGTTCTCAGACAAATATCAGCATTTCAACCAAGATTTCATTCTACTCCTCTCCACTCTGCACCCCAAGCAATAGAGTCTGCTGGCTGAGCAGTTCCTGGCAGGCCCTAGTCTAGTGACATCTCCTCTTTTGGTAGCACCCAATTAGTCCAAAGCAACTGGGACTCATTAGCAGATTTGGAGCAAACTCAGAAGGCAAGAGATAGTGGCTTCCACGGTGCTGTTTCCATTTGCTCTCCCACCATCTGTGACCCAAACAAGCTTCCTGTCAGGAGTTGAGGACCATATGTTTAAGGTTCTTGCTGAACAAACTTGCACCTCTATCCCCCTTCAGACAGTACATTTACATTCCGTAGAAAAATGCACTTTGGCACAATTTTACATTCAATTTCACCAGGTTCCTGGACCCCCTAGAGATCATCTACGGTTCTCAGGTTAAGAATCCCTGCCCTTAGAGATTATGCTTGAAGTACTTAAACATTCCCTGGATGAAGAGGAGAAGAAACTATGAGATCTCGAAGTCATAGACCTTGAATTATTTGCTCCCAAACTTGGTTTCCCGGTAGCTGAGGTGTGAAGGGTTGAGGAGGGAAAAGAGGATCAGTATTTCTTTTCTGATGTGACTGGGGGGAAGAAAGAGGCAGATTTTTGTCTCTTGATTGTGTGAGGGTGGGAAGAAATGTTATCAGCTGAGAAGAAAGGTGGATGGTTAAAGTACTTTCCAGGCCTTAGCAAGGAAAATAACAGATCTGATGAGAAATCTCCTTATGCCGAGGCTTTGTAGCAGCTCTTCCAGCAGAGAAAATATTCGTTAGAAAAAGAAGCCAAAGTGATGGATGGAGGCAGGGTCCAGCCAGGGTTTGGGAAAAAGCGGTACAGGGTATCGATCACAGTTCTCAGGAGGAGAGAGACGATCAGCAGAGATGCTGCAAACACCAGCAGCCCCGGGGCCACCCCAGTTCCGGGGCTGGCTCTGGCAGAAAGACAGCCTTCTGTCATCCTGACAGGTGATCGTGGTCAGCGTAGCCAGGTCCTCCCGAACCCAGACAACGCCACTCCAATCCTTTGCTCTGCATCAGGGCAGCGTGGGTTTCCCACAGAGGAGGCACAATACGTGAGACAAGGCCCTCCCCCACTCCAACCCCTGTGTCCTTCAGCACATCCTACAGACTCCCTCCCCTTGCCCTTCTAATTCACAGCTCCCACCTCCCCGCACCTACCCTATTCGATCTACAGGGAAGCAGAGTCGCTTCGTGGCCGCTAGCCCAGGAAGGGGCGCCAGCCAGCTGGCAGACGCGCTGCTTAGAGGGGCGTCTTGCGCGGAGAGGTTTGGGGTTCGGGTGTGTGTGAAGTGAGCTTGGGAGAGTGGATTGGCAGCACAAAGAATGTGTGCACAAGGGTTAGGAGAGGAGATCCTGGGGCTTTGGTCTTCTCTTTTTCCCCGCAATCGTACATTTCAGAAGGACTCTCGAGGCAAGCTCGGTGGGCAATAGCACCCACTCCGGAACTACATTTCCCAGAAGGCTATGCGGGAGGGAGGGCGTGGGGTAAGCAACCCCTACTGCGCTTGCGCAAAGAGTGAGCTGGAAAGGCGGGGGGAGAAGGAAGGCGTGCCCTCGGTGGGGCAGCGGGGAGGGGGCCGCGCGGCGGCGGCGCCGGGGCGGGTGCGCGTCCGCGGCGGTGATGGCGGTGCGTGAACGCGCGGCGGCAGCAATGGCCGCTCTGGAGCGGCGGGTGCCGAGTCTCGATGACTTCGCGGGACAGAGCTGGAGCTCGTGGGTGGAGCGGGCCGACCTGCCCGCAGCCGATGGTGAGTGAAGCCACCCTGGAGTCCGGGGACCCCATCACTATCTCCCCTCCCCCCTTCCGGGCCCCCGCCAGCTGAGGGGAGCCGCCGACAGGAGCCGCCGTCCGGCTCCCCGGCCCCCCAAACAAAGGACCCGCCGGGTCCTAGTGCCCGCCTGCTCCCCCACCTTCGCGCCTCCGGGTCCTAGCGCCGGCTCATCGCTCTCAGCCCACCCTGCCCACCTCTCCCTCTGCCGGTGCCCAATACCTGCCCACACATCTGCTTGCCTTTATCTTTCTACTTGCCTGCTGGCCTCTGGCTTCCGCCCCTCCTGCACCTGCCTCCGGCTTTCCCCATCCGCAACAGTCCTCTCCACGTGTTTCCCACGCACCCACTTATGTGCCCCCCTCCCCACCCTTCTTGTTCCTTCGCCTTTTACCCCACACCTCCTGCTCCTTTTTGGCGTTTGCCTGCCGGCTGCAGTGCTCCTGGACCCCCGCCTTCTCCGCATTAGTTCGTTCGTCCACCTATCCATCTGTCCTCCCTCTCTCCCTCCATCCTTCTGCCCATCTATCCATGCTTCCAACACACCGTCCTTTCTCGGGCCTCTAGCTCTGCCTTTTGGCTCTCTCCTCTGACCCCCACCTTCTCTAGATCCCTGAATGTCTTTGGTGAGCGGGCCTACAGCCCCTTCTTCTTATCTTTGTCTCCTGGCCCCACGGGGCTCCTAGCCTCGTGGCTTTGGGGGGTGACAGCAGGTATCATGCCCCAGAAGAAGTTTGCAAGTGAGAAGAGGTGGAGGAGGAGACCGCATGGAGCGGTCTCTAATGACACTTGTTCTCCTCTGAGACATCTGACTCCCGACTCCCGGCTCGATTCTGCCCATCATTTCCCACACTTGGATTTAACGGACTTAAAAGAGTGGGAGCTGCTCCTCCTCTCTTGCATGCCTAACTCACCTCCCCTTATATCTAGATATTATATAAGACTGTCAACAATCTTCTCATCCTAGAAAGGTGCATATCTGTTAGTGGACATCAGACAGCAGACTTAAGTGGGAGCCCAGGCCACCCTGGGACTACCCCATGCTGGGTGGGCAAGGATGGGGCCATTGTCAGAGTCTGGGTGCATTGAGAGCCGGAAATGGAGTCAGACGGGTTTGGTGACTCAGAATTGATTTTTTTTCCAAAGGACAGGGAGGGGGCATAGAGGTGGGAGGGGGGAGGAGGAAGGTAGGGGGATGGGGAATGAACTGCTTTGCACAGCTAAGATGTTTTTTTCATTAACCCAGAAACTGAGGTACAAGAGTAACCCCTGCCCAAAGCCCCCCTAAGAAGGGGAGGGGCTTGTATAGCTGACCAAAGAGACTTTGAAGATGCCAAGGGGCCAAAAGACAGCAGTTTCTCTGCTCTGTGACCATCCTATCAGTGCAGAACCTGAGAAGCTGGGTTTAACTTTGACAATGCTATGGTAACTCAGGTGGAGCAAAATTGATTTCATGGGGGTGGGGACCTGGGAGAATATCTGTTTTGGATACCACAGAGTACAGAAAGGACCCATCTGAGAAATCTCAAGGGACTCAGTGATCTATAGAAAAATTTGTTAGGGACTGTTTCCCCTTTAAGTGGGGAAGCAGGCCCAGAAAAGAGATGACATTACCCATAATCACCCAACTAGTCAGCAGTGGAACCCTGAACTGCACCTTGGAGTGAAAGGTCCATAAGAAAAGTGGCTGGATTCTTCTTAATGGAGTCAGCTCATTCCAAAGGCAGCAAGTGAAGGAGGAATGGGCATTTGAGAATGACCCATTGAAAGGTTCTCCAAGTGGTCCCCAGCACCAGAGCTTGTCAAGGGTTGTGGGTTTCATACTGCTGGCTGCAGGCTCTGCTCAGGTAGGAGATAGGGTGTCTGGGAAGGGGTTGCTCCTTCTAAGCTGTGTTTCTCCTCCAGGGACTGAGCTGGAGGAGAGTAGCAAAAACACAAAGAAGTTGGATGCCATGACCCTCATTAAAGAAGGTGGGAGTCAACACACATTAGGGCTGGGACCCAGGGCAGTCAGGACCACCCTCTGCTCTTTTACCACACCCAAGAGGGAGGTGGCTGCTTGGAGCAGCAGGTCTGGGGATCTTCATTTTGATAGGTCCGAGTCAGCCCATTGTCCTGGCTTCTGGGACCTTTGTTAGAGATCCTAAGCATAGGTAATTGGTGTTCACTCACCTGAAAGCCCATATACTTCAGGACTGGTTAGATTGAACTCTGGAAGCTGGGAGCATCTAGCATAAAGCCTGTCATGTCAGCTGGGAGGTGAAGTGCCTTCTGAGGGGTGGGGTGGGATGGGATCACTATCTAATCTTACAAGGAAACCCTGGGGTCCCCAGCCCCAGTGATAAGAACTTCTGTCATTGCAGACATGTCAATCTTCGGGCACTGCCCTGCCCATGATGACTTCTATTTGGTTGTTTGTAACCACTGCAGCCAAGTTGTGAAGCCTCAAGCTTTCCAGAAGCACTGTGGTGAGGGGAGCACTAAGGAGGAGATAGAGGGGACAGGGAAGGTGGAACATGGGACTCTGAGTACAGGATCAGTTGGGAGGTTGTGTGGGGTAATGGAGGGTGGTGTTGGGGATGGGAAGGTCCTGGGGGGTGGCTTCAGAGCATTGTGAAGAGTCATGGTTATTGTTTGAACAAACTTCTAGTATCTGGTGGAATTCAGTGAGGAGTTAAGAGGTTCAGGAAGCTGGGTCTAGAATTTTGAGTCTTGAAGGCTCAAATTTGAATGGGAAGGAGGCAAATTTACAGTCTAGGCTACGGAAACTTAGATTCTCTAATGTGAGTCTGTGGGCAGGATTAGGAGGTTGGGGATGGAGTCAGTTGATACCACTCACTTCGATTACTCTCTCCACCTCCTGGTGACAGAAAGAAGACATGGGCCCCTCAGCAAGCTTTATGCCCGGGCCCCACCCCCACCTCCAGCCCCTGCCAGCTCTCAGAAATGCCATGTAGTGAATGGGCAGGGCCCAGCTTGTAGGGCCCCAGGTTCCACCAAAACCTCCTCCAGGGAAAAGGGCCAGGGGTCCCGGAGCCGTGGCCACCAGCCTCCTGAGAAGACCCAGAAGGACAACCTCTGGTAAGGAGAAGCAGAAGACTCCCTAAGACTGGCCCTGACCCTAACCCAGGGAGGGGTTGACACCAACGGAGGCAGCCCTGGGTTGAGGGGTACTGCTCAGAGCAGGAGGTAGCCACTGTATCTACAGCTCCCTTCAATATATTCCAAGGAATATGGGGTCTCCTTTTCCTGTGTTCCACACCCCTACTGGAGCCCACCCAAGTTCCAGGGCCAGGAAGGAGATGGCTCTGGGCTCTAGTCCAGGTCCCAAGCCCTGCCTCCGCACCCCGCAGCTCATACCCTCTCTCCATGTGTAGCCTTTTCGTGCCTGTGGTGAATCTGGAGAAGATGTCCAGTCTCCCAAAGCCTGATGGACACGGAATCAGGGTGGCCCCGCCTTCTGCTTTCCTCAGCCAGCCGGGCGGCCTCACGAAGGACTCTCCTGGAAAAACCCCCATGGCTCCTCCTTCTAAAGAACCTCCTGGCAGAGAGAGCATCGAGATAATCCACAGTGAGGGCTCCAGTCACCGGGCTGAAGGCAGCCCCCTGGAGAAGGAGTCTGGTGGGGCCAGGCTACCTCCCAAAACCCACCGGAAGATGGCTCGTGAGTAGTCATGGTCTTGGGGGTCTGGAAGATAGAGAGGGGACTCCTTTGGGCTGCTTTATCCTTGGGCCAGATGCGGAGGAGGTCAGGAAGGAGAGGGCCTGGCCATCACAGGTTGCAGGGTACAGGATCCCCTGTCATCTCTTGAGCTGCTTGCTCTGTGGGAAGCTTCTCTCTAGCCCAGGTCTCCTGAGTGAGGCTAGCAGGTGAAGTTCCTCCTCCTCACCTTAGGTGGTTGACCTGATCTCTTTTCTCACCTAGATCTAGGGTACCAGATCCCACAGCTGGTTTCCCTAGCATCCTAGATGCTTGTGTCTGCTCTTCTTTCTTGATATATGTTCCCTTGCTTTGGGCTTGAAGTTCCCAAAATGGGTGCATGGAATGGGGACATGGATGGTTCTCATGCCCAGCAGAGAGATGTTGATGCCCAGAGTTTCTCTGGAAGGCAGAGCCCCAGACCTGAGGGCTGAAAGCTCTTCTGCCTTAGTCCCAGTTCTTCCCAGGCCCTTAACAGGAAGAAGCCAGATCCTCCCCAGATGGCCTTGCGATTCATTGGAACCACTTTCCCCACAGGGAAGGAGTGTGACCTCAACAGGCAGTGTGGGGTACTAAATCCGGAGACCAAAAAGATCTGTACCCGCCTGCTGACCTGCAAGGTAACCCCCTACTCCCACTGCACAGTGAGGGAGGAAAGCACAGACATGAGAGCTGGGCAGAGAGGAATTTAGATGTCATTGAAGATCCAGCCCAAGGGATGGGGGTTAGGCCCACACCGGGAAAGGGGAAAGGAGGCTGTTCCCAGTGGGCACAAGGTGGGAGCAGCAGGCAGAGGGTGGCTTCCAGATCCATCCCCCAAAGGAGGGTCTTGGCCTCACAGTAGAGTGAAACAAAAACACACAAACATACTCACAGACATATTCACATTCCCTCTCTCTCCGCTTGCCCAGGCCAGAGCACACTGCTGCCCCTCACCTCTGCTCAGCTCACACCCCCTCCCCACCCCTCCACCCTGCTTTATTCTAGATCCACTCGGTGCACCAGCGCCGGGAAGTCCAGGGCCGGGCCAAGGACTTTGATGTGCTAGTGGCAGAGCTGAAGGCCAACTCTCGTAAAGGGGAGTCTCCCAAGGAGAAGAGCCCAGGGCGCAAGGAGCCAACTCTCGAGCGCCCCTCTTCCCAGGAGCTCCCCTCCTCAGTCCAGGTTGTGGCAGCAGTGGCTGCTCCCAGCAGCACCTTCTCTGCTCGTGCCAAGCAGACCTACCCATACTGTGCACTGCCCAGGTACGTCCAGGATCCTACCACTACCTCACCTGGTTATACTTGGCCCCTAAGCCATCAGGGACCCCTGGAGGCAGGCCCAGGGAGTTTGCTGGAAGATGTGCTCATTCATACCTGCATGTAGGGGGATACCTGGGGCCCCTCGCAGTGGTGTGGAAGCAGGTGACTCCCCTGTTCCTAACCAAGCATATCACCATACCCTAACCTCTCTGTAGTATGCCATATCCAATACCTGGGATATGAACATGTTCCCAGCTGCTTCCCATAGGCGAAAACTTGTGATTGGGGAGCTGCAAGGGTCATGGTCCTAGGTGAGGCATTCCTGCTGTATATTCATTCTCCGGCCCCTTTGTGTGCAGAAGCTGGGAAGAGCCTGTTTTGCTGAAGGAGATACACATGCGTCTCTGGCTGTCACATGAGGGACAGACATGAAACACAGGCTCAGCTCCCAGACAGGCTCACAGGAATCTGTGATGCAAGAAGGGGGTTAAGAGAGTTGGCTGGGCTGACCAGAGCTGGGTGCAGTTAAACTCAGAAGATTTTCTGGATGAGGTGAATCTGGAGCAGATTTTCCCCCTGAGGAGGCAGGGCCTAGGAAGTGAAGGGGCTGGGGAGAGAATCCCTTGGGAGCTGTGGCCCCTGGTTTCTCTGTTTCTTACTCTGTGAGCTCTAGTGTTCCCTCCTGTCCTTTCTTCCTTCATCTTCCTCTGATTGACCAGCAGGGTGTCTGCCCTGTCTTTTTGAGCTTGGTGGGTTAGGGACACCCAACCCCACACCAGTCACATCACCCTCACATCCCCTTTGGCCCTTCCAGGTCCCGGGCCTCCTCTGACAGTGAGTTGGATGATGAAGGCCCCTATGGTGGTGATGGGGACCCAGGCCTGTTCCCCTTCCCCCTGCCTCGGAGTGGGGCCCAGGCCTCCAGCGAGGAGAGTGAGGAGGAGGGGACATCTGACGACCTCCACCTCCCCCCTGACTGCCATTACGCAACCCGGCCCCCGCGGCCACAGGCGGTAAGGACCTGGGACAGGGGCCTGGGGTGGAGTGGCCCAGCCGTCCTGGCCCACAGTATGGAAAGGAGGTCAGATCCTGTGTGCAGATGCCCTCCCTGTACCTCAGGCCCCGGCAACCACGTACCTTCCTTCCGCCTCCAGTTCTGCACCTTTGGGAGTCGGCTGGTGAGTCCAGGATGCTACGTGTTTAGCCGCCGGCTGGACCGGTTCTGCTCGGCACTCAGCTCCATGCTGGAACGGCACCTCAGCTCACACATGTGGAAGTGAGTCTCTCGGGCCCAGAACTTCACTTCCCAGGCACCAGGCGTACATGGGCTTCAGAAGCCCTTATCCTTCACACATACCCATAGGTGTGCCTTGGCTGTTTGCCAGGAGGACCCCATTTGGGGAGTGGCATGAAGAGGAGGTGGACAAACTTGGCAGCCTGGAGCTGGCCTAAGGCAGGGTATGAATGGGTGGTCTGGAGGTGAATCTAGACTCTTATCCATCATTTTAGTACCTTTTGGGTAACTAGGGATAGGGGATGCCCAAACTGAGATTTAAAATGAGCTTTTTAATGGGTCTACATACTAGTTCATATATTACATACTAGTTCATTCCTTTCCATCCCTGTGCTGTCTTCCTAACCCTCAGTTCCAGTGTCTCCCAGCAGATGGCAGCAACTCTGGGGCTCTACAGGCCATTTCTAGGTGGGGCGGAGAGACTGGTGTATGTTTGGGGGATGCCCTCCTGTTTGCTTGGCAGTCACAGTGGGGCTTTCTTTTTGCTACAGGAAGATCCCACCAGCGGCTGAACCTCCATCCCATCTTGTTAGCTCCCCTTTATCTGCTCCTCTGAGCCCATCCTCTACGGGCAGCTGCCCCCGCCTTCCAGGCCCACCCCCCAGACCTGCCTGCCCAGCCTCTACACCCCCCACCAAGGACAACCTTGTCCCCAGCTACCCTGCAGGCTCCCCCAGTGTGGCAGCTGCCTGCAGCCAGGCAGAGTGCATGGGCGGGAGCCAGGCTATCACCTCACCACTGCCTGCCAACACACCCTCCCCGTCCTTCAGCAAACTCCCACCTTCCAAGGTCAGCAAGTCATCCAAAGGCAAGGATGGAGCAGAGGTGGAGGCCCCTTCTCGAAAGCGGAAGTTATCCCCTGGCCCCACCACTTTCAAACGGACTTGCATCCTGGAACCCACTGGAAAAGGCAAACCCTCCGTCTGCCGGGGCCTCTCAGCCAAGACTAAGACAACCCTGGGCATGGGGCTTAATGGGACAGTAGGGCCAAGAGTGAAGCGGGCAGGGCCCCTGGACTGTCGGAGTTCCCCTCATCAGCCCCCTACACCAGTGAAGGCTTCTCAGCTAGAGAACCGGGGAGCAGCTGGACACCCAGCTAAGGCCCTGCCAACCAACTGTCTCTCTGAGGAGGAGGTAGCCAAGAAGCGGAAAAACCTGGCCACTTACTGCCGGCCAGTGAAGGCCAAGCACTGTCAGGCTGGTGCTCCTGCTGATGTGGCCTGCTCTGTGCGCCGCAAGAAGCCAGGCCCGGGCCTGGCCTTTGAGGAGAAGTGCTCTACACTGAAGGTACCAGGCCAGGTCCTGAAGAGTGTGGGCAGGGAAGGGTCAGGATGGTTAAGGGTGGGGTATGCAGTTGGGTACCTGACACAGAGAAGGTGTGAAGTAGATGTTTGTGTAGGGAAGGGGAGAAAGGGGAAATTGAGAGAGAGTTCCTGGACCAACTTCTTTAGAGAGAGATAGGGTCGGCTCTTGCCAGCTCTTGCCCGGCTTTTGCCTAGTAGACCTTCCCCTATCACCAGCCCTCTCCCTTGGGCTAAGGAGACACTGTACCTCTCCACCTCTGCTTTTGCTTTAGTCAAAGGGCTGCTGCTTTTTGAATTGGCTGTGGCCCTCATTCCAGGAACTGCAGCTACCTCTGTCCCCTGAAGGAAAGGGGGTTTGGGTCTCTGAGCTGTGACCTAACATGCTGAGCAGAAGGGTGGGTGGGTTGGTCTTGTTCATTGGTTCTTCCTCTGGGCATCAGGGCATTGAAGGGCAGGTACATAACTCAAGGTCCACATATGCTTGTGTGCCCAACTTGCACATGTGCCTACCTCCAGGTTTTCAGGTAACAGGCAAACTCTCCAGGGTTTCTGGTAAAGCCTGCGGCCAGGTTTATTTGCCTCATCTGATGGGAGCCCTGGAATAGTATGTCATGGGCTATTCCATATGATCCCTCAGCCAGGGGGGACTTAATGGAGATGGGATGAGGGCATGCTTTCCTGATTTAGGCATGGGCAGATGCTTACCAACTCTCCTGGAAAACAGGGAGTTTGACAGTTGTCTGGGGCCTGAGCATGAGCATGAGTGTGTGTTTTCTACCTTCACTACCCAGGCTGCCCCTGTTGGGCTGGCACTCATCTTCCACCTTGCTCAGTTTTACTCATCAGGCCAGCAGAAGGAAATCAAGCTTTAGGCTTTAGAGTCTGCACAGATCACTGGGTAGGACAACTGGTAGGCCCCCACCCTGACCCTGTCTCCTGCCTCTTGTCTTCCTGCAGTCAAAAGCCCATTAATGAGAAAGTGCCTGCCCACTGCAACGGAGCCGCCAGCACCTCCTTCCCTCCAGATCCGGGCCCCAGGCTGCTGCCGCTTTTTATAACTTTATATTATTTTTTTTAAGAAAAAAAAACTCTTTAAAATACCTCAAGACTGTCTCCCTGCTCTGTTGCTGCTAAGAAAATATAAAAACAGAAACATAGAAAAGGAAGAAAAATGAAATGTAACAAAATGAGTGTCCTTACTGTCCCCAACCCTACCCTGGGAAGCTGAGATGATAGGCAGCCAGACTCCGTGGCTTGCCTGCAAACGTCTCTTATGCTTTTTTTTTTTTTCTTTCTTTCTTTGTCCTTTTTAAACAGTGTGGAAATGCCTGGGGTTTGTATCATTCAGGGAGTCTTCTCTTCAGATAGGATGATGAGGCGTGTGGCTCTGAATGAGCAAGGCTCCCCAGGAACTCGACCCCAGAGACTACTCTGGTCCTAGTGGGAAGGGAAATGGGGTGGGGGGGGGCATTACACCTCTGGCTCTACTCTTGGATCTTTGCCCTTAGGGTGTGTGGAATTTGGCTTGTGGCCCTTTTCTGGTCTTCTAGCAACGCTAGGCATCCATCCCTCTCAGAATTATTGCTGAAGTTTCTTCAGCTGTACCTGCCCTTCCCACTCTTACGAGTAGGTTCATTTTTCTCAACCATTTAGGGAGCTGAATTGGTAACTGCTCTTCGGATGTCCCTAATTTCTACTGGACAGCCTGTTTTGGTCTCTTTTTCCTAGCCTGTGGGTTTGCTCTTAATGAAGGGGTACGGCCTCTCCCAGGTAGGCTTCCATGGGCGGAAACACACCTTTTCTGGAGACAGGATGGGAAAAGGTATAATCACGTGCAGAACTTGTGGTGTGGGAGGCCCTGGGCCCTTAGGATCACCTGACTCCTCGGGGCTGAACAGCTGTTGTGGAGGCGACAAAGGCTGGGAGTGCCCTAGTTCTTCTGTTTATCTCAGAGGGGAAGACAACTGCTGCATAGATAGGGGATGACACTTGCATCTCCCTCCTTTGGTCCTCAAAGCTGAATTCAGTTACAGGGCACTAGTTTTTGGCCTTCTCCTTTGCTTTTACTCTCCTTGCTTTTAAGCAGGGAGGAATCTTGTTCTCTTAGCAAGACAGAAGAGGAGATGGCAGGAGAGAGTGAGCAGCCGGGGAGATCCAGTACTTCTGGAAAGCTCCTCAAAGCACGTTTCACACACTTGGTTCAGTGTACCAAGTGTGTGATTTGGGGTTTCACTAAAATCAGTTGCCACAAATGTAATATGCACACGCTGCTTGAGATATAGGCCCCTGTAGACACAAAAATTCAAACCAAGGTGGGCTGGGAGCTGTCCAGTCCCCTTGCGCCCCCCAGTCTCAGGAGAGCGGGCCTCCCCGGGCAGACGCGCTTCCCCCCCAGCCCCCAGAGGGCGCTGTGGACGCCTCCGCCGCACTGCCGGCGGCGTCCCGGGGGAGGAGCCTCCCCGCCAGCCGCCGCCACCGCCTCGGCGATCGCAAACCCGGAAGACAAGCTCGGACAGCTGGAGTGTGCGGGCCCGGCCATGCAGCCCCTGGAGGTAGGTCTGGTTCCCTCTCCAGCGAGGGAGCCGAGACTGACCCGCTGGCTGCGGAGAGGCAGCGGGATCTTGGCGCACCTGGTAGCTTTGGGATTCACCATCTTTCTGACCATGCTGTCCCGGCCAGGAACCAGTGAGTGTGCGAGGCGGGGCGGGGCCACGGAAGGGGGCGGAGCCGAGATGCTGGAGGGGCAGCGCTTCGGAGCCCTAGGAGACGTGGAGTGGGGACCCCGAGCAGTGGAGGGCCGGGTTATGGAAGGGTTGTAAGGGCCTGGTGGGGCGGGGCCCGGGCGTCCTAGAGGGGTGGGGCTTTGGGTGCTGTGGGGGAAGGGCAGATGATTGAACAGACCGAATGGACTACTTCATCAGAAGCAGGGCCCCTGATGGAGGAAGCAAGTGGAGGAGGGAGGCAGAGGTTTATCTAGGACTGGTCTGACAGCTGAGAGGTTCTGAATGGGGAACCCAGGCCAAAGTAGTGAATGTTTGCCGGGAGGCCTCTTGATTGCTCACCCTGAGGCCCCTTGGCTGCTCCACTTTGCCCTGAGTTCCTGATTCCTGATTAGGGTTGGGGATCATACACTGACCTTCCCCCAGGACCGGATTCTTTGGGCTCTAGCTGGCCACAGGGGCAGGAACAGTGGTGCCCAGCAGTCAGCCTGTTCTCTTTGATTCTTAGGTCTTTTCTCCTGGCACCCTGTGTTCATGGCCTTGGCGGTGAGTTTGGGCTTCTTTCTGCAACTAATTTGTTTGGATATGCCTAGAGAAGGTTCAGCCTTTCTAAGACTCTGAGAGGTGGGGAAACAGCGAGGCCCCATCTTTCCCTGCAACCTATGGAATTGGGAAACATGGAGGGTTGGGCCATAGTGTCAGGTGGTTGAAAAGGGTGGGAGGGCATGGAAGATATTTCTTTCTCCACTGGGGCCTGAAAGGAGGAAGTGGAAGGGGTGTTATTCAGTTATCTCCCCCCTTACCCCAAAGTTCAGGAGAAAGTTTAACATTTGCTGTTCCACTGGTCAAGAAATGGGAATCATTGTCTGTAGAGGTTGGGGTGAGGTGATGTCAGCTTGAATGATGAGACTTGCACTCAAGTGCTGATTCCCAGATGTTCCTAGAAATGCTGACTTTTGAGACAGGAGGTCCTGATGGAAGTTCTTTAGTCTCCACTCCTTGTCCTCTTTGGATGTAGGAGAACACCTCCTTTTTTTCTTAGGCCTCCAGGCCAGACCTGAGGCTCACTGGCCCTCTCCTATGTTTACAGTTCTGCCTCTGCATGGCTGAGGCCATCCTGCTCTTCTCTCCGGAGCACTCCCTGTTCTTCTTCTGCTCCCGAAAGGCTCAGATCCGGCTCCACTGGGCGGGGCAGACCCTAGCCATCCTCTGTGCAGCACTGGGCTTGGGCTTCATCATCTCCAGCAAGACCCGCAGTGAGCTGCCCCATCTGGTGTCCTGGCACAGTTGGGTAGGGGCTCTGACACTGCTGGCCACTGGTGGCCAGGCACTGTGTGGGCTCTGCCTCCTCTGTCCCCGGGCAGCCAGGGTTTCGAGGGTGGCTCGCCTCAAGCTCTACCATCTGACATGTGGACTGGTGGTCTACCTGATGGCTACAGTAACGGTGCTCCTGGGCATGTACTCAGTGTGGTTCCAGGCCCAGATCAAAGGTGCAGCCTGGTACCTGTGTCTGGCACTGCCCCTCTATCCAGCCCTGGTGATCATGCACCAGATCTCCAGCTCCTACTTGCCAAGGAAGAAAATGGAAATGTGAGTTCCTCCGAACTCTGAATGTAAAGTGGGACACTTGCCTTGGACTTTAATGGTTCCTTTGGTGACTTTCAAAGGACCCACTTCAGAAGTGGTTGGGTTTTTGTACTTCTTGGTCGGGCCAGGGGCTGCAGAAACCCAAGCTGCTATGTTGAGGGATGACTTAGTGGGCCAAAATGGGGAAATGTACTGGATGCAAGTGTAAGGTGATGGAGAACTTGATCCTGAAGCCTCCACTCTTTCCCACCCCCACCCCCCCACTCAAAAGATGACCAGTAAGGGGATCTTAACTCTTGACTTGGTGTTGTCAGCACCACGCTCTCCAAGTGAGCTAACCGGCCATCCCTATATAGGGATCTGAATCCGTGGCCTTGGTGTTATCAGCACCACACTCTCCCAAGTGAGCCACGGGCTGGCCCTCTGAAGCCTCCACTCGTGATGGGAGACAGAAGTATTGGGTGGTGGTGGTCATTTCTTGCTGTGTGCCTGATGAAGAGTTGATTTCCTGTAAGTTATGAATGGCAGCTATAGATATTTGGGTCACTTTTGAGAAAGCAGTGTGATATAGTAGAGAGCCTTGTTTATAGGTTATGGTCCTCTTAGGCTCTGTTGTATGACCTTAGGTCAGCTCCATATCTCAGGACCTCAGTTTCTTCGTCTGTGAAGTGAATGTTTCTAAACAGTCTCTAATTCCCCTCCATCTCTAATATTCAGTGTCTGTGAGGTTGATGTCACAGCACACCCTCCCAGCGCTGGGCCATGTGGACCACTTAGCAGACTCAGGATGTAATTCTTATAGTCATTTGTCCTTTATTCCCCCTGGGGGAACAGTTCTGCCCTCATGGCCCTTCAGAAATCTGTGCTGATTTGGCCCCTGGACCAGGACACAAGGGGTCAGGCACTATAGAGTGAAGGGGCCCAGGGGAAGGTCTCTTGGACTCAAGACAGTAAAGGCACTAAAGTCACTTTAAAGCTTTTGGAGGAGCAGAAGGGTATTGGCTTAACTAAGCCTATGGCTCCTGGCTGAGCTCCTCAGCCCAGCTAAGAACTTCTTGCAGCCCACCTCAGGATCTGGACTTGAGGGCTACAGGACCTGGGTGCACTCCTTCCTCTGACATCCATTCTCAGGGCAAAGTGGTCCTGGGCATCTCATGCTTTGCCTTTTAGGGCTCAGGTTCTTGCCTTAGCACATAGCTTCATGGAGCTATCCTGGAGCTTTTAGAACAAAATAAAGGCCAAGGAAGTGGGGCAGGGCTCTTCTCATCCAAGGGAAAAAAGTCTCCCTGATTCCCCTTCTCCCCTTGTCATCTAAGTTTCCTCAATTGTTGTCCTTGGCCCAAAAGGGGGATGTTTGGTGCCAGCTGGAAAATGAGGGCTGGACTCCCTTCCCTGCAGAGACCCCTCCTTGTTCCAACTCCAGACTGCCCTTGGTGGTGAGGGCTGGAGGCCAGACTGGTTAGCTGTGGTCTGGCTCAGTTGAGATGGGATCTCCATAGATCATGGCAAGAACTGATGACAGCCGAGTCAGCAGAGCTGCTGCTGATGCAGGTAGATACAGCCCACTGGAAATTCTGGGAAGCTTGGGGTATAAGGGCTGGTGCCCCAGGTCCTGGGAGCAGGGGGAGGTGTTCCTAGAGTTTAGTATTTTGGATGTCTCGGGCCTTCTAAAGATTCAGGGCCTCCTCTGCAGGTGGCTCAGAAGCAAGGAGGTTGGTGTGACTCAATAGTACAGGAATGCAAGAGCAGAAGTGTCCTCTCAATGGACCTCACTATGCTCTTCCTGGATGATCTCCCAGGAGCTCTCTAGACAGTGAGCATCTAAAGGAGGCCCCTGCTCTGCAGCATCTAAAGGAGGCCCTTGCTGAGCATCTAAAGGAGGCCCCTCCTGTGCAGAGGGTGATTGAACTATCCAGTGTGGTTGAACTTGGAAGAAATGGTTACTGGGGCTACATGGAGGAGGTTCTCACCTAGGGCCACTTTGATTCAGGGATTCCATCTCTTCCTTCATCATAGCCAGTGCTGGGGGTCTCACCCTGTCTATAGCAGGGTAGGAGGGCTAGGTAAGTTTGACCAGCTTGCTCTAAGAGCATGCAGGCAATGCTGTAAAACCTGAGCCTGCCTGAGGTGTTGCCTCCTCCCAGGTGGTGCGGGGGCTGGTGGGCGGGTGTGCGGGTGTGCTGACAGCCGGCAGTTTGTGTGGGCTGTGCCATCTGATGTCTATTCGCAGCCCTGGGAGGAAGGGGGAGTCATTTATATACTGCAGGAGGAAAGGGCCCCAGCTGTCGCCTCTCTGACCAGCAGACCTGGAGGGCATGGGCACAGGGCAGAGAGGAGGGCACAGGTGGTCTCCTGCTTAGCTGGGTCTCACTGCAGTGTAGGGAGTAGGTCACCAGGAGGAGCCCTTCTTCCCAACCAGCCAGATTGTGGGGGCACTTCCCTCCCCTCCTGTCTTTACATTTCTCCCTCCATTACCACCTGCCCTCACATCCTGGGGCAGCAGCTGGACAATCATTAGACCTCAGTGCCAGGGCACTCTTCTTCCAGCAGGGATCACAGTGATTGCCAGCGCATATGCCTCCTGCTGTAAGCTCCCCCCTCTACATCCGCTGTCCCTCCTACCTCTCTGTATCTCCTAATGTCTGGGATATTAACTGGGCTCCTCAGCAGCGAGGCACAAGCCTTGCGAGAGAAGTAAATGGCTGCCCTTTTGCCCTTGTTACCTGGCTAGGGAAAGCTACTAGTAGTCAGCCCGTTTTGCCTTTCTAAAAAAAGGCCAGGGTGCTCAGATAAAGTAAATTTGCGTGTCATTTGCACTGATTTCTATATCAGGCTCACTAAGTCCTGATTTCAAGTTTGATTATATTCCAAGTTTGGTTATATTCAGACTCAACCTTGAGGACATTAGAAATACAGATGGCTTCTGTATTGAAATCCAAATGGTAATGGGATTATGCTCCATGTTTGGATACCCCTCCCAAGCCTCCATCTTTCCTGTAACCACCCCTTCCTTTGAGGCCCATCATGGCTGGGTATGGTGTTGAATGGCAGGAGCTCTGTGTCCAGGGAGGTCTTTCTGACTCACCTTGGATCTTCAGCTGCATCAAAGATAGGCTGCTATCACTTGCCAGCCTGTGTCTCCTCTCTCATCACCCTCTCACAAGGCAGACTACCTTTCCCCACTCCCTGACACTGGCCTGTCCCGTCTTTCTCATTGTCCCCACCCTTCCACCCCCATGCATGGATGCTGTGGGTCTTGTTTTTAAAACCTCACTGTAGGAGATCCAGGCATCCTCCCTGAGCCAGCTGGCTGCTGTGCCAAGGCCTGTTCAGAGTTAATAATAATCATTAGTTGAATGGTGCTGGAGCCTTTCAGCTCCAGATCTCTAAGCACTTGCAGGCTGAGTCAGCCAGCCTTCACCTTCCCCCTCTTCCTTGGCTGCAGAGTGTAACAGAATGGGGAGGTAATGTAGGAAGGAAGGGAGTCAGGAGTCTTGCTGCCTAGCCTCTCCTTGAGGTTTCCCTCCTGTGGGAGTGGGCACTGAGAGTCTGCTCAGTAAAGTAGTAAGGCGTTTGCACCTGACAAAAGTCAAGATATGTAGGGAACACCAAGTATGGTCAGCTGAGACTGGTGGTGACTGTGGAGGCTGTAGACCCTGAACCTCCAGTTCTCCTGCCCTTCCTTCTGCTTACCTGTCCCTCTAGGGGATGCACCTGGTCCTGATGCCCCAAGCTCAGCATTCCCGGTGCCCCTCTGCAAGCTTAGGGAATAGGGAAGTTTCTGGTTTGGTGCTCCTGATGCCCCTGTCTGGTTGGCATAAAGACCCTGTGTATCATGAAATGAAAGGTGCATTGGACTGGGAGCTGGGAATCCTGCAGTATGGGTTTACTCAGCTCCTAACACTGGTGTGACCATGGGCAAACCACCTGCTGCTCAACCTACCTCACAGGGATGTTGTGAGGGTTAGATGAGAGAATGTATGTTGGCATTGGAAAGTTCAAAGCATTAAACAAATGTAAACAAGTGGTACTATTACGTTCTGTCCTTTTCTTTCTTTCACTGATCCTGATTCTGGGCTTTATGCTTCTTAAGAGAGGCAGTGCACACTTATGGATAATGATACTTAGGGGACCTGAGTCTCAGGTTGTGCTGGCCATCATAAGAAAACACAGACACATTTCTTCCTTCTAGATGTAAGATCAAAACAAAACAACAACAAAAAAATAGATGTAAGATCTTATCCACTCCTGCCAGAAATGTCACCAAGGCCATGACTAGTGAAGTTTGCCCTAAATGCTTCCTACCTGGTGTTTTCACAACCGACTGCAAATCTGGGAATCAGCACTTTGCCCCCTAGGTCCAGCCTGGAGTTCCTGGAGCTGGTCTGTCTGGAGCTGTTGGTCACAAGCCTATCTAAATCTCTCCTACCGAATTCTGCCCTTCTGAGGGAAAAGTGGAGCAGACAAGCCAGGAAGAGAGGAGCAACAGTAACAAACACAACACTGCCACCCTGACCCTCTGGTTTCTCCTGTGGCCACAGGCTAAGCAATGCCTGCCTCAGGCCCTCGTGTCAGACTCTGGAGATGCAGAGGTGTGAGGGACATGGCCCCTGGCTTCCAGGAGCCACAGATTAGTTTCCTTTCCCTGTTTCAGGCTCATGGAGTAGGATCACAGTCCCCTCTTCCTCAAAGTGCATTATTGGAATTCAAACACACACATACACACACACACACACAGAGTTCTGTTTAAATTTTAAATTAGGGGAGGGATACTTTCCATTCCATTTGTCTGAGAACAACCAATGGTCTGCCTGGAGTGGACACAGGCAGAAATAGCAGCACAGAAGCTTGACTATTCATTTTTTGTCTTGTTTTTTCTGTCCTGGGATCCAAGAATGAGACACTAGTCAGGCATTGTGGGCATAGCCTCAGCAGTTCTCATCATCATGGGCACAGAGAAGACAAGCTGAGAGGCAGGAGGAGAGTACACCAGAACTACCCCGGAAGGTGGTTTGAAGTAGACAGTCTCCAGCACTGGACTGAGCTCAACGCAGACACAAATGACCTCTAGTGAGACGGCCCCTCCCCCTCCTCCCAGAAGGCTTGGTTAATCACCACTGTCATCAGGGAATGACAGTCCCAGTTTTTAATACACCTGCTACTGCCAGATTTTCCCAGATGAGATTTAACCTCTGTTAGAAGCAGATTATGGAACTACTTCAGGCTGTTCTGTGGTATCTGAAGAGTCAAATCTTTGTCTTATTGAGTATACATGAGTCGCTGCCTAGCACTGCTATCGTTAATGTAGATTTCCAGTTATCTCATGGTGCTTTCTAAGGATGCCCAGTTCTACTTAGGCCCACAACAAAAGCAGACTACAACCAATAGAGGAAGCAGTGGGAGGTGAATGAAAAGCAGCACAAAGTACTATCCAACTCCAGTACTCCCCAACCTGTATGTACATGTGTGCACATACACATGTACATACACACACACATACACACCCAGCTTTGGGGAGCAATGGCTCTTGCCTTATGTATGCCAGTTGCAAAGGGCACCCAGAAGTCCCTCTGCAGGGCTGCATGTCCTGGATTACTGAAGGTCGGTTCTCTCAGGTCCTCTGTGATCCAGGAACAGTGACCAGGCTGATGCAAACGGTAAGGCCTCAAGGCAGGTCTAAAATATCTTCACCATTTGATATGTACGACCTGACACTGTATAAGCCTGATGAAAAGGCTTGATTGGCAGCTGCTTTAGCCTTCTTCTCTCAAACCCCAGGAGAGGAAGCATACAGCATTGGCTCACTGTGGCCAGACCAGAAAAACCAGCCATCCTATTGCAGGGGCCTGAACCTTTCCTGCCATGTGGGTGGGGAAAGTGGAACTTCGCCACTGGTTTCCTGGGAGACAAGAAAAGTGGTGCAAGAACTGCAAATGCAGAAAGGGAAGCAGTTCAGAGACCAGGTAGAAGAGACTAGACTAGCTGGTGCACTGAACTCTCATCTTTTGTTCTAAAGAGCAATGTCATGTTAGCCTCCCCACACTCCCTCTCCAAAGTGCTACCTAAGAGGAGCTAGGGAAGGTGCTGTAAGACATGGCAGACAAAACTGCACATTGTGGCCAGAGTCTAGGGAACTTCTTGTGGCTTGGGGGTGGAGGTGGGGAATGGTTGAAGAGATGCAACCATGGACTTCCCTGGGATGGACAGAGATGTATCAAAATTTCTCAGGCTCAGAAACAGGACTTGGCACAGGCCAAAACAGAGAGAACTCCCCATATCTGTTCTCTACCAGCTTCATCTTCTTGGCCAAACCGTCAGCCATAGCAAAAACTGCTTTGCCAAGGTTAAAACTATGACTATGGGAGTGCTCTTGCATCAACATCTATCATTTCATTGACTGCCAATGTTGATTTGTCTGTTATGGCTGGTGTGAGGTGTCTCTATCTCTCACCATCTTGGTTGTTCCTCCTGAAGTAAAAAATACAACTTTCTGGATAAAGGAGTTCTTACCTTTGGTGAGATTTTGTAAATGTAAGAAATTAGGTATTCCAATTCTGATTCTTTTAATTTTTTCCCTTATACCATTTCCTCCCACTTTGGAAGCTACCATGACAGTCCCCTTTCAGAAGTACCAAGAGAGTAGCCAAAGAATTTGCATGATCAGAGTTCAGAATCCAGTGTAATTTCTGTAGGCTCTATCTGTACAAAAAAAAATGAAGATTGCATTTTTTCATTCTATGCAATGCCTAGACACACTAAAATGTTATTGAATATTAACCTGCCCATTAGATGAATATACTTTTAGCCTAAACAAGATGGCTACTATTTACAACATGAAAACTAGTAATAATCAAAATTTTGTGAAAGTGAGGTGCTCCCTACCATTTTTTAAAAATCCAATCCAAGCATTTTTCCATAGTATGGTTAGTAGGCTCCATCTAGACTTTTAAGAGAACTATACAGGGAGGCAACCCTCCTACCGAGGGATCCTTGAAGGCTTCATTATCTACAAGTGTTAGCCCCAAGTCATGGGATTTCTAAACTCTAAAGCCTCAGTGACATTTCTTTTGAGAATCTATCTCTTGGGTTGGCAAACTATGGGCCACTAGTCAAACCAGCCTGCTCCCTGGTTTTGTGTGGTCTGTGAGCTGATAATAGTTTTTACATTTTTAAATGGTTGAAAAAACTCAAAAGACATGTTATAATCATATGAAATTCAAATTTCAATACCCATAAATAAAGTCTTATTGGAACAGAGCCACAATCATTCATTTATATGCTGTTTGTGGCTGCTTTCCTGCTACAGTGGCACAGCTGAATTGTAATGGAGATTATATCACGTGCAAAGCCTAAAATATTTACTCTCTGGTTCATTTCAGAAAAAGTTTGCGACCCCTGGTCTATCTTAAGGCCTAGATGTGGATTTTACTCTTGTTCTTACAACAGGATTTAAAGATTCTCTCCCTAGACAGGCCACACCCTTCTAAGGAATAGTGAAAACACAGTGAACAGTGAACACAGGCTGAAAAGATAAATAAACCAGTCAGACTGTGCCAGAACAGAGACTCAAGCCAGGTTTAATGATCATTGTCTAGTTTTCAGAGCCCAGAGGCTCCAAGATTTGCCAGCCTGGGTATACACAAGTGGGAGGAACAGGGTCCTGGACACGGGAAGCCTGCTTGCTTTGTCAGCAGGGCTACGAGGAAGTATAGAGGTAAGCACACACAGAAAACTGGAATCAGTTAGCTTTGCTCTCTCTAGCTGGCGTGTACCCTCTCCTGGCCCCTTCCTGGGGGCCCCATAAATATAGGCAAAGAAAAAAGATCACAAATAACTACATAGACAGATTGTACAGCCCTGTCATACTCTGTCTCCAGGGACACCTGCTTCCTGTGAGACATATATGGTTTATGGGTTCCAGGTGGGGTGAGGTGAGGAGGTGATCTCTCAGCCTTTTGTTATAACCACACCTGGCAGTTTTCTACACAGGGTTCTAGGAGCTTAAATATGCTGAGGACTCAAATCCCCAAGTAAAAAGCTACCTTTGGGTTCTATCAACTGAAACCACAGGGGAGGCTAATCAGTTACATCTCTTGGTGGGGCAACCAAGCACATCTACCAAGTGTCTCAAACAAGGGGCCAAAATAGCAGATATACCAGGGAGACTTAGAGCTGCAGGGACTTTTCTTATTCCCTAAACTGAGTAGGACTTAGGAAGAAAATGTCCTCCCTAGTCCTCAGGAACTACGCCTGAATGCCCCAGAAGGCCTGCTTCATTTGACTTCACTTTAAAGATTTCCAGAGCCCTAGATGTGCCAAGAGGGGAAACTTCAGCATGGAGATGAGACTTTCCCAGGTTTGAGGAGGGAGTCCTTGTTCTTATAGCTCCAGTAACAAAATCCTCAGAAGTCTCTGGAATATAACAGACAACTTTTCTTTCCTGCCCTTGCCTCATCAAGAAAGCTAATATAGGAAGAGCAACTCACAGCTGCCTGGCCCCCTGCCAGTTCCTTCTGGGTTCTTCATTGACCTAGTTCTATCTTAATTTCTCATATATAAAGTCTTTAAGAAGGTTTCTAAGGAGTTTGAAGAGCCAGCTAGCTCCTCACCACCCCTTCTCCCAAGGTCTTCAGCCTGTGGTTCTCCTAACTCCAGCCTTTGCAGAGAAGTGATTCATTGCCACGGAGATGTGGGTGAAAGTGAAGCTTCAGGGAGTTCAGAAATTACAGTACAAGAGTTGTGTATTTGAGAAGCCTGGCATGGTCATTGTCCCCTACAGGGCAAGAAAATCGTGTGCGTGACGTTGTGCACATAGGTGGAGACCATTCTGGGAGTGGCATTAGTGAGGACTACAGACTCACTGTCCTGATGGAAGTCAAGGTGCTGGTGTGTGTGCATACCTATAAGCATGCATCCCTATGAGCATGCAAGTACTTGAGGGAAATGCTGCACCTCTTTCTCAACAAAACTAGGTTATTAATAAAGGAAGGAAAGCAGTATTGAGATCCCAGGAACAGACAAGGGGAAGATGTTGAGTTCCAGTCCCCTGCCCCAATCTTAATACGCAGCTTAACAGTCAGGCCCTCCTAGGAAGAAGCCCTCACCCACAGGTAAATAACACCTCTTGGAACCTAAAGAACAGGTCAGAAAACTAGAGGATCTGGAGAACTTCCAGTGGACAGGAAACGTGGGAGGAGACACTGAAAAAGACCAACATTAAAGACATTCTCATCTTTGATCATCCCCCTGCAAAGCTCAGAGCAACAACCTCCCAGGGCCTACAGTACAGTCAAAGAGAGCAGTCATCTCCATACCCAAAGTATTCTGCATCCTTAGATGGACTGAAATGCTGGGTTCATTCTTCTTAAGTCCCTGTGGCCTAACAACCACAACTGCTCAGACCTTTGGCTGAGAGGGTGGCTTCATCCGGGTGGCTGAACTCTCCTTCTGAAAGTTTAGCGCCACTGATTGTCTCTGCTACAGGATTGCCTGGAACCTTCTGGAGAGGGCAGAACTCTGAGCCACACTCCAAATTGCCATTCTGAAACAGAGACTACCCAATTCCAGCTACTCAGATGACAAAATCCCATGCTTTGTCTTTGCAGCAGAGTAAGATCTCTGAAAGAGGACTGAGGCAGCCTTCTGAACATACAGGAGATACATTAGCAAGTCCCTCTATCTCCAAGGCTGATCTAACCCAGCTGGGGCCAGACTCTGCTGGACTACTCCGTTTGTAGAGCAGCATATTAGGGAAAACTCAGAATCCTATCTGAGCTTTATAAGGAGACTGAATGAAGAGATGGCATATACAGACAATCAGGTAGGTCCAGCTGGATGCTACATAATAGAGACTGATTTATTCTCATCCTTCTAGTTTGAAGTGGGCCCACATACCATGTCTGTGGCACGCATCCATAAAAGCTCTCTGCCCTTCAGCAGCCCCCACTCTAGTCTGACACACAGATGCTGGAAATCAAATGCTAACCAAGGGTTTCAATAACCAGAGAATCACCCTACTTGGAGTTCACCCCCCATCTATAAGTTTTGTGCTGGCACCTACGCTGTGACACAGACCCCTGTGCCCCTCTGTGCCATTGGTCCCAGGACAAGGCACAGATCCCACATCCCACACTGCTGCCATAACTAACAGGTAATGGGCCAGGCTCCTGCAAAGACCAATCCACTCAAGGCTCATCGGGAAAGAGGGAGACTTTTGTGGGAAGTCTCACAACAGTTTTGGGAGTGTTATTGATGAGGACTTAGCCTTTTCCTGACTCATTTTCCAAAGGTTTCCAATTTCCCCAGCTGTGAAGTGTGACTTCCTGACCAGAGAAGATTACTACAGTTTTCCCCCAATGTGGCTCCAGCGGAAGCTCCCTCCAACATACACATCACTGGTGTGGGTGGGCAGAAGCAGAAAAAATTTTTCAGATGGTTTTCGCTTAAGGAGCTAGCAATGACCTCAAAAGTTTAGGGACTCTGCTCTTCTCCTCACCCCTTCCTCATTCCCATCCAACTCAGACATGCTTCCTCTACCACATTGAGAATTGCCAGGTTTTGGGATAGGGGTGTGGCATTTGCCTGAGGATTAACATACCCATATTTGAAAACTGTGGCAGCCACACCCTGGTTGGGGTCTTGCCTCCTGTTGTACCCATGACCTATTCCCTTGCGGTCAGGAGGAACCCACTCCCTTGGGCAGTCAGCCCTCTCTTCCATCCCCTCATATCCTTCGGGGTGCGTTACCTCTCCTGGGGCAGAATCTCCCCACCAACCCATCCTGCTCACACCACAATGGGAGTATCAGAGAAGACCGAGCTGACCGATTCTGGATCCGACATCCTCCGTTGGCCCTTGCCTGTTGCCTCGGGCACCGGCAGGGTGTTGCCTGGCTTGAGCTTGCCGTTTTGACCCTGTCCGGGTCCAGCAGGTTCCAGGAAGGCCACCCGCCGGTCAAAACCATCATCCTTGTCCCCACCAGCCATAGGATCATGGTTGGGTGTGGTACTAAGCATGGAAGAGCTGAGGCTGTCTCCTTGATGGCTAGAAGGCTTCTCTACACCCCGGCACCAGCAGCGGCAAGGGGTGAGGTATAGGTATATGAGGACTAGGACCACACTGAGGATACAGCCCACTAGGGTGGTATAGGCTGTGTTGAGGGTGTCATGGTGCCCGTGCAAGGTGGAATTGTACACTTTCAACTCCACAGACAGTGTCTCATTGAAAGTCTCCCCCATGGCATAGCAGGTGTACACACCACCGTCCTTGACCTGCACCTTCTGGAAATGAAGACTGCCATCCTCGGACACTTTCACTGTGCCATTGGCCACTTCATCTAGCACCCGTTCATTGCTTGGTGTCACCCACACCTTAGTCATCCCCTGCTGCTTGGTGTCACACTTGATGATCAATTTCTCACCCAGGTGGGCCTCCCAGGCACGCTCCTTGTACTCACCACAGTTGAGGAAACTCAGGTTGAAGACATTGTGCAGCTTTTTGGAGCTCATGCAGTACAGATCCTCCTGAAAGTCCATCACAGAGCTCAGCTGCCGGTACTGCCAGTGTGAAAAGAGCTGGTACAGCTCACAGTCACAGTGCAGGGGGTTGTTATGCAGGTACAGCCCGTTCTTGATCCATGCTGGCAGTTTCTGCAGGTCAGGCAATGGCAAGTTCTTCAGCTTGTTGGAGGAGAGATCCAGGAGTGTTAGTTTGGTTAGCTTGGTTCCTTCCTTGACCAGTTCCAGAGGGAAGCGGGAGATCTGGTTCTGGCTCAAGTAGAGTTTCTGCAGCTGGGCCATGTCATCGAAGGCAGAGCGGTCCACTGCCACGATGTGGTTATTGTAGAGCAGCAGCACCTCCAGTGCTTGCAGTTCACTGAACAGGAACTCATCCAGTGTACGCAGCTGGTTGGAGGAGAGGTCCAAGTAGCGCAGTTTGGGTACCAGGGAAAAGGCCTCAGAGGAGATGAAGTTCAGGTGGTTGTGGCTCAGCAGCAGGGAGTGCAGGTGGGTCAGGCGCGTGGGGGTCCACTCAGCCCGCAGGCGGCTCAGGTTGTTGTGGCTGAGGTCCAGCAGGGCTGTGTAGCTGGGCAAGGAGTGGGGCACATTGGGCAGCTGTTGCTTGGAGCAGCTCAGGATGTTGCTGGCGCACAGGCAGGCGGCAGGACAGCTAACCACGGGTCGGCCAGCTCTGGCCACCTCAAAAAGGAACAGGAATGAGGACAGTAGCAGGAGCCAGAGGCCTCGCAGGTCACGCTGGGGTTGCATAGTGTCACTAGGGAGTGCGAGGAAGTCCACAAGGAAGATCTGGGAGGGAATCATCCGGGCATGTTCTGGTGGGGTACAGAAGGGTCAATTTCACCACAGGCTTGAAAGAAAGCATGGGTTTGCAGTCACCAGGGCCTCTGGAGGGAAAGACCAGCTCTCCCACTTTCCCCTCCGACCCCATCCCCACTCTGGTTGGGCTAGAAGAGAAAAGAAGAGATGCTGGGTAGTTCCCAGGCACTTAGGCACTGTGCAGGCAGTGGGCTCAAAACACTGGGGCAGAAGAGGAGATGGCACAAGGGCCTACTGGGCTAGGGTAACAGGGGTGTAGGACGGGGGTATGCGAAGAATGTCAGGAACTGTTCGGGGTCAGCCAGCCGGGTTTGCACCAGCCGGGTTTGAAGGCGGGGTCAGCAGGGCCTTTTGGGAAGAGCTAAGGGAAGGTCAACAGCGCACCAGGCTGGGTAGGGCGCATCCTGACAGGGTTGAGGGTCCCTGGGGCCTGTCGGAGCGGGCTCCCCCCGGGACCTCAGGTCACTGCACCTGCTCGGCGAGGACGTGTCTCAGCCCATGGCCGGTCCGGGAGCTCCGTCGCGGCCTCCCCCGGCGGCGCCTCACCGGCTGGCCTGTCACAGCGCCCGCCTTACGCAGGAGCCCGCGCCGGGCAACATCGCCTCCGGGGACTTGCTGGGCTCAGTTCCGCTCACCCGCGCCGCCGCCTCGACCGCTGCGCCAGCCGGAGCCCACCGACCACGGCCGCCGCCTCCAGGTCCGCGGCCCAGCTTGGAGCGCTGCCGGGGAGCGGAACGGGAGGCGCCGCGATCTGAGCCGAGCGAGCGGCGTGGGGGCAGCGAGCACCGCGCGCGCGCCCGCCGCCGCCGCCGCCGCCGCCGGAGCCTCGGGGCGCGTGCGCGCGGCGGGGGCGGGGCGCACGTGCGTGTGTTTGTGTCGGAGCCCTCTTGGCGGACGCGCGCGGGGTCGCCAGCCACTGCCCCCGCGCGGGCTCATTCTCTGTAGGAACGTCCCCGGGTGCTGAGTTGGTGAGGAAAACTATCAGGACGGGACACAATGGCCTCTTAAGCTCCTCTCTTAATTCCTCCACGCCCTTCTCCCCCCAGCACCCTACTGCCTACCCAAAACCACTCTTAGCAAGACTGTGTCTCAGCAAAAGTATATGTCTAACTGAAGAGAATTCGCTGCAACTGACTCCGGGGCAAGATACGTCACACGGCTTTTAATTTTCCAAATTAAAGAAATCTGGCTCAGCTCCCGCCTGTCAATATTGGCGGGAAATTCATTAGTCAAGTTTTGAGGTTCCCCCTCCCTTCTCTCTGAGGCTTAGAAATCCAAAAAATATAGGGGAGGGTTTTTTTTTTACCTCCAGTTTTGATGCTACCAGTCCCTGACCCTTGGGCACCACTGAAGGGCACAGCTCCATGGCCTACAGGCCAGCTGAGAAGAGTAAGGGAAGAAGAGGTGTTCTTGGTGTCGCCAGGTCCTGGGATCCCCCTTTCCCAGACACCCCATACACCTCTCCCCACTCTGTGCCCTACACATAGGTGGGGACTGCAGACAAGTCAGGGACAGGTTTTTTTTTTTTATCTATTTCTGGAAACTCCAAAAGCCTGGGTGGAGGAAGTCATTCATCCCTTAGGTCTGGCCACTTGCTGTCTCCTTGAACCAGTCACCTCTTAACCCGTTCCCCTTATGGAGTAATTCCAGCATTGTTTCCCTAATCCTCAAGCTGAAGGCCAGTGGTGGTGGTGGTGGGGGGGTGTCTTCTTTAGGGTGGCCACTGAAAGAAGCTGTTAACCAATATATGTAGCTGAGGGTTCGAGATCGGGAGAAGGGGAATGTAGGAAGAACCTAGACCTTATAATTCAAGATTTTAGCTATTCTTGAAATGGTGGACCCTGAGGGAGAAATTACTTTTTTATTCTTTCTAATCTCTTACAACAGCAAGACCAAGATTGAAATTAATGTCTCAATAGATTAGCCTGCTGAAAGTTTTTTTTTTTTTTTTTTTGTCTTTTTCACGACCGGCACTCAGCCAGTGAGTGCACTGGCCATTCCTATATAGGATCCGAACCCGCGGCGGGAGCGTCGCTGCGCTCCCAGCGCCGCACTCTCACGAGTGCGCCACGGGCTCGGCCCTCTGCTGAAAGTTTTAAAAAGAATTTCTATCTGTCACATATGTTTCACCATGAATTTAAGTGAATGTATTATCTCTTCAAGGGGTTTTAGCATGTTAACATTATGCTGAGTGTAAAAAGGTCTTTTTTTCCTTGTTCATTTCAGGCATCAGTAAAAAGGTGGGAAGGGGATTCTTTTTGGAGGGCAGAGAGTCAGGAATCCTGAAATCACATTTCATCAGTTATTTATTGCTGCATAACAAATTACTCAAAACCTTGTGGGTTACTACAATGATATACATTTATTGGCTTTCACAGTTTCTGTTAGTCAGAGATTTGGGGGCTATTTGGTGGGTAGTTCTGGCTTGGAGGTTTCTCATGCAGTTTCAGTTATACGTATGTCATATGGAGTTACAGGTATTGGAAGACTTGACTGGGTCCAGAAGATCACCTTCCACAGAGGCTCACTTATGTGGATTACTCATATGGCTGGCTGTTGGTAGGAAACCTCGGTTTCTCTCCATAAAGCCTCTCTAGAAGACTGGTTGAGTGCCGTCACAGTATGGTAGCTGGCTTCCTTCAGAGCAAGAGATCCAAGAGAGACCAAGACAGAAGTCACAATCACCCAGATCTTTGAAGTTATGCCTGTCACCATCACTTTGGTCACACAGACAAGCCCTGATTCAATATGGAAGGAGACTACTCAAGGGCATGAGTAGCAGGAGGAGAGTATCATTGGGGTCCGTCTTGGGGGCTGGCTATCACACATATCGTCTCTGAACTCACACCTATTTTTTAAAAATTTATTTCTTATTAGTGTATTCATTGTTACAAATCATACTTATCCTTTATGCCCCTTATCCAATCTCCCCCCTCCCCTCCCTCTACCCTCCCCCTCCCCTCTCTCTTCCCTTCTCTTTTACCCCTCCCCCTCCCTTTTCTCTCCCCTTCTCCTCTAATAACTGTAGATTTGTTCTCTCCATCTGATAGGTTAACTGTTTCTCTGCTGGTGTGTTGCCTAGATGATCTGTCCAGTACTGAGACAGGTGTGATCAGGTCCTCCCCTATTATCATAAATCAGATGCTTCTGTTACTCTGGAGTGTGCTCTGTGGAGAGAAAGGACCTTTTTTTTTGGTCTCCACTGGTGCCTCTCACTGTGTCAATGCAGTTGAGAGTCTAGCGTGCCATCTGCACAGTGGCTGTGACAGCTGCTAAAAAGACTAGCCACTTTTGCGGCAGCCATGGCAATTGCGGTGGCTATGGTAGACTACCCGCGTGGAAATGGTGTTTTTGGTATGTGTGTTCTTTACCTGGTTGCAGCTGGGTTCAGCTTCCCCTGGCTTCATACCTCAGGACCCCAGCTCAAACATACATAAAAGCATAGTAAATAGTACAATGAACTCCCAGATATTCATCATCCATATTCAGTAATTATCAAGGAAATGCCATCATTTTATTTTGTCTAAATATCCCTGAGAAACACGTGCTCTTCCCACCTCACCCCAGCCCACCCTGTTCCTCCCCAGCCCACCACTCATCCCCACATCCCATATTAAATTTCTTTAGACCCCAGTGTTCTGGGCTCTCTCCCCTCTCTTTCCTCTTCTTACTATAGTTTTTTTTTGTTGTTGTTGTTTTGATTTTCTTGGTGGCTGGTTGGTATGGGGATCCGAACTCTTGACTTTGTTGTTGTTATAAAACCATGCTCTAACCAACTGAGCTAACCGGCCAATCACCTCTTTCTGTTATGTTTAAAGGGCAGGGGAGAGACAAAGAAAGAAGGCCCCTTATGCTGGACATAAGTTTCAAGAATGGGTGGCTATGATTTGGAGGGATCACCACAGATACAGTCCTCAATCAAGTCTCTTTTTTCAGCTCACCCAGAAGTAACCATACCCTTTAAAAATTTTAATATGCCTACAAATGACTTGGGGATCTTGTTAACACGGAGTTTCTAAATCAGTAGGTCTGGGTGGGGCCTGAGATTCTGCATTTCTAACAAGCTAGCAAGGTGATGTGGACTCGGAGTCTGCTTGCTGCTCATCCACAGACCACACTTTGAGTAGTAAGGTTCCGGAGCTGTGCTGTCCAAATCTGTGGCCATTAGCCGCATGTGGCTATTTAAGTTAATTAAAATTAAATGGCATTATAAATCACTTCTTCAGTTTCCCTAGCCGTATTTCAAATGCTAAATAGCCACATGTGGCTAGCTACCGTATTGAACAACTCATCATCACAGAAAGTTCACTTGAAACTTTTTATTGACTCATAACAACTCTCCCACAGCTGCTTTTTAGATCAGAACAATTACTCATTCACAACAAAAAACCTAGGCAGGATAAATAGCAACAGGTTATTTACAGTGAGTATTTATTTATTTTTGCTGGAATGGATCAACCCTAGTGTTCCTAAATACAATTTGGAAGGTTGTTTGGGTAGCTCACTTGAGCAAAAGAGGTTGGATATATCTACCAGGATATGAGACTGGATGAATTGCTTTTCTCTACAATAGAAGTGGTTTCTTTTTCTTTTCTTTTCTTAATAACTAGTACTGGTCATTAGAATCAGAATGCTGGGGGAAGACACTCTATGAAGAAATTACCTTTTCGCTCCCTTTTAGACTCCATGAAATTAGCCACCCTTCTCTTGGAACGATGTAGTCTAATTTGCTGGGCACTCTTAGGTATTCCTTTCTGAGATTCTATTTGTATTATATGTTCTTATAGAACTTTTCATATACTATTTTAATTGTCTGTTCACATGTCTGCTTCCCATTAGACTGTAAGCACCTTGAGAGCAGGGTTTGCCTGGATCTGGCTCCTGATAGGCATTTAAATATGTTTGCTGAACTAATCAATTAATAATTATATCAATGAGCATATTTATTATATGTTAATCTCCTCAGTGTCTGGTGTCAGGGTAAGGATGGAGCATAGGGCTTGGGTTTGGACAAGTCACAACTGTAAGTGACTATGTGACTCGGTATTTCACTTCATTATGCTACATCTCATTCCATTATCTGTAAAGTGGGAACCGTAATAACACCTGAGCTTGCTTCATAAGATTATTTTGGGGATCAAATGAGCTAACAGTTGTGAAAATGCTTTATAATTTATAATTACTATCTTCTTAAAAATCCTAGCTTTCTTGATGAGAGTTAGGAGATACCCTGCCTGCTCTTGATGTTGACATATGTAGAGATTAACTTGCATGGTTGTCTGCTTTGCTCTCACACTCTAGGATATTACCTGTTTGGAACATTCACTCATATTTTCAAGCGCTCTCTCTCTGGCCTAACTAGCTTTTACAATTTAAAAATATTTACACATTTTAAATAGAAATTTAAATTTTCTAAAAATTTAAATATTTTAAGTATTCTTGCATTTTGTGGAGAATCCCAGTGGTGTTACTAATATCAGCAATTTTTGTACTTCTTGGAGTTTCTCCAAAAAGAGGGGGGCTCTAAAATGAGGCTATTTGGGGGTGGGTAGCAATAAAGATGGGTCCTTCCTTGTTAGTATAGTGGTTAGTAAGAAACAAAGGATGAGTCCTTTGTTAAGAATTGTGTAAAGTGATACAATTTTAGCCCTCACCATTGGGTTGAGCCCTTTTTATGTGTAGCAGTTCCCCCATGTTTCCATTTTTGGTTTGTCCCTGAAGGTGCTCAATCCAGAGGATTCCCATTGTCATCCCCCTGCCCCTACTTCCATAAACCATCTCTCATTTCACTTACTTTCCAAATTTTTAACTTGCCCCTTAGCATGCTCACACATTGATTTATTTACTGTCTGTAAGGCAAATATTCCCTCTTTTTAGACAACTGGCATCAGACTCCCTTTTTGCCACTCTTTACCCTTTTCCACCTCAACCCTGCACACTTCCTGGAAGCTCCATTTGATCTGCGGAAACCACAAGGATGTGCATATTGACTATGGGTGTCACTGGTGTGGCTGAAGGGGTGCCACAGACATTTGAAAGGTCTTTC
The DNA here is from genome assembly GCF_027409185.1 of Cynocephalus volans. NCBI lineage: Eukaryota > Metazoa > Chordata > Mammalia > Dermoptera > Cynocephalidae > Cynocephalus > Cynocephalus volans. The sequence goes on from NC_084467.1 coordinate 96,610,742, forward strand.
AGTGTCTTGGGCTCTTCAGGTTTGTCAAACAAATCTAAAGGTACCTATTTACTCTCTTGAAGGCCCTTGCTCTCAGACAGGGCTCTCCTGCCTCCATACAAGCGATTGTTCCAGATGGCTAAATCATAACATTTTCTTGACTTTTGACACATACGTATGGACATCTCAAAATAGTCCTGTATGGAGTCATCAGATAGATGTGTCTTTGAAATACGGCTGAACAATAAATTCCTGGTTCAAAATGTTATTTCAATTCTTAGGGGCAGGGTTCCACTACCACAGGCCCCCTACAGCAGACATCCCAGAGATGGAGGACGTTGGTTCCAAGGCATTTCTATAAATAAATAAGACTCCCCTGGAGCTCCTGCTGTGGGGGCCTGGATAAACAGGAGGTCCTCCAAAAGGAGTCTGGTATTTTTTTCATTAAAACGTTTTTATTATGTCTGAAAATATTTTCTTTTACTGTACATGCAATCCTCTTTTTTGATTTCTAAAGGCTTTATATCTAAAAATTAAATCCTAGCTAATGTTGAAACTTCTTAGCTAATTTTCATGTCATGTGAATCCTTGACTAGTTTGCATTGTATTTGGAAAGTTAATATTCCAGTTTATAGTACTTTTATGATTTTGAGAGGGATTATAGTGAAACTAAATGTTAAGCTCATAGTTAAGGATTTTGCTCCCTGAACTGTGGTCATTCTATTAATGATCTCTGAGCTAATATATCTTTCTTCTCCAATCACACTTTCTGAGTCCTTACCTACTCATTTGTGTTTGAAGTTTCTACTCTTCAACAATTTTTACTATGCTAAGCCAATTCTCAGGCTAATCATAATATTAGCTGGTCTGGCTCCTGTAAGGAGAGAATTTTAGACTACCCATGCTGGAAGAGACCTTATAAGTCAAGTCCACAGGCTGGTTTGTGGCAGAGCTAAGAACCTAGAGAAGGAATGTAGCTTTGTGGCTAAGAGCATAGTCTCTGGAGCCAGGCTTCTTGGGATCAAATCCTGGCTCTGCCACTCACTGTCTGACTTGAGCAAGTTACTTAACCTTCCTCCAATAAAGTGGGGATAGGACTGGCTGGTTTTTTTCAGTTGGTTAGAGCACAGTGTTATAACACCAAGGCCAAGGGTTCAGATCCCAACATCTGGCTAGCTGCCCAAAAATAAATAAATAAAATGAGGATAATAAGAAAACCTGTCTAATGAGGTTGTTGTGAGGATTTAAAGAGCTCATGCATCCAATAGTTTCTAACACACAGGAGGCACTCTATAAATGTGGGGAGGTAGGAATGGATACCTGCATACATGGTTAGGGTTCTTTTCAGTGTACCATAACATTTCCAGGGATAGTGCAAAGCAGATAGAACTGGGAAAAGCCTGTGTCCCAGAGTTCCAGGAACAGAATATGGGCAGAGCAAAGTTACAGGTGTTGGTGAATGGGAAGCTAAGATTAGGAAGTCACTGGGAAGCCATAGGAGGGGCTGAAGAAGCAAGGAGGATCCAGGGTCAGTAAAGAGTAGTCAGTTCCTGTCAGCTCCTGTGAGGGCACATCCCAAACCAGCAGGAAAGACAAGGTCTAGCTCCCTGGAACAGGCAGTAGTTCCTTTAAAACCACAAGCAAAGGAGCTCCGTTTGTATTCAGTTTGGTTCAGATTATAGATGGAGTATCAAGTTCAGTTCTGGGCAGCTCATTTACAGTCTGGAGCACAGCCAGAGGTAGTTGATGGAGCAGTGCACTGTCCAGTAATCATATCACATGTGTTCGTTCACAAATATATGTTGAGCTCCTAGGGCAGAGCACTGCGTGTTACATGCTGTGGGGTGAGGCTGGGTGAAGTGCGATGCAGGTATGGCTTAGAAATAGTTTCTTCCCTCCAGGATCAAGAAAGTAAGATATGTGGAGTCTATTAAATTTAGCAAACATCTATTAATCGCCTATTATGTTGAGGACTTCACGTAAGTAGTATGGCCTTTGTGGCCTGGTAGAAAGATCATTGGACTGAGTGTCAAGAGAGCTGGACTCTAGTCTCACTCTGTCAGCAACTAGCTGTGGGACTGTGGACGTTACTCTAGGCCTCTGTTTTCTCACATATAAAATGGAAGTTATGATATCTGCCCTATTAAAAGTACAAATTCTAGAGCTCTTGACCCATTGAATCAGAATCTTCATGAGAGGAGCCTGGGAAGCATTTTGATCATCAGGGGAGTTGGGAAACATGGCCTTTTAGTGCAGTGTTCTCCATGTGTAGGCCTCAAACTGCCTCGATCAGAATCTCTGAGGGCGGGCCAGTCCGTGACTCACTCGGGAGAGTGTGGTGCTGATAACACCAAGGCCACGGGTTCGGATTCTATATAGGGATGGCCGGTTAGCTCACTTGGGAGAGTGTGGTGCTGACAACACCAAGTCAAGGGTTAAGATCCCCTTACCAGTCATCTTTAAAAAAAAAAAAAAAAGAATCTCTGAGGAACTTAAAAAGAGGATTCCAAGGCCCACCCCAGACTTGGTTAGAACTCTGGAAATGGGAGCCTGGGAATGCATTTAAGGTGATGACAGGTGATTCTTTATACCTCAAAATTTGAGAACCACTCTTATAGGATTTTTGTGAGGATTAAATGAGAATATATGTGAAAACTTTGATAGTTCATATATGAAGGATGGCTCAGCAATGGGAGCCTTTTACTTTGGGAGGAAGTCATCAGAACCATTTCTGAAAGTCGAAGGGTTGTGTATTAGTCAGAATCTTTGTAACTGCAAAGAAGAGTTATACGTCACAGGCTTCAGGAAGAGAGCTTTATTGCAGGACACCACAGGATAGCTGGGGAGTTGACTCACTAGCTCTAATCACTGTGGGCACAGTGCTTCCAAGACTTGGAGAATCGAAATAGTGTTTTGAAGTGGCAGAAAGAGGTTTGCAAACCAAAAGTCACCCCTTTTGTGGCTTCCAGGGTATTTACTTTTCCAAAAGAGAACTGGGGCCTGGCCAGTTAGCTAAATTGGTTAGAGCATGGCACTGATAACACCAAGGTCCAGAGTTCAACCACTGTACTGGCCAGCAACCAAAAAGAAAAAAAAAAGAACTTTGAATTAGTCAAATTTCTACTATCCAATATGGAGCACTCTATTGGGCAGAATTCTTATCAAGCCCTTTCCTTTTGCCTCCTATGTGCCCCATTCATACATGGGTCATTTTAGGAAATGGACTAATCGCTATCCAGTCATCTGTGGTTAGAGTAGCAGAATTAGTTTTGTTCAAGATACATAGCACCTTGGGGATCTGCTTTATTCAGAAAAGTAAACAGAGAAAAATCTAAAAAAGTAAGTACTTTGAAGTCTTTTGGTTTCTCTAGTGCAGGTTTTCATGAGAAAGAGGGAGTAAACAAATGACATGGGCCTCTGAAATTGGCAGTTTAGATCCTTGTGTGAAACCAATAGATTTTGTCCCCCTAAGCACATGGGCAGAGACACACACACAATTTTATACACATTTCTTGGGGGGCATGGACCTCATAAGACCCATCCATGGATACCCAGATTGAGAGCCTCTGTTCTTCTGAGACTCTAAAGGGTAAAACTATACTATTGGGAGCAAATGTTAGAGAAACAGGTTTCCATTCCATGTACAGAAATATCTTCTGACATTTCAATTGTCCAATAATGAATCTTTTCCATCTTGAGGTAGTGAACTCTCCATCTCAGGAAGCATTCAAGCAGGAGCTGGATGACCACTTTACACTTTGTTCATTCATTTATTTGTTCATTCATTCTATCACACACACCCCCATTCACATATATCAAGAACTACAGAGAGTGTATAGGAGTAGAAAAGTGGAACTCAAAGATAGACACTTAAGAAACTGTCTCTGTTCTCAAATGCCATGATTTAGTGAAGGAAACCAAGACACAGATGGTCACAATACATGGTGACAGATGTTGTAAGAGCCTGTGTGTAAAGGGCTTAGGGGGCCAGAGAAGAGAAGGGAGCAAACTGTGGGATAGTCTTGCATAGAACCAGAGGTTGACCAGATAACTCCTAAGTCCTCTTCCAACTCTGGTATCTTGCCTGTGTGGTGGTGGAGCCAAAATGTGGCTTGGGTGGGGTTGGGGGACTTTATCCAGGCCACTACAAACAGATGTACAATATATGTCAAACAACAACAACAGTGTACTTGCTGTACAAACACAGTTTCAGAACCAATCTTCCAGCTTCCCCCAGAACCTCCACCCTTCCAACCAAATGGCAGCCCCTCAACCTGTCCTCTATGGAAATCCTGGAACTGCTACTAACCCTCAGGTTCTGTGTTTCACAGAACCACAAGGTTCAAGTCACAGGCCACAGACCTTTCCGGAGATTGGTATTTGAATGGAGCATCTTCAGTCCACTGTTTGTGCTGAAAAGCCAGGGACTGCCAGTGAGAATGTGCAGGTGAGGCTGAAGAAGGGGGCGGAGGGAGTGCAGTCGAGCATGGAGTGGCAGTCCCAAACCTACAGCCATCACTCCGTGATTGTTCTAACAACTTTGAGGTTTGAAAGCATTTCCTTCCCTGCAGGTTTTCCTCATTTTCTTTGCCTGCTTCCACAGATAGTACACCTGCCCTTTCTCCCTCCCACCAAGGTCAGCACTCAGCAGGCTTTGATAAATGTCATCTTTTTTTTTGTAAGTCGCCTTGGAAAAAGGCAATTTGACTGCAGTGAGGCAGAACAGGGAGGTGAACGCCAGCCGCCCTTTATCGACCAGAGCCTAACCCCAAGAACGAAATGAAGAGAAGTGTAGTGCTGCCCTGGGCTCCTGGTGATCCCTGGACCGCCTCTCCTCAGGAATCTGTGCACTGTACAGAAGCCTACAGTGTCTCCATCATGGGGCCCAGGTCTCCTCCTCCCTCTGTCCCTCTCCCGAGCCCTTTGTCTTCTGCTACTTGTTTCCTGGCTGGCAACTAAAGGTCCTCGAGAACCCCCACAGCTCTGGGGGCGAGAGCCCTCTCCACTGTGCAAGCAGTGGGCTGCTGATTAGCACGGGGAATAAATAACAGCAAGCTAATTATCTCCCTGATTGCGGCTTGCCTCACTAACAAGGCTGGGCTGGAGTAGTGATGCGGCAGTTGACACTATTCCAAGCATGCTTCTGGGTTCAGGGAAATTTCCATGCCTTTCCAGTCTGGAGACACTTTCCCTTCACAGAGGCTCTGGAGTTCTAAGTGGAGATGTTCCCACTCCTGTTCACCTTGGAATTGAGAGACTCACCCCAGACAGATGGTTTGTGTCAGTCCCTAGTGGATAATGGTAGGTGGCTTCTCACAGAAGCAGCAAAAGGCTTTCAGGGAGGCTAGGGGTTGGCCAAGGGCATAGAGAGATGGGTCCTCAGGGACCACACGCTCCAGCACTTAGTGTCCTGATTACATCTGCTACTCCAGCTCCTTGAATCGAGTGGTTCCCATGGGACCTGCAAGCCATAGTAGAAAAGTGCAAAGAGCATTGGTCTGGGACTCTAGTCCTACCATGACAACCTCTGCAATTGTGGACACGCTCCTTAATCTCATTGGTCCTCCATTCTCTCTTTATGAAATGAGGCAGTTAGGCATGATGACCTTGGAGCTTTTCCCAGGTCTAGAGACATGATTTTGTGACTCTAGCCCTGAAATTTGACTGGGGTGTTCTCTTGGAGTCCCAGGCTAGAAAAGCTTCCCACACCTCTTGTGGCCCCATCTCCAGGCTGAGTTTTCCTCTCCCCCATATCATTGTATTGTTCTCCACCTTCCCTCCCACTTTATCTTCTACTTACTTCTCTACTCTCTTGGTCTTGAAATCTTGTCTTGCCGAGAGGGAGAAGGGCAAGGAACATATTCTTCAGGAAGATTTCAGTTTCTAGCAGCCTAGGTTGTGCTAACTTACTGAACCAGTAGTTAGTATCCTTTGAAAAGACAGGATGTGGAGGTGTCTTTTCACTGGAGCAGTAACTGCTGCTGGCCTACTGTGTGTGGAGGGAGAAATCAACTTGCCTCCCAGGCATTTTGGCCCATCTCCAGACTATGGGCCCCGCCACTACCTTCACACAAATCCCAGAGTCCACCTATAGGAAACTGAAGGCCTGTCTCCTTTTGCTGAAGAGACTCATCTCTACAAGATGGATAAACCTTCCTCTGCTGGAGGTCAGGTATAAGACAAACCAGATGTTTCCATCTGATGAAGATAAATCCACAAAAAAGTAAACCTGGGTTACAGTCACCTTGGGGAAAGGAGAAAATCTAGGGCTAGTGTCATTTTTGGGCTAAGGAGAAAAATGTCCTTAGACATAGAATAGTGAAAGACATTGTATAATGTTGAATGTACTAATTATCCTGATTTGAGCATCACATATTGCACACAGGTAATGATATTCAACTCTGTACCCCACAGATATGTACCATTAACTATGTTACAATAAAAAAAAATAAATGAATAGAATAGTGAAGGATTCTGAAAGTAGGGTGATAGCCTCCCAAGGTACCGAATCCATGTCGCCTGATCTGATCTGATGGGAAGAGCCCTCAGGTAGGGATCAGAAGGTCACATTCAACATTATGCTTTATCACTTCCAGAGGGTAAACTTGCACAATTCATTTACTTTCTACATTAGTTAGGGTGAGCTAACTGATGTGACCAAGAACCCCCAAACCTCAGTGGCTTATCTCAATAAAAGTCAACATCTCACTCACGTAACAGTTTAACGCAAGTGTTCAGTTGATGGCCTTCCGTGAGGTGACTGAGGGACATAGCACTATTCATCATGTGACTACCTACACTCACTGCTATAGGCTTTGTAATTGCGTGCTGGATCCTCTGAATTCAATCAGCAGGCAGGGAGCATGCAGGATTGTGTAGAAGTTTTTATAGGCCAGGTCTAGAAATGGTATCCATGATTTTGGCCACATTCCACTGGCCAGAACTCAGTCATATGACCACACCTGACTGCAGGGGCGGCTGCGAAATGTAGTCAAGCTAAGCATCTAGCAGTTAAAAGGAAATGGTTTGGAAAACAACCAATCAACCAGTCTCTGATGCACGTTCTTTGAAGTTTTGTTTCTGAATTTATTAGTAGGACAAAGGGCTTCTACTTTGTCATCTAAGTTAGCATGAATATAAAATAGGAAAACAGATCATGAGAGTGCTTTAAAATTAGAGTGAATACACACACATATTATAATGTGTTTATCAGATTGATCTAGAATTAACTTCATAAATACTGGCCCTATTATTCTATTAGAAGCATTAAAGTGCTCTGTTATTGGAACAAATATATTTGGGTTATATGACAAGTATCTGAATGATGGTGGAATTGATTTCAATGTGTGATGAAGATGAACTCTTCAAAATATTCAATCCTTTCAAAAAAACTGTAGAATGTGCCCTTCCTTTCCCCCTTCCCTTTGATCTGGATGGAAGATTCAGCCAGCACATGTGATATGGTCAGCATGGCTGGGGCCAAAGTTTGGCCAGCCCAATCAGCACAGTTGATGAGTCTGGGGCAGAGAAAGTGGTCTGTATTGATTATAAGCAGAGGGATTGAGCAAATAGACAATATACTGAGGAAAATGGGAGCCATATTCATCATGGTTAGTGATAGGAGTTATGTATATGGAAAGGGAATAGACCCTGTGGTATTAGATCAGAATTGGGGTAATTAGTTTGAGCTCATGTTTTTAATATAGGTAAATAGATTTAGATATGTGCGTATGTATATGTGTGTACACATACATGTTCCTAGCTCCATCTGCTGAAAGATAGACTGATAGAAGCAATGATATCCTAATATCAGCAAGTGCACTAAGCACCCAGCTCTTGGCTTCTAAATACCATTTTCCACTAAAAAGAACCAGGACTGATCAACCTAGAAATTACTAGATGAGCCTGGAACATCTTGTCCTAGAAAGTAAGGAAGTGCTCAAAGAATCATGGAAACATGTCAAGAGGATAGAGAATCCTGCTTGAAGGGGTGCCTAGAGGCCAAGCCTGGGACAATTTAAGCATCAAAACAATTTTAGTATTAGACTGTAATCCATCGAGAAAAATAGAAATGGATGAGTTAATATAGACATAAATAAATACACGGGGAGACAGGAAGCCTTCACCTTACATTAGAATGCCAATTAATAAATATAGAAAAAAGGTGAAATTAGAAAATTACCACTTGGCAGTCTGGCCAGTTAGCTCACTTGGGAGAGTGTGGTGCTGGTAACACCAGCGTCACGGGTTTGGATCCCCATACTGGCCAGCTGGGGGGGGAAAGTAAAGGAAATTACCACTTGGCAACCATCACAGTAATAAATGATTTAGGCAAGAATCATCAGTGAATGCTAAAACTAGTGGGTGAAAGTTTGTTGAGGAACATGATATTTACACACAATCTCAAAATATCTCCCTACAAATTAATTGGTGAGTACACAATACTTATTAATTGGTTTTACAGTGGAAAAGCTTGGTTGATGTCACATTGACCAAGTGATAAAAGTTAACATCTCTGGTAATGGGTCAAATCAACTTTGTGTGCTTCTTGTTGTGACAAACTGAGAATACGGCATCACTTCTGTAGTACTCCTGACAAAAACACATAACCTGAATCCACTCATAAGCAAACATCAGCCAAACCCAAACTGAGGGACATTCTACAAAGTAACTGGGCTGCATTCTTCAAAAATATCAAGATTGCCAAAGACAAGGAAAGACTGAGGAACTATTCCAGATTGAAGGAGATTAAAAAGACAAGACAACTAAATGCAACACATGAGCCTGGACTGGATCCTGGACATATAAACAATGTTGTTGCAACAACCAGTGAAATTTGATTGGGGTCTCTGGATTAGATCGTAGTTCTGTATCAATGTTAGTTTCCTGACTGTGATGCCAAACTGGGGTTATAAAGGAGAATGAATGTCCTTGTTTTTAGTAAATACACATTGAAGTGTTAAGGGGTAATAGGACCTCATGTCTGTAACCTACTCTGTAACGGATCAGAAATTCCATATATGTACACATGAGAGAGAGAGAACACATAATGAGGCAAGTGTGGCAAAACTGAAACATGAAACAAATTGAGGACGAAGGTACGAAGGAGTCCTTTGTACCATTCTTGAAATTTTTCTGTAAATTTGAAATTATTTTGAAATAAAAAGTGAAACGTGTTGTGTACAGAACACCTGTGCCTTCAGACTCTGGCAGAAGAGACAGTTGATAGGAGCGGAGAAGTTAATAAGAGGCGAGAAGCAGTAAAGTGTTATAGAAAGTAAACAGAATTTGGGATAAATGACCTAGATTGGGTCCTGATCTTGTCACCTGCCAGTTGGATGATCTGGAAGAAGACACTTCACGGCTCTGAGACTCAGATGGCAGTACTGATCTCACAGGAGTGCCATGTGGCTTAAATAATAATATGTGTGACACTTCTTCATAAATCATAAAACTTGATACCAAATGTAAATAATTAGTAGGATCTTCTTTCTCCCACAAAACTACAGCTAATGAATGCAAAACTGTCCCTTCAGTCCTATATCTCTTTCAGTTCTTCATCTAGTTACCATTTCAATGTTGTTATTCACAGAGAGTTGAACTTCCTTACAGACTGAGAACTGAGGAGGCCCATCACCTAGGAAGGGGCACATTTGATGGCAAAGCCACCGGGGCTTGCCATTGTGTGTGGGTCTGTGTCCACGTGTGCGCATGCGTGTGTGTGCACACATATCCTAGAAGCCTCAGTTTCAGGCGCCTTCTCGGTGAGCAGAGACCCTATGGGGACTGATGCATGCTATTATAGATTCATAAACATCTGCTCGTGTGGCCTGGGTAGTCCCTTCTAGAAGGAAAGCCCCTTTGCTTCTGTCACTCCTGACAAAAATACTTGTGTACACAGCGTTATGATACAAACCATTCTCTGGCAACTTAGGAATCAGGGTCCTAATGCCACACGACAGAAATGAGCTGATAGACAGCAGTGTGGGGTAATGAAAATCATCATTACTGTTTGTAACTTTCCAAAGCCTTTCACCCACATTCCCTCATGTGACCCGTAGAGCAACCTGTGAGGCAAATATTGTTCTTCGCGTTTTCACAGATTAGTACTTGCCCTGATTAGATCTGGGACTTGCCCCAGTCCACAGAGCTAATAAATGGCACCCATGGGACATAAAGTCAGGAAAGTCAGAAGTTTAACAATGTTCCCCTGTACCACAGACATTTTGACACAGGGAACAGTTTGTCATTGGCACCTCCTTTTCCAGGGCCCCTTTCCTGCCTTCAGGGTTCTGATTCCTGTGCCCTTAGCTTCTCAGAGCTCTCCTCTCCTACCACAGTGTTCCCCTCCCCCAGATCTCTGGCCTCTGAAGCACCCTATGCTGGGGTTCCCTCTCCAGGCTGGCCAACAACCCCCTCCCCCTGCTCCCACATCCCAGCTAGAACCACATGGGTTAGCATCTTAGCCCCTGAGCTTAAGACTGTCACGGCCTGTTCTGGAGCCAAGAGAGAAGAAAATGAGGATGAGGCTACAATGGCCCCACGAACTCACTTATTTATATATGCCCTCTGATTCCCAGTCCAGGTGCTATGCTATCTTCTAGCCTGCTTGGACATTCCCTTTCCTTGCAACACCAGCAGAAGGAGCAATACTTGATTTCTTCTAATTCACTCCATGCCTATGAATCAGACTAGAGGAAGTTCCAGCAATACCAAGTTATCATTAGGCTTCTTCTGCCCTAAGCATTCTTGGGCCAAAACAGACAAATGGAACAACATTGGACACACCAGAGCCACAGTCCACCTCTCTGGGCTCCAGGATGGAAGGTGTTGAGCTTCTGTGTGTGAACTCCAAGGAGCTCAGTTAGTGTGCCAGCCCCGGAGAGAAGCCCAGCCCAGAGTGCCGGAGGAGGCAGCCACTAGGCTGCTTCCCCCTCAGACAGATGGGGCATTGATCCTGCTCGCACAACCCTCCCTCTCTCCACTTCATGGCACATCTCTCAATCCCTTGGATAGAAGCTACTCCTAATTTGACAGGCTCACTCAAGAAGGAGCTACTTCTGGTGGCAGTGGTGTGACCAATGTGCATTGTGACTGACTCCAGGTCCCCTTCACTCTTCTGAGAGTCCTGAGAAAGAGGGTGCACACTGGATTTGACAGAGATCAGTTTGTTGGGTTTGTTGGGGGTATGGAGAAGGTTAAGCGTGATCCACTAGACCTTGGACAGTGGCGTTTGGAACTTATAGTGGAGTCCCCGTGGTGGAATGGAACTAACACTGACCACCTGGGAGTTGGGAAACCTGATTTCAAATCTGCCTCTAACCAGCTGGGTATCCTTGAGCAAATCCTTCTCCTCCCTGGGGCACAGCTTCCTCATCTGTAACATGAGGAATAAATTTGAAGGCCCCTTCTACCCTTTGTGTACTTCTAGTTATATCAGTCTGCTGGCTCTTCAGGGATGGAGCTGGGCCTAGAAGGAATTCAGGTCTGGAATTCAGGCCTTCTGATTCCTGTGCTCTATTCACTGCTGATTCTGGAAATGGAGGCTATGGTGGGAAGTTTGGGGAGCAGAGGGAGCTGTGTACAGCCTGGTCTCTGTTCAGTGAAGTAGGGAAACTACCCAGGATCGCAGCAGCTGGACCCTGTAGGACTTCATTGATTGGTCCTGTTACCCCTGATGGTGCTGGGGGTGGGAATAGGAGGCTGCAGGGTAAAGGTAGGATGGAGGACAGCACAGCAGTCCCCATACTTCTACAGAAGAGTGAAGCCTCCACCAGTGGCTTGAGGACATGTGCCTGAGAGACCGTGGGGCTCTATTAGGAAGCAATATGGAACAAACAGGAGAGGAACAGAGAACTGAAATGAAGCATCTGATAGAGAGTCAGCCAGGCAGAGTAAAGCCTAAATCTTACTAGAGCTGCTCAGGATATTTTGGAGATCTCCTCCAGGCTTCACACTTTATAACCCACAAGTAAAAAGCCAGTTCATTAAGTATGCTGACCTCTGCCTTGACAGTGGGACTTGTGGGGTCAGGCAGTGCCAACAGTCTTGCTCCTGCTTCGGGTGCTGCCCAGGCCAGGGAGTGGGAGAGGGAGAAAGAGATTGAGAACCACTGTCTCTTCCCTTCCTCTTTCCAGCACCCCCATTCCCCAAGGGTCAGAGGATCCCCTGCCATCTCCCTACCCCACAGGAAACCAAACCCAGCTGAGCCCAGGAACATGGAGAGGTAGGCCCCAGGCCAACAGAAACAGTTGCCTTAGGTGTCATCTTGCTGTGGGGTTTGAGATGAGCTGGACTTTTAAGGTTCCCTCTGAGACCAGCATAGGTAATCTGAGCCTTTTTCCTGCCCTTCTTAATCCCCTGAGAGAGAAGGCCCTGAGGGTCCCTGTGGGCCAGTTTAGGGTCAGTCCAGAGCCACAGTCCACCTCTCCGGGCTCCAGGAGGAAGGTGTTGAGCTTTTGTGTGTGAACTCCAAGGAGTTCAGCTAGTGTGCCAGCCCTGGAGAGAAGCCCAGCCCAGAGTGCCGGAGGAGGCAGCCACTAGGCCGCTTCCCCCACAGACAGACAGGGCATTGATCCTGCTCGCACGCCCCTCCCTCTCTCCACTTCATGGCGCAGCTAATGGCCTGGAAAAAACTGGCCAGCTGTTCCCCAGCTGTGACATAATGAGCTCAGGGACGATCAATGCCGTTCCGGTCTCTAATTAGGCCGTGGAGCTGGCTGGGGTGAGAGTGCGGCCTGTTTCCTGAAGGCGCCACTTCCACTCCAGTCCCCAGCTGCTGTCTGCTGGCAGCCACCTGGGCCCATGCATCTGCACCCTGGAGGAGCAGGCAGGGCCCTCAAATGGCCCTTAGGAGGGTCTTCTGACCCAGAGCTCCTTCTCTAGCAGAAGAAGGGACTACGTAACCATGGTAGGTAGGAACTGGCCTGCATGTGATACTCAGGACCCCCAGCTTGCTGTCACACCCCTCTCTCTGCCTAAGTCTGTCACTGTGTACAGTGGCCTTCAACCCTGACCCTCCAGCTCTCTACCTCTGAGGCCCTACACAGGACCCTTCCCACCACTGGTACTAGATGCCCAAGCCCAGGGCTGCAAGGAAGAGGCTGGTAGCAAGTTTGGCTTCTAGCCCAGACTCCCTCTGCTATTTATACCCACGGTCCAGGGAAGGATGGATCAGATTCTCAGTGTACTCTCTGCAGAGGAGGAAGTGAGGGTGGAGAGAGAGATGCAAAGAGAAAGGTGTATGTTGAGGCAAAGAAACAGGGATGTTGGGGAGCAGGGGCCCATGGCCAAGACTTGGAGACTTGGAGAGTTCTGAGAACAAGATACAGAGAGCAGAAGAGACAGAGATCAAAGGAGGGAAACCAAATAAGAAAGACAGAAAGAGTGAGAAAATGGGGCCATCAAGAAAGAAAGAGGAGGAGATAGGATCAGGACATACCGTATGCTTAGGGGGTCAGGCCCCAGGTGCCAGATCAGATTCCCCATCAGGGAAGTTGAGGTGCTGGGCAGAGAATGTCCAGGGTCCTGGTGTGAAATTACAGGAGTCAGAAGAGAATGCCTGGGGTCAGAGAGGTAAAGGGATCAGAGACTTGAGAGTGTGAGCACAGGCTGGTCTGGAGGGATAGGGGTGGGTAGGGCAGTCTAGAGATGGGAAGGCCAGGCAGGGACCCTCCCCTAGAATTGAGGCTGTAGGCTCTTCTCTCTGGGGGTTTGGGGTTCAGGCAGGGAGCTGGAAGCAGGAGTCAGAGCAATGTGGGGAGGAGAGAAGGTCACTGTTGCAAAGGTGTAGGAGTGAAGAGGCCTGAGCAGGGAGTGAGTCTAGGCTTTCTGTAGCATCTACTTCAGGGCAGTCCAATAAAGCCCCATGACTTTTTGGGTAGCCTGGGCCTGATGTATGTGTGTGTATGTGTGACATTATCCAGTCCTTCTACCATTCACACAAACAAATCAGATAGTGCCACTTAGAGGGGTCTTTGTGGGGCTCAGTTGACCCTGATCATCCTTTCCTTGGCCCCTTCCAAGTCCCAGGACTGCATTTTTTCCTGACTGTGATTCCCAGGAGAATGGCCTGGTTTGTAGAGATCAGGAGTCACTGCTATTTCCTGCACTGCCCACCTGCCCTGGTCCTGGGCCTCTGAAGATGTCAGGGCCCAGGAGAGAGAAGCCACTCAAAGACAGCAGCTGCTGACTCAGGCTTTCAAATTCCAGAGCAGAAAAGGAAATTAGAGAACGTCTAAAATCTTAGTGCAACCCCTCATCTGAAGCTGGGGCTCAGAGAGGCTAGGAGAATAGCCCAACGTACACCGCCCACTTAATGTGATGCACTCTGGACACCAGTCTGCCCATCTCTTCCTCACAACCTCCTAGGAGTAGGAAGGAGTTCTCTTGGGAGCAATGGCACTCCTGCCTGCCCTCCCAGCTGAGATTGTGACAGTGTAAAAAGGTCGGGGACCACAGGACCACAAGGCCCCAGGAGGGAGAAAGCAGGTGGGGGGTTGGCAGGGAGAAGACTGTTAATCTGAGACTGCAGTCAACTCTTTGCAGCTCTGTAGCCAATACTGCCTCCCTGTGGCTGCTGGCTGTCAGGGCAGTCTGGGGGCCAGAAATGGGAACAGTTGGGTCCTCTTTCCCACCTGGATCCTGACGATCCAGGGACCCCCACCCTAGTGCCAGGCTGCTTTAGACCCTCCAGGTCTAGAACAGGCCACCCAAGAGACTGAGCTTCCACATGCCATTCTTCAATAGGGTCTCCGGGCAGGTGGGTGAGGACCAACCATTGCCCCTCTCTGAGTGGCCACTCAAAAGCCATCTCTCCATCCCTTAGGAGCCCTGCATCTGGAGTCTCATCCTCCTTGGATCAATGGGCATGAGAATTGAATGGGGGGAGGTCCTGTGTTTAGGTGGGTCAAGAGTACAGGGAGAGGTCTTTGGAGGAAAGGAGAAGGGTAGGGAAAGAGGTCACAGGACCAGTATCACTGTGGCCAGTGGTATCCAGCCTGGCAAGGGAAAAGCCAGGCTGTCCTTAGGGCTCAGCCGGGCCTGGCTCTGCTGAGAACAAGATGCCCCAGAAATGCAGAGCAGGGGCACCCCCCAGAATCAGAGACCAGGCACCTCTGGGAGTGCTCTGTGGAGCCCCCAGTTGGGAAACTGGCCCAGCTTTTTGTTCTCAGGCCAAAACCAAGGAAGCCAGCCTTGAGCTAGGCATCCCAGGCTGGAATGGCCTGCTGAGTGGTCCAGGGTGCCACAATCCCTCAGATCAGACTGGGAAGTGTCTAATGACACTACGAATCTATAGGGAGAATTTCCAAGGACTCAAATTCCTACTCCACCCTCTTCACCTCCTCCCCCAAGGAATGGACATGCAGATCACTCATGGGAACCTGGGAAATATGAGTATCATCTGATCTCTATGTCACAGTCTCTGACCAACCCTTTCCTCTGAGTTCACTCTGTCATATGTCCCTGGTGACCTATATGGTTTTTTGCTCCTCCTTCTGGGCCTGAATGACAAGGAAAATTCCCAGTCTCTAGTACAGCCCCTTGCTCTGAAACTTGTGGGTTTGGTAAATACTTATCAACTGACTCACTAAAAGACAGGAGATGCACATGTCTGTGGCCATACATTTCCCTGCTCAAACTATGTTGCTGTGTTGACTTCTCAGTCTGGTTTCTCAGCCTGGCTTGCAAGGCCTTCCACAGTCTTGCAAATCTACCTTTCTATTCTCATTTCTTCCCTGCACGCAGATTATTTCTCAAACTGGAGAACTCACAGTCCCCAATATTTCTTAACCTTACCAGTCTCCATGTTTTTGCTAGGCCTCTTCCTTCTACGTGGATAACTCTCCTCCTCAACCTCCTTCAATTACTCCTGGTTAAAGTCCTACCCCTCGTAGGGCCGCCTGTGGCTCACTTGGGAGAGTGTGGTGCTGATAACACCAACGCCACGGGTTCGGATCCCTATATAGGGATGGCCAGTTAGCTCACTTGAGAGAGCGTGGTGTTGACAACACCACGTCAAGGGCTAAGATCCCCTTACCAGTCATCTTTAAAAAAACAAAAAAATCCTACCGCTCCTTTAAGACCCATGCTACTTCCTTCATAAAGACTTCTTAGATTTCCCAAGAGAGTATGTCACTTTTTCCTTTGAATCTCCTCAGCAGTTTGGCTCTCCCTTGAAGCTTATAACCTGCTTTGTCCCCATTTTAGCTTGTAAACCAAGAGGGCAAGGTTTGCCCTGGTTTCATCCATGTATCCCTCTCCCTCACCTCTTATACAGAGCTTTGCATGTAGTAGGTGCTTGATAAATATTTCTTGACTTGAGTGAAATAGTGCCTGCAGTTTGGTACGCTGGGAGCTGCAGGAGGTGGGAATAGGGTGCTCCGAGGCTTCAAGAGACTGTAGGTGCTCAGAATGGGGAGGCAAGGACCAGTACACAGAGGCAAGCGAGGAGTCTGGGCCTCCTCAGAACCTTATCAGGGAGGAAGAGCAATTTGCTGAAGAGAACAGGCAGCTGGGAGGGCCTTGGAGAAGTGGCAGATTGAGGAAGGGCACCAGGTGTCGGGAGGGACTCCAGGTTGCCCCAGCACCAGGTCTGATGGGCCAAAACTGTGCATCCTTAGTGACAGGCAAAAAAAGGGGGTAGGAATCTGGAGGCTTGGGTTCTGGTTGCACCTCCTTCACCTTCGCCACTTACTCCCCTCTTTAGTCTATTGCTTTGTAAAATAAGGGGTTAGATACCTAACCTCTCAATACCCTTTCAGATCTATTCTGACTTCATATTGAGTTTCTGAAATGGAGCAGTGCTGCACTTCCTATACAAGGGGGATTTGTGTACACCCCCCGAGGCCTCAGCACAAGAGATGACCCCCACCTCCACTTCCACGTCCTGGACAGTGTTTCCCAGAGAAGTGGACTGAGCCCAAAGCCACAGGGAAGGACACATGTGGCCTGGGTAAGCTGTGCCTAGGCTTGGAGGATGTGGAGGTGGGTGGCAGGGGGAGATAACACCCCCCAGTTCAGAGCAAGTAAAGTGCCAAGTGACCAGGCCCCTGGGAAGGTTTCAGGGGCTTCCCTTTCCTTTGCTGTGCTTCCCTGTCCTCTTCCTTGCCTCATCCCCGGGCCAAGTGAGAGTAGATTTGGGGTTTGAATCCCAGTTGCTCAACTGTGTAGCTCTGAGAGAGTCACTTAACCTCTCTGAGCCTCAGTTTTCACATCTGTAAATGGAGTTGTTGAAACTAATTCAGAAGACTGTGTGAGACTACTCATGTGAATATGCCCAGTACTATGCCTACTGCTAGATATCCCTTCCTGAGGCTGGAAAAGGACAATGGTACAGATTGCCCCCGGGCCACAGGGTAAATGGCTAATGCTGCTTCGCGGGTGCACTGGGGGTGGGGTGGGGCATATGGAGGGACAGGCTGATGATGGGGAGGTCGGATGGGAAGAACAGGCCAAAAGGTGTTGCCCTGATTGCTAGTGACGAAGAGCCATGCAACCTGTAGACCTACCTATTTATTGCATTATCAAGGACCCAGGAGCTCTCTGGAATTTTTCTTTGGGGTCCAGTGTTGAGCCCCAGCTCATGGGTAGGAGGTGGGCAGCATGGGGATGGCTCCCCAGTCCCATGGCAGATCTGGCCTGCACATCACTGTGGGTGTTCCTGCCACTCTTTGAGCCTGGTTCATCCAAGGCCCTCAGTTTCTAATCTGGTTGGGAAGGATTTATTTTTGGGTCCCTGTAACCTAGCAATGGGCTCACATGACCAGTGGCAGCTGCAGGCTGAATATACCGTTGGATCTCAGCTCCTGGCAGGGGGTGTGGGCCAGACCGTGGGGGAATAAAGGGAATGGATATGTTCTCACCTCTCCTTTCCTCTGCCTCCCTCCTCAGCCCATTAGCCTGGCCCCCAGATGATGGGAAGAGTGAAGTGGTGCCTGGGGAACGGGCATGGCTGGTGCTGGCATAGGGGGCTCTCTGCACAGCCAAGACAGGGGTGGGAAGTCCTGGCATGAGCCTGCTCCCTGGTTGGGGAGAGCTGGATGTCCATGTGGATGGAGGTGGGTGCAGAGAGGACACCATGCTGGCATCTTGGGGAGTGAGGCCAGGCTGGGGAGTAGACAGTTGAACAGGAAGTCTATGCTGTGGGATCTCAGGGACACTCCTGCTCAGTGCTGGGATCCCAACATTATGCTTCTTCCCATTGCTCCTTGTTCAATTGTTAATATTCTTGGGAGTGAAAACACAGTAAGCTATCAGTGTGAATGGATTTATCAACTTTTTTCCTGAGAGCAGGTTTTAACAGAAATCAGAGAGAGCAGAGAAGGAGGGTATTGGGCACTAAGTAGGTGAGAGGGCTCTATGGGGGGGCTATGGGCACATAAAAAGCACTCAATATTTATTGAATAAATCGATGGATGAATAAAAGATAAAATTGGTTGTCTTCAAGGTTTCATCCTGGGGCAGGAAAGGGTGGATGGGGTGGACACAACCCTTCCAAGAGGTGCTGGTGGGCAAGTGTGGGGTAGGACTGTACCTGGGAGCAGGTCTAGGATAGAAAGACCAGTCCTCAGCACCAAGGGCCCCACCATGATGCTGAGGAGAGGGTGCCACTGTTGGGAGGTGCCTGGTCCTCATCCTGTAACAGGATCCACACCGCCCCCGCACTGGATGTGTACGTAACGTAGTGAGCTGTGGATATCTAATGTGATTTGGGGACCACACCCAGTTTCTCCACCTTGGTTTTCTCAGCCCCTCCACTGTGTTCAGCTTTAAAAGGAGGGATTGGCAGGGTGGGGTGGGGGATGTGATGTCAGTAGCTACGCCAAACCCTGATTGAGATAGTTTAGTGAGATACAGTATAAGAAGTGCCTCCCCAGAGTGGGCCCTCAAGAAGTAGTAGCATTGTTATTTTTATTATTATCATCAGCTGCCTCCAGGCTAGGAAAAGCAGTCTCCTCCTCCCACCCCAGTCCTCTACCAGCCAAGACGTCTTCCAGCAGTTAGGAGGATGCTCTAGGAACCACTGCCTCCCTGGTACCACCTTCTCCTCTCTGGGAGCTCTCTTGGAGGGGATCCTAGCTCTGCAGAGCTGTAGGACATCCAACATGCCAAGGCATCCATGTTTCTGAGGCCCACAGATTGAAGAGATTGCCTAAAGCCACACAGCTCCACATGGCAGTCATGAGCCTAGACAGGGAATTCAGGCATGATACCCACTCCAGAGCCTTCTGCCCTGAAACTTGCCTATCCAGCAACTCCTGTCTCCAAACAGAAGAAAGGGAATTCTGGAATTGTTTACCAGACCCAACCCAAAGAGTCATAAGAACAATGAATTACCCAGGGAACTCAGAGGGGCATGTTGACTGTCCCAGGCTCCAAGCCCTGGGTCAACAACAAAGAGGCTGCTCACCAGCCCAGAACTGATGCAACAATCTCCGCTATCACCAGCCACCATTTCTTGAGCTCTTCACATATCTTTATTCCTCACATCCATCTGTGTGGCAGTCATTACTTGCATTATTTTATAGGTGAGGAAACAGGTACCAGAGGTGAAGTGACTTTCTAGGGCACACAGCTAGTAAGTGCCAGAGCCAATATTTGAATCCAGGTCTGTTTGAAGTCAAAGCATCTACTCCTTCTCCCTTGGCCCTGACATGAGATTCTGGGCTGAAGCCCTAATACCACTTCCATAGAAGTGGTCATTTCCTTCCAGAAAACAGCCTAAAAAAGACAACAAAACCAGATCTACTTGAGTACAGGGAAATCGAATGGAAATATCAAACTAAAACCCTATAAACAGAAAAGTGATTTTTATCAAACCCTGTGCTTTCGTGTCGGCAAGATCATTTTGACAACCACCAGATTCTCTGTGATTAGGCCATGCCTGTCCCCACTTGGCCCCCACCCTGCAGGGCCCTAGCTCTGATTGTTATGGCCCCCTTCTAAGGTTTCAGAGAGAACCAGAGCAGACTCAGGTTCATTGGAGCAGGATTATAGAAAGAGGGCTAAATTGGGGTCAGAAAACCTTGGTTCTAGTTTGGCCCTACTCTACTGGTTTTTGGTAAGGCCTTGGCCTGTGAGTTGGCTGGCTGTACTTTAGTTTTTCTATCTATAAAATGGGCAAAAGTCTTTACTCTCCAGCTTATTCAACAGGGATGGGGAGCCTGCAATACAAACATAACCTGCTTCTCAGGCTTGGGGAAGATAATACAGTTACCGTGGCCTGGCCAGACAGCTGGTCTGGTGGCCAGTTGGCAGTCTCCAGGTCCTGAGGCCCCTCCCACAGAACTATTGGGGAAGGTGGTACAAGGGAGGCAGTGGATCCTAGAGCATCCTCCCAGCTGCTAGAAGCCATCTTCTCTGGTGGGGGAAGGAGGAGAAGACTGCCTATCTAGCCTGGGGGCAGCTGATGATAACAATAAAAATAGCAATGCTACTAGTTCTTGAGGGCCCACTCTGGGGAGGCACTTCTTATGCTGTATCTCATTAAATTAACTCAATCAGTGTTTGGGGTAGCTAGTGACATCACATCCCCCACTCACCCTGCCAATCCCTCCTTTTAAAGCTGAACACAATGGAGGGGCTGAGAAAACCAAGGTGAAGAAACTGGGTGTGGTCCCCAAATCATATTAGAGATCCAGGGCCCACAACGTTGCACATACATCCAGGAGGGGGATTCTGATACAGGTATCAGTTATATACCTGGGGGAACTGACCGTTTTCTTCATAGCTGTGGGAGATCATACCCATTCATCTCACCATCAAAGGCCCATCACATGACTGGGTGATGCTCCACCGATAATGCTCCCCAGCTCTGTCCAGTTCTACAAATCCAGACCAATCAGAGACTTCCTGAGTAGCTGGTTCCCACTCTGGCTTCAGGGAGCAGTGTTGTGGTGGTTCACAGGGTGGCTCAGGGGGATGTTACATACCCACACCTCCATCAGCCCTCACAGCCCCACTACAAATAAACAGACAGTCTAAGAGAACAATGTTTGTTTGGGGAGCAAGTGCAGGGTTAAGACAAGGCCTTTGGCTCCCCTTCAAACCTGATCGCCACTTCTAAACCTGTCTGTTATACACATTCGGCAGCTTCCAAAGGAACCAAACCTTGGATCATTCCCAGGAGCCTCAGCCCTTCCCCATCCTAACCTTGGTGTCCTGTGTCTGTACTGACCTGCCTGCTATACACAGGCAGGCCTGATGTTAGGTGAGAGCCTGATGTCACACAGAACCAGGCAATAGCAGCACGGTCAGGAACCTTAGGGATCATCTATCCTACATTCCCTTTGAACAGATGATGATGGCCAACAATAGGAAGTGACTTGCCCAAGGTCACTCAGATAGTAAGTGCCACAGCCAGGCCTTGAACCTGGATTTTCTGACTCCCAGTGCTCTTCTTACTTCATAAGTCTGGTAAGGAGGATCTCTCCTGTATCTCATCACCTGCCCCCATGAAGCTTTTGAGATGCAGTCCAGCAACCTGAGAGAAGTGAGAGGAGCTGGGCTCACTCCTGGGCAACTTGCCTGGGGTACTGGTGCCCAACTTTTGCTCCAGAAGTGACTTCGAGGGGCTGGGTGGGTAGCAGGAGGCCATTAGGACCCAGAAGCTCTCAGAGCATCCTTCTCTGCCGGCTGCCTCTCACTGCTCACTGCAGTGGTTTGGGCTTCAGCAGCCTTGGAGAAGCATCAGCTGAGAGGAGCTATCACATGGGAGCCGGGAGCTGCTCAGCAAAGGTAGGAGTTGCTGACTAGGCCAGGAACGGGGGCCAGACCCAGGGCCTAGTGATGAGTGCTGAGGTACCTGACAGAAAAGTAGCATTCCAAGGTCCAGCCCATCCTACCTTACAGTGGGTAGTTTTGTTAGAGGATGGGTTCCCAGGTATCCCAAAGGCAGTATTGGGATGTGGGCATCTCTAAAGCCTAGAGATGGGGGGTTAATCAATTCCTGCTGGCAGGAGTACCCACATCCTTTAGAAGGCCTTCTTTTCCATCTGTCTTGCTCCATGTCATAGAGATGGGTCCCCCATATCCTAGGAATGGGTTCTTTGGCAACCAGGCTGATAGGCAACTGTGTCCTGGGCATGGGCAACTCTGCTGGGAAGAGGTGTTGTAGCTACCCAGAAATCTCCCCTGGCTTAGGAGGGGCATGCTCTTGTCTGAAAGAAGGCTAGGCTCAGGTCCCTGGGATGGGAGCTCTGTATCTGGGAAACAGGTGCATGTGAATCCCAACGACACCTCTGTGGCCTTGGGCTCGGCACTATGTACATCTTGCATCCTGAAATAAACACGTTTGTAACTTGACCATGCCCCTGCTAGATACCCAGACCTCAGTCCTTACAGTCGCAATGGCTTCCAGGTCCTGAGAGGTCCCAGAGTTGAGGGGGGTGGTGTTGGAAGGAAGCAATGGGAGGACAAGAGCATTGGGGGGGGGCAGGTAGAAAGCATGATGATATGAGCTGGAGTGGGTGGGTGAGGCTCCCTGGGTTTCCCCTAAAAAATTGTTACACCACAGTGCTCCCCTCCATAGCCCCAGTCCATTGGTGAGAGAGTGCTGAGTAGCCAGGTATATTGGTCTATTAGGAAGTAAATTGGAATCCTGGAATTTAGGAGTCATTGTGGAGATACTAGCAAGACTGAGGGGGCTGTGAAAAAGAGAAATGTCCAATGCCCACTTGCCTGGGGCTCCATCACGGCTGCACGGTGCCCCTCCATCTCCACATGTCTGTTTCACTCAGTCTAAGACTCTGGGTGGGCCCTCCAAGATCAGACTCTTGATGTTCCCCCAGACATGCTGGGCCTTTCCTCCTTTAGTTACCAGGGACTCAGAGCACATCTTCTGGGCCCCACTCACAGGTAGAAGGGATGGGTAAATCACGGCACTAAAATAAAGGGCAACGATGCTTTGCCTAGTATTTCTTTCAGGCATTTTCCCTAGTAGACTGTCTAATGAGAAGCTGATGTCTCCACTTTGGTGCCTATATGCATCTTCCCTGCAGACCTTGAGTCTATGTGGCCATCATAACTGTGAAATGAGCTTTCTGCTCTCCCTGGAGAGAGGCACATCTCTAGGCAGTTGTCCAAAGTTAGGGTGGCCTCGAGTACAGCAAGTGGGATTACCCTTTCCAGAAGAGACTCCCCTGGCTGGCACAGAGCTGAGTGACTGAATATTCTTGGAGTTTGTACTAGGGAGGCAGAGATTCTACTGATCAGTCTGAGTTTGATTCGATTCACAAAACTGTATTGAGCACCTACTGCATGCGTGGCATGTTAGAATTTGGATTAATGTAAGGTTTGTGGTAACACCAAAAACCAACAGTAATTTTAAGACTATAACTGTGGAGGACAGTAGGACCTGTCTAGCCATGTAGTCTTCTTTACTGCAGTCATAGAAATGATGGGTTTTTCAACTGAGTGACTACCAGGCCCTCCACAGCCCAGGAACTCACAGAGTAATCAAATGTTACCACGTGTAGGAAACTTGGAGGTCATTCAGTCCAACTCTCCCATTTCACAGATGAGCAAACTGTGGCCCAGGGAACTAGGAAGTTGTCTACAGAAAGGCCATCTGACTTGGCATGTCTGCAGTTGGCTTTTAATTTGCATAACTCAGCACATTATACTGAGGGAATCTGGACTGCAAGAATACTATGCGTAAATGAAACAAATTTTTTAATTACATTGGGCAACCTATTTCAAATAAATACAAACGCAACACGGATAATGAGGCACATAAAACAGATTTGAACTTCTATTTGATCAGGAGAAATGAGAGATGCTGAAACCATGGACTTCCTCCTCTCCCAACTTCTTCAGTTTTCTTCTCTGTTTTATGCTCACAAACTTCCATGATCAGTCTTCTACCCACTCTCACACCTACTTACCCTCTTACACAGGTGCCTGCTTCCCACTTGTTCTGTGACTGTGGTAATACTCCAGAATCAAGAGGGCTTTGGGCCAGGGATCCTCTGAGAGTCAGCTGCAGTGACCAGAGATCTGGGGAGCTGGGGAGTGGGAGCATAGGAGCAGCTCCTCTTCCACGGGTAGGGGCACAGTGGCCTTGAGAAGTTAATGAATGGGAAAGGAAGGGCAGCTTTAAAGTGGCTTCTGCCCTTTCGCTTTGGGAGCAGTGAGGCTGGATGAGCTGACCTCCCAGTTTCATTCCAGCTGGGACATTTTGTTTTCACTGTTTCTTCTCAACATTCCCAAAGTGGCAGCTCTTTGTCTTGGGAGTGGTGATGTCAGAAGGGACTAAAGTTCAGCCCCCTTTTCAGGTGATAGCCCTAGAGCAGAGAGAGACATTTTTAGAGACAGTTCAAATTCAACAACTATTTACTGGAGGCCTATTACATTCCAGCCAACATGGAGGGCACCTTCATGCACAGCATGGCATGATGGGCAAAAGTGCTGGCCCTGTGGCCAGACTGCCTGGTTAGGTACCCAGACCTCGCCACTTACTCTCTGTGTGACCTTGGGTAAGTTACTTAACCTCTCTAGGCTTCAGTTTCATCCCTTGCCGAATGGGGATAAGAACAATATCTATCTCATAGGGTTGTGTGAGGATTAAAATGAGTTAATGTATCTATAGTGCCCAGAACAGGGCCTGGCAGGTGGAAAGCACCATATAATTGTTACTGCTTATTCGTATTGTTATTAATAGATCACACAGGATCCTCCAAACACAGTTGTGAAGTAGGTATTATTCCCTTCATTTTACAGATGCCTTTATGAGGAAACTGAAGTTCAGAAGAGTCACAGAGTTAGTAATGCCCAGACCTGGGACTGGAAGTCAAATCTTGTGCTCCTTCTACTCCCCACCAGCTCCTGCCATTCTGAGACAAGAAATCAGGAAATTTACATAAGCAATCCTAAAACTTGTGCACTATCCCAGGGCTCAGCAAAACCCTGGGAAAGGGAGACAGCATTAGAATCCCTGGATAACAATCCCTGAAAGGGGAAAAGGGTATGGAGAACAGAGGAAAGGAAGTGGAAAAGGAGGAGCTGGAGGCCACTCAAAAGGTGGAGTGTTGAGTGGGCAAGGCTCCCACCTCTCTCACGTCTCCTGCTTTTTTGCAGTCACCAAGGCAGACCCTGGAGCTACCTTTTGCCAGAAAGGGGATATAAGCCTGAGCCCTCAGCTGCCTGGCCTAGCACTCTGTACACAAACAAGCCCTAAGGCTGGTGATAAGAGCCTGACCAAGAGGCTCCAGCAGGAGGTGCCCCGAACAAAACTGGGAAGCCTGTGCCTGGGCTTGCCATCCCAGGGTATCTGGACTAGGATGGGGGATGGGCCTGTGACAGGAGGTGCCCTGGGTGTCCTCTTTCGGCCCCATGGAGTCCTCACCCATTCCCCAGTCATCAGGAAACTCTTCTACTTTAGGGAGGGTCCCTCAAACCCCAGGTCCCTCTACTGCCAGTGGAGTCCCAGAGGTGGGGCTGCGGGACATAGCTTCAGAATCTGTCGCTCTCTTCTTCATGCTCCTGCTGGACTTGACCGCTGTGGCTGGCAATGCTGCTGTGATGGCTGTTATTGCCAAGACACCCGCCCTCCGAAAATTTGTCTTTGTCTTCCACCTCTGCCTGGTGGACCTGATGGCCGCCCTGACCCTCATGCCCCTGGCCATGCTCTCCAGCTCCGCCCTCTTTGACCATGCCCTCTTTGGGGAGGTGGCCTGTCGCCTCTACTTGTTCCTGAGTGTATGCTTTGTCAGCCTGGCCATCCTCTCTGTGTCGGCCATCAACGTGGAACGCTATTATTACGTGGTCCACCCCATGCGCTATGAGGTGCGCATGACGCTGGGGCTGGTGGCCTCTGTGCTGGTGGGTGTGTGGGTGAAAGCCTTGGCCATGGCATCTGTGCCAGTGTTGGGGAGGGTCTCCTGGGAGGAAGGAGCTCCCAGTGTCCCCCCAGGCTGTTCACTCCAATGGAGCCACAGTGCCTACTGCCAGCTTTTTGTGGTTGTCTTTGCTGTCCTTTACTTCTTGTTGCCCCTGCTCCTCATCCTTGTGGTCTACTGCAGCATGTTCCGAGTGGCTCGTGTGGCTGCCATGCAGCATGGGCCACTGCCCACATGGATGGAGACACCCCGGCAACGCTCCGAGTCTCTCAGCAGCCGCTCCACTATGGTCACCAGCTCAGGGGCCCCCCAGACCACCCCACACCGGACGTTTGGAGGAGGGAAGGCGGCAGTGGTCCTCCTGGCTGTGGGGGGACAGTTCTTGCTCTGTTGGTTGCCCTATTTCTCTTTCCACCTCTACGTTGCCCTGAGTGCTCAGCCCATTTCGACTGGGCAGGTGGAGAGTGTGGTGACCTGGATTGGCTACTTTTGCTTCACTTCCAACCCTTTCTTCTATGGATGTCTCAACCGGCAGATCCGGGGGGAGCTCAGCAAGCAGTTTGTCTGCTTCTTCAAGCCAGCTCCAGAGGAAGAGCTAAGGCTGCCTAGCCGGGAGGGATCCATTGAGGAGAATTTCCTGCAGTTCCTTCAGGGGACTGGCTGTCCCACCGAGTCCTGGGTTTCCCGACCGCTACCCAGCCCCAAGCAGGAGCCACCTGCTGTTGACTTTCGAATCCCAGGCCAGATAGCTGAGGAGACCTCTGAGTTCCTGGAGCAGCAACTCACCAGTGACATCATCATGTCAGACAGCTACCTCCGTCCTGCCCCCTCACCCCGGCTGGAATCATGATGGGCCACTGGACACTTGGAGGGAGATGGGACTGGGGGCTGGTTATGATCACAAGGACCACCTGTGGGATCACCTTTTCCCAGCTGGCTGGGGCTGGGATTGGGGTCTCCATGCACAGCTTTTGCATAATGGTTCCTGTGTCAGGAACAGAGCCAACAGGATGGACATGTGGCAAAAGCCTTGGATTTGGCTGTGTCTTTGACTACTGGGGGAGGGATCCTGGGTATGGTGAGATGGTGACGAGAAGAAAGGGTCACAAAGGTGAGGTGAAGCCTCTCAACCAGTGAACTTTCCATGCCTCAGGAAGCAGGGTAGGAGTTGGAGGATACAGGGCAACAGGCCAAGTTTAGAATTATTCTGGGGGCCATTTAGGATATTTTATTTTTCAGTGTAATTGTCCAGGGCAGTAATTGCACCTAAGCAAGGTAAGAAAATGACCTGTGTCTTCTCATTCCTTGCTAGATTTAAAAAGAACTACGTGACATCCAAGTGTTTCCATTTATGTCAATAGATCTTTTTTTGTTTTATACCTGAGATTTCCTAAAAATGAGAGGACCAGCATGGTTTGTTATTCTTTTCCTGAGTTTGGCCAGAGGCAAGGGGAAATAGCAATTAGAGTACATGGAGTAGAAGACAGGAAAGCTGACTGCAGCTCTCTCTCTCCCACTCTGCAGGAAAAGCCCTTCTGTTCTATTTTTCTGTCTCCCTCCTGCACATAGGAGATCAAGTATGAGGCTTGATCTCAGCAGAGACATGAATAAGACAGGATGGCTTTTTCTCCCTGTCTTTCAGAATGAAGAACTAGAATGATTAGGGGGTAGGATGGTTGAGGGTGGTAGTTAGCATTTGAATTGCTAAGGCAGATGGATACAGAGGCCAGGTAATCATCCTAATCAATAATACTGCAAATCTTTTCTTTCCAGGACTGGCTTCCCTGATCTCTCTCCTCATGGCAGTGACCCACCTCCAGCTTCCTGGACAATCGGGTACAAGAGACTAAGGTTGGGCATGGGAAGGGTGGGGTTTCCATGGTCCATTAAATGCCTCTCTACTCCCATTCATCGCTCTCAAAATTAGCTTCAGTGACAAAGACTTAAATCTCTCTCCTAACTGCAGCCCTGGGTTGGAAAGAGGGCACAGGAGCTGGGCTCAGCTGTTCACTGATTGAGACTGTAGGAACAGTGTTGGGTGGTATTTTCAACAGAGAAGGAATAATTGCAAACTGGACAGGACACCCATCTGGGATCACCTGTTCATCCCACTTCCCTCAGTTGAATCAGGTAACACTAAAGAATAAGGAAGGTCCAAAGGGTGGTGTGGTCTGTATTTGAACAAATTCCTGGCTCACTGAGCATCAAAGGGAGAAAATGGACTGATGGGAGTGGGATAGTTTCCCCTTTGAACACCCAATAAATAATTTCATGATAAAAAGTCATACTGATATCAACATTGACTCCTTCAGTTCAATTCAGGGCATAATAGTTAAACACCCACTATTCCCTGAGACCCACACTGAGGACGTGCGGTTACTGTCTTCAAGCAGTTCATAGTATAATTTCATCAGATCCTTGTATTTTTAACAGAGCATTTAGATCTGATAAAGTACTATAACATGTGTTTGAGAAATATATTGGAAAATATATCCATGGTTCTAACTTCCCAGAGTTCAGTCCATTACAGCAAGATACCTACATGGAAGTTTCCTGCAGATTGTGGAAAATGTAGGGTTGTAAATGAAACTCTCTAGTGAAGAAAAAAATTTATTAAATGAAACTGAGGAAACAGAGTTTTTCCTCTCTTGATCTAGGAAAATTTCCAGGTTTCTGTCTTCCTACCACTAAATTATTATTCTAGTCTAGTGCCTATTCCTATTACATGGAGGAAGTTTTTTAAAAGGATAATATGTAATACAAGTAGAGTCCTTTGTGATTGAAAAACCATGCTCACCCCTCTCTCCTTCCTTTTAAAATAAACTCATATTGAAGAATCTCATTCCTAGATCGGGGAAAAACATCAGGAATCAGCTAGTAGAACCACAGCACTGCCAGCAGGTGGCAGTGTGAGTCCAGTGGAAATAGGAAAGCCGTGTGTATGTGGGGGAAGGGGGAGAAAAGGGAGGGCATCAAACATTGCCTGGCAGCCATTTTGTTAATTTATTTTGCCTTTTCCTTGGCCTTTGCCCTCTGACTCTTCCTTCACGTATATCAAAGAAGAAAGTTTTAAGTGCAAGGATATCTCTAATTCAGGCTGAAATTTCCTGACACTGTGATCTCCCTGGCGTTTATTACAGTTTGACATACATGGATTATTTTGCCATTTATTTTTCCCGGTAGGGGTGAATTATAAGGGAAATTAAAATTTCTGTTTTATTATGCTGAGAACTTTCCCAGCAATTACTGCTATGACCACCTTCCAGGAGTTTTCTAGTAACCAGGATGGCTTGATAAAGTTCAATATGTAATCCTGAGCTCTGAAAGCTGTTCTTGGACAAAACCTGACCACTCGAGTCTCTTAAGGCTCAACATTCTGAGGCAACCATACTTTCAACTACTTTTGCCTGCATCCTGGTGGTGCTGGGGTGACTCTCAATCCTAGATGAAAACCGCAGTTTCTGTTGTTAGATGTCCCTAGGCAATATCCTGTACGGGGCATGGTAGAAAAGGGATGAATTTAGAGTCAGACAGATCTACTTAATTCATTGTGTGAACTTGGGAAAGCTGCTTAATTTTTCTGAGCCTATTTCCTCATCTGTAAAAATGGGGATCATTATTACCTACCTCACAGGGCTGTTGTGAGGATTAAAAGAGATGGGATGTGGAAGCACCTAGCCATACCTGGCAAACAGGTACTCAATAAATATTGGTTTTTCTTCCCTTTCCTCTTGCCCTTTTTCCCCCATAAATATTGATAACGGAAAAGTAGTCCCTTTTATTCTAACAGTTATTTGGGAATGAGTGGGAGATTTTTCAAACTTTGAAGAATTGGCACTGATAAAGTTTATGGTGGATGAACCTGTTTAAAGTGGCTCTAATTAATGAATCATCAGTATATAGACTTTTCCGTTGGGGTCTTATATTCTAAGGTTTAGATTCTATTAGGTAAATAATGTAATTTTTAATCACAGGAAAAGGTTTTAGGCGCTGCAAAAATGTTCTCCTCCCTAGAATGTATAGTGAGAGTAATTGTGGGGCTATTTGGCAGTACAGCTAATTTAGGACCACCTTCAAGGTAGTACCCAGGGTTATCAGCAAAAGAAGGTATCAGTCTGGGGCTTTCACAGGGAATCTGTTAATTTTCAAGTGATACTAGAACTGAGACGCAAATTTTACTAAACTTCCCTTTTTGTGTGGTACCACAACAGGAAAGTTTGGTAGGAGATTCACAGGATGCACTTGTGTGTTTCAGGGTGTGGAGCTGAGGTTGGCTTGGTAGAAGTCCGAAGGCCCTAGCATAGAGCGATCTGGCTTATATTGGACAAAAGGGCAGCATGGAAATTTTACCGAGGAACTGCACGCTTACCTTTCAGATTATAGAATATCTGCGAGCGATTTCAAGTGGCCCTTTGCCAGCTTAGGAGCTAGGCAAATTTCAAGCCCGCAGAAATTCGTACATAATAGCACGAGAACCAGGATAAACTTTGAGAGTAGGAGGCGATGGGCTAAAGTCCTAGGCTTGGTCGGTGTTACAGATCTCAGACGTGAGGTGCTGCAGGGGCCCAAGCTGGGCAGTTTGCTCACATCTCATAGATCGGACTGCGACAAGCCGGCAGAGAAATTGTCGCACACTTGGGCAAGGGTCCCGGATCCCACAACCAGAGATCAAAGAGGGTTTTCTGGCTAGCGAGAAATTCTCAGCAGAAATTCCCGTACGGGCTGTGGGCTCTTATTCGGAATCCGGCCTCCCCTCCCAACTCGTGGTGTGACTTCGGGAGAGCACCATGAGCTGGAGGCCCCGGTTTTTCTATATTTATCCAAATCAGATAGCCGAAAAAGTAAAAGAGAACTAAAGTTGAGCGGCGAACAGCAAGTTTTACAGAACGTCGCACTTCTGCAGAACCTCCGCCCAGCCCCGCCGCCCGTTCCCTGGGACTTCCGCTTTCGGTCTCACCTCTTCTCCTAGAGCCAGAGTGGTTCAAGCGGTAACGGCCGCGGGGCGTCGCCGGAAGTGTCGTAAACGTCGGATATCCGGTTCCTCTGGGCGCTAGGGGAGCTGACGAAGAGCGCCGCCGCCCAGCAGTAGACGCTCTCTCTGCCAGCTGAGTCGCACTTGCCGCGGTGTGTGAGTGAGCCCGGGCCCGGTCCCCTCTCCCGCCGCCGCCATGGGCTGCACGTTGAGCGCCGAAGACAAGGCGGCGGTGGAGCGGAGCAAGATGATCGATCGCAACTTGCGGGAGGACGGGGAGAAAGCGGCCAAAGAAGTGAAGCTGCTGCTTCTCGGTGAGGGGCTGGGGGCGGGGCTGGAGTGGTGGTCGGGAGAGCGCAGACATTGGGGAGGCCTGAGCGGGGTCTGACCAGACCAGGGGAAAGGACCCCAAAGGGATCTGGAGGGCGTGCCGGACATGGGGCGGGGTGTTGGGGTTGGTGGCTGAGGCCCGGGAGAGCGTGATTAGGGGGTGGGGTTTGGGGGTTGTAGGAATTAGGCCGGAGAGGGTGTGACTCCGGTATAGAACTGCGTTTAGCGAAGAGAGCTTGGGAGTATGGGGCGGTGGGACATTGAGACTGTGTTAGGAATATGGGGAAAACTCATAAAGGAAGAGCAGTTATTAAGGAAGATTTTGCATTGAGTTGGGGCTTGTTGGTAACAAGGAGGACGGGATAGAGTATATGTTGAGTTTGTATAATGGTTTGTGAGTTTGGAGCGTGGTGATACTTTGTGACAGGATAAAGCTGGGAGACGTGAATGATTAATATAAATAGATAGGCGGGGACAGACTGGTCACATAAGAATCCTCTTATTTGTTGGAGACTGCGCGTTTTGAACTGTTAGTAAGGTGAAGGAACCCTGGATTATCTGGGAACGTGAAAGTAGATTGTTGAGATTAAATGGCAAGTTCTCAGGTATAGAGGTAAAGAGTTTGGGTGCAGAGGCCGTTTATACTTTCCCACCTTTTTCTATCATTTTTATTCTCTTAAGCCTTTATAACTCCTTTCCCTGTTTCTATTTTTATTATTTTATTATTTTTTGGCGGCCGGCCAGTGAGGGGATCCGAACCAAGATCGATGTAACCCTGCTCTCTAACCAACTGAGCTAACCAACCAGCCCATTCCCGTTTTTTAATAGGATGGGGGGGGGTATGAGCTGAGGAAATTAAAAGAATGACTTGTTTGAGGTTTGTGGCAGGAGCTGTAGTGGACAATGGATTACACATTGGAAATTGCTGAATAGTTGAGTTGCTAGGGGTGATTGCAGTGGGAATGGAATTATGTTAGGATTAATTATGGGATTGATATATTTACAGTAAAGGCATAGATTTCTGGTGACCTGCTTTTTATCTTTTTTGGTCTCTTCAAAGCAAAAATATTGGCTTCGGAAATTACTGTTCATGTTACCTGTTACTCGTTTTAAGTGGCTTTTGTGTACAAGTCAGATGTATTTTACTCAGCATCATTTAGTTTTAAAAATTTTGAGAGGCTCAATAAATCATATAAAGTACCCTGGCATTAGCTTACCGGTAAGTCAAGCCACGTTTCTTCATTATTAGTGTTTTCTAGCGATCCGTTAGAGAAGAGTAAGTACGAGGAATAGTTTCTGTAAGCAATAGAACTTTACGTTTTAAAACAATTTACTTTTGGGCCAACACCGTGGCTCACTCGGGAGAGTGCGGCGCTGGCCGCCGCGGGTTCGGATCCTATATAGGACTGGCCGGTGCGCTCACCGGCTGAGCGCGGTGCGGGCGACACCAAGCCAAGGGTTATGTTCCCCTTGCCGGTCGCAAAAAGGACCAAAAAACAAAAACAAAAAAAACCCCAATTTACTTTTGAGAAAAAGGATTAACATTACGGAAAGTGCCAAATTTTCATGGTGTAAAGCTCCAAAGGACAGACTGTACCATCATACCCAAGACTTATTTTGTACTCCAGGATTTGCTGATTGTTAACATACTTAGTTGTTTCTACATGCGTTAACATACTTAGTTGTTTGTAGATTGCAGAAACTCTGGTAACAGCTTTTTTTTGGATATAGGGGAAAAAATATGCATTGGAGCTTGAGCCTCCAGATTGAATACCTGAACTTCCAGAAGGCATGAATTCAAATTGTAGTTCTGTATTGCCACAGTCTGCAAGGATATAACAGGTATCTTTTCTGGATGAGCATGGTCCCTGGTACATAGTACGTCATCCTTAAATAATTACTGTTAACCAGCATAAGCCAGCTAATGTTGGACGTTGGTTTTGGTCCTTTTAGAAGTTTGATATAAACCTCAACACTCAAGACATTAGCATTTTCTATACTGATTGATTGGTTATGAAATTAAAGGTGTATTCTCAATTTCTGTGAGGGATTTGATTTACATTGACCATCAGAGATCCCCTTAGGACATTATCCTATTGTAATACAGTTGTAAGCTGTGAGCCTTTCCTCCAAATGACAGAATTTGGCAGGCAGAATTTCGGCAAGCAGACCTAGTTCAAATGTCTAGAAAAATCTTTATTCAGGACTTTATAAATAGTGCATTTAATTCAAAACAAAATTAAGCACATGATGACTTAGGGAACTGGAAAAGCAGTAAGCAAAAATCAGAGTACTAAAACGTACTTTCCTTTTAATTTTTACCAACTTCATTGTTTTTTAAGTAAGTGTTTTTATGTTCTTGAGCAAGTAAAATCAACAAAATCAAATGGGTTGCAGAGACAGATACTCTTGCTTCAGCCGTATCATAATAGCACATATGAAATTAAAGTTATATTCTGTGCTATTTCTATAAACAAAATGCACCCAGTGCAGTATATAAATAATTTTCTTTTTGCTGTAGGATATTTCCTTTGATGTACATGTAAGTCATTTTTATTTTATTACTATGAAACTGTTGAACTTAGTTTAAGTTGAGATCTATGTACTTACTCTTGTCTCTCCTGGCACATAATGTATTTTCTTCCTTACAGGGATGCAGTTTAGCATAGTGATTAACAGCATAGGCTCTTAAGTCAGAATGCCTCAAATCCTAATTCCCATCTACCAGCTGTAACCTTACTACTTCCTTTCTCTTTGCCTCAGTTTTCTTATCTTTGAGATAGAGAAAATACTTCATAAGATTGCTGTGAGGATTAAATATGATAATGATATAAAGCAGAATACAGCCTGGCACATAGTACTAGCTCAATGAATTTTAGCTATTATTGTTGTGATTAAATCAAAGCGAATGTTACAGATTATAGGTACTATAGAAATTCAAATTAGGAAGTGGTGTGGGCTGAATTAGTTTAGAAAGACTTTAGTATTGTAATTCTTCCTTTGATTACTTTTGGTTTGAGTTGCCTTTAGATGTTATTGGGATGATGTTGATATGCCAAATTAGTGTTTAATCACAATAGTTTATTGAAAGAAAATTATATTATGCAGAGCTTCACAACTAGTGTGAAGTGCATAGGATGGTGTACAGGTATGCTGTTTGCAAATTTTTTAATGGTGTTGAAATTTTAAATCGTTTTTGTAACTTCAAAATTTTATAACAGTTAATGGACATAAAGGATGAGTACATTTTGTAATGACAAATATGCCAACTATGTGATTTGATCACCACATATTGTGCACAAATACTGATAGTCAACTCTGTACTCCACAAATATGTATAGTCAATTGTTTCAATAAAAAAAATTTTACAACAGCTGAAATAATATTTGAAATTTTTGGTATGATTTCTCTGTAAACTTCCTGAAATTGGTAATTAGAAAAAAATTTATTTGGAAGGTTTATGCCAATTCAGTATTTAATATAATCTGTAATAACTTTGTACTTTTTTATGTTATAATTTCATAATATAAAGAAAATTTTTTTTCACCAACCCCTCCAGCTTATCCCAATGAGCCCTACAAATATTATCATTTTCAGTATATGCCATGATGTGACAAAAAGCTGGGAAGCACTGGTATAATGGACAAGAAGAGCACTGCTTTTGGATTCACACAAAACTGAATTCACAGGAGCTAGCCGGTTAGCTCAGCTGGTTAGAGCATGGTATTATAACACCCAGGGTCAAGGGTTCAGATACCCATTCCCGCAGCCGCCATAAATAAAAAAAGAGCAAAAAACTGAATTCAGTTCTCAACTCTTATTTACTATCTGTGAGACCCAGAGCAAGTAACTTAACCATATGAATCATAGTTTTCACATATGTAAAGTAGGGATGATGATGCCTTTTTTATAATATGAAATGAGATGTGTGTAAAATGCTTAGTATTAGTGCGTAGCAAATAATAAGTACCTAATAATTGATAACTCCTGTCTATAATGATGTTTGTGAGGCTTATTATTTTAGCTACTTTTTTTCAGAGGTGTTTCAGACAGATATTTGCTTATTTTTCTTTTTTTTTCATATTAATATTCTCTTTTCAGAGATCTTCAAAGTATTTTACAAATATTCTTTTGTGGTAAAAAGAATTAAATGTTATCATTTAGTTTTGTACGTTATTGAATGATCTACTCCTGTGCTATCTCCAAATTTCCATTTCTTGATATTTCCCTTTAGCGTGTCCTGAGAAAACATTATTATACAAAATAAGATTAATGCTTTGTTCTTTAGGATTTTTGCTGATGTGTTGTGGCAAAAATTAACTCACATGCAAAGAATTGGAATCACATAATTTACTTAAACCCTATATTATACAATTGATTATTCGTAAAGTTCTGCATATTACTGACTGAATCTGCTTATTATTGAAAATAAGATTGTCCTTTGATAATTATTCTATTACATTATATCCTCCTATAGGATGATATTTTTCATAATATTTGCCATTTATATGGGATAAGGTTCATAGACAGTTAAATTTCTTGTGAGGATGCATCTTGTGTCTGAAGGGGAAAAAAGAAATTGGTTTAAAAAACAGAAATTGCATTGCAGAAAAAAGGTTTTTTATTTTTAAATAAGCACTTATACTTTGTATTATGTATTTAAATACATTCATTACTTTTGCAGTCTGACAGTATGGTACTTTTCAGAAATCTTCCCTGAGTATGCTATTCCAGTAGTACAGTAATGACCATAGAGCAGGGTGCTTAGTGCTTACTAGATTTGAAAGGGCATGTAACATTCTAATCAGTGCTGCAACTGTGTTTTTTAAAAAGTAATTTTTAGCCTATTAAACTTATTTGCACCATTACAAAAAAGTATTTTAGGTTTTGGACAGTTGCCTGTGATAAAAATTTTTCCTAGTGGACAGAACTTTTTTGGACAAGATTAATGGAATCTGAAGCCCTATGCTGTTTACTCTGTTCCTTGCCCATGGTGCTCAGCTGCTTCATCCTCTAGTTTCTTGGGAAGGAAAAGGGAATTGGTGGGTTTCTACAGGTATTTCCTTTTTTCCCACCCTCTCTCTCTTCTCTCCCTGGTTTCTTCCACAGCATGTTTTTTTTTGTTGTTTGTTTTTAATCTGGGTGCATATAGCCCTTAGGGCTTCAGAGGATCCATGAACTTTGTAAATTGTTAGCAAAATTTGTGGTTGTGTGCATTTTTCTGGGGAGGGGAGCCTTTTTTTTTTTTTTTTCCATCAGGTTCTTCCACAATACTCCCTACCCTCCAGGCTAAAAGTCCCTCATCTGTGATCAGGAAAACACAATATAAAGAGACAGTTGCAGGAAAATCAGTAGCCACGCAAAAATGGAGTGTTCAAATTGCAAAAGAAAAAACCTAGACGTTGTAAGAATCTAGATGAGTCTTTTTTTTTTTTCTCTTTTAGAGAACAATCTTTTACTTGGGATTTTTGAGAAATCTGTTTTCTGTACTGGTGAAGGCTCCGCTTTCTCTTCTTCCCTCAGTGAGTTAATGAACTACTACTTGCTGCCACTTAGCCTAAGTTAATATATCCAATACAGAACTTGCCTTCCCTCTTCACTTCTATTCCCCAAATCCACCTCTTGTGAACTTTTCTGTTCTGGCTCCAGCATTCTCAACATCATCCAGGCTGAAAACTGCATTTGTTTTTAACTCTTCTCTTGCTCTCATCTCTTATAACTAGTCATTTGCCAAGCCCTGTGACTCAGTCATTACCAGATTTCAGATTTGTGGATTTCATGGGCCAGCAAAATTTAAAAAAAACACACTGACTAGAATTCCAATAGTTTATTTTTCTTCGTAAATACATTTTTAAAATATCTCACACTGGTGTCAGTTATGATGACTCTTTAGTTTCCTTTCTTCCATGAAATCTTTTTGATGTTCTGAATTGATATGATCTGTTCCTCTCTTTTTGAAACTTCATAGTACTTTTTATGCCACTTATCTACCTTATAGTATGGTTATTTATACATTTAGCTGCTTCTAACTATGTGGTCCTTTAGGTGGGAGGACTAAGAATTTCTTATTTTAATATCTGTTGCAGGACCCAGTACAATGCTAAGGAAGGAACAGGAATACCACTTATACCAGTACAAGTAAAAGAGAGGTTTATTGAAAAGACACAGTAGGCACCTTCATAGGCATTAGACATCCAAGTATAGATAAGAAATGAAATATACACAGGTCAGATGTACATGGATTGTGATACACTTGCTTTCCCTTCCCCCTATTTTTCCTAGAGCAGAATGGCTACTTGCTCTGCTTTGATGGTAGTCACCTCTTCAGATCAGCTTTCTCTGCTCACTTATGACTTTTTTGCAGTCCCTCCCTCACCCCCAATCTTCAACTGTGGTTTACTCTGACAACTTATGTGGCTTACACAGTGCCTGACTAGTAGTTCAAAAGCTTCATGTCATCTGGCTCAGGCTCCCAGGATCCCTATTCCAGGTTCCTGGGAAAGAGTGTGAGATTCTAGTCTTGTCAGGTGCCCATCACAATTTGTTCATCTGTGGTCGGGGTTATAGGTTGATGGGGTATCATGAATTTTATAGGGCTGATCCTTTCAAGGACTGGGGTGGTCCAAATTCTCCATTAAAGAGGCATGACCAGAGAGTTAATGATTAATAAAAACATGACAGTACCCACCACCTAGCAGATATTCATTAAATATAAGTTGAACAAAATTGGATGAGTTGGAAATATTGAGGAACTAAACATATTACTGCTTTAGTTTCTCATGAATTCATGAGAACATGCCTGCCTATTCTCAATACTGTTGTCATTTTGTATAGATGGGAGATATAATTAAATTCAAGTTTAAAATTAAATTGCAGTAGGGTGCAGGAATTTTTTTTTTTTTTTTTTTTTTTTTGACCGGTAAGGGGATCGCAACCCTCGGCATGGTGTTGTCTGCACCATGCTCAGCCAGTGAGCGCACTGGCCATCCCTATATAGGATCCAAACCCATGGCCTCGGTGCTACCAGCGTTGCAGTCTCCCAAGTGAGCCACGGGGCCAGCCCCGGGTGCAGGATTTTAAACTCTTGTTATCAATGCATCCAACTCAGAATAGTTCATGTCACCTGAATTTAATTACCTTCAATTTTAATTAGGAATCATTTTTTAAAAAATGCTTACTCGGACAGTCAGTTCAGGGTGTATGCTTCATCATCACTCCTGCTTTTTCCTTGTTGATTTCCCCTCTTCTCCTTTTATGAGAACCAGAACATTGTCCAAAGCTAAGGAAAGAGGTAAACAGATAATTTTGCTCTTATTAACAAGCTTGCTCATAGCTTTTTATTAGAGAGTAGCTAAAAACATTTGGCAAAGTAGATTGCTCATAGATTTAAGCTATCCATGCTGTCTTCACCTTTTGTTTACTCAGTTTAATTTTATTGGAAAGTGGGGGCTTGTTGGGGGAAGTGGGGAGGTAAAAGGCTTTAAGTACTCAGGAGCTAGAATATTAGCAATAAAGACCAAAAAATAAAAACGTTGTGAGTCTCATAATAAAAAATGTCTAGAGCAGTGGGCACTAAATTTGTTCAGACTGAAGTTTGTTTTAAAATTTGTTTTCTAGCCAGCAGAATATAGTGGACTGGCGATAATTAAATACATCTCTTTGAACTGATAGCTCAATTCAGAAATAGGAGATACTGTGTAATAATAGAAGACAGAGAGCAAAGAGACTGCAAGTTGGGAGATTAGTCCTAATCGCTGAGCTTCATGTTCCTTTTTCTGCACCAGTGAGGGGTTTAAATTGGACCCCATGGGTCCCTTGTCTGTGAAGTTAATATTATAAGTCAGATGAAATATTTTAGTAAATTATGAAAGAGAGGCCTATTTTTGTGTTGTTGTTTCTCCTCTTCTTGAGTTTGATTAGTTTGATTGAAATTAGTTTAGCATTCATAAAGCTGCTTAGGAAGACAGTTAAAAACTGAAGTTAAAGTCCTGAAGACATAAATTCATAATGTAAAATGTTCAAAAAAAAAAAAAAGAAAAAGAAATTGTTCTAGTATTTGATTTTCCCTCCGATTTTAATTGTCATCATTTTGGTATAATTCTTTTTCATTGTTTAGCAAGGTAAAGCTATCTTTAAGTCTTTATCTATCCAGGTGATCCTGTTACTTGCTTAGTAATCGGCTGTATCATTTCTGTAATTCAAGCTGCTTGAATTGAATAACATTGTGTTGGGATCACTGTTCTAATTTTGATACAGTGCTCTATGTAACTGAAATATTCTATTTTTCATGACTTTCTGTTAAGTTAGAACAGAAATTAATACATCTGATGTGAACTAAGCAAAGAAGTATACCCAGAAGACCAAATTTGTTTGACTTGTACCTGAATAATAGCCTAGTAATCTTAGAAACAAATTTCAGGGGAGCTGGTCTTTAGCTCTCAACTTCCTTTGTTCCAAGTTAGACTTGGAAGATACTTAAAGGTTTAAGAAAGATTGTTAAGGATAAGCTGAGATGTTATTGTGTTTATTGATCCATTACTATTTTGCTCCTGTGGGCCTCTTTTTGTCACCATGTCATATTTTCAAATGGATAAATGTTTTTAATACTCATATAAAAAGGCTTTTCATTTTTTGAGTGATGTATTTTACATCTCAAAAAATTCTTGTTGCTTAACCTAAAAGTAGATAATACTCTGAAGTTTATTCTAACTGCTCAGTATAGTATTCTGAATTTTCTCTAGCTAAAAACATACACTCTATTTATATATTTAAATTGTGCTCACATCACCTGCTTTTATTCATCTGGCCTGCTATTAACATTTATTACACTGGTCAAATAAGGACCATTTAAATCAGACTTATTTAAAATTAGCAAGGTAGCTTGATTCTTTCATTTTGTAATTAATCTTCCTGTGATGATTGATTGTGCAACCTATTTACACTGGGTCAAATACTAAAAATTCTCTTTTTCTTTTCAAGTTGGATTTTAAAATTGAAATAGTACTCCTTTAAATTCTAAGAACTAATTATTGAAATGTTACACTGGATTTGGATTTCTATTTTAGTCATGTGTTGATATTCCTAGTTTTTATATTTGGTTATTAAATTGACAATGTTTTATATTTTGATATGACTTTGAAACTCACTAATATGATTTTAAAATCATTAGGTTAAAAATACTTTAAAATCATTTGAGAAGGAGCAAAACTCCTCTTTATTCACTGCTCTTAAAGAACTAATGTGAAAGTGGATTTTGTCAAGGGCTTTGAAAATTATATTTTACAAACTATTGTAAATTACAGAGGGATTCTTTTAAAGTGATATACCTTTAATGGAACATTTCCCCTCTACTTCTTGAAGTTAGAACTTGAGAATTATTAACTTCAAAACAGGGCTCTGTTTGATGTAATAATATAATTACTACCATGATTTGCATAGATAATGTAGTTCTCATGTATGTGGTATGATCGTTCAGTCTTAAACTTTTTATGGAAATTATTTCAATGTTGAGTTATTTATGTATTTCTGAAAATAAAAATTGAACTACTTCACCTTAATGATGTAAATCTTTTTCACCATTTTGCAGCATTAATAAATCCTCACATATTTTGGTTATTCCATGGTATTAAAATTATTTTACTTCTTTCCTTCATTTACTTCTTAGAAGTATACCTCTTATTCTTCTCTTTTTGTTATTATGGTTGTCACTAAAATGCACATTCCTGTGCACAGTAATATTTGTAGTTCTTTAGATGTTTTCAAGATTGCTTAAATTTTTTAAAATAATCTTTGTATTTTGGAATAATTTTAGATTTACAGAAAAATTATAAAGATAGTGCAGAGAATTCCTATATACCCTTCGTCCATTTTCCCTTAATGTTGACATGTTACATAGCTGTGGTACATTTGTCAACACCAAGAGAATAGAACTGGTGCCATAATGTTAAACTAAACTCAATACTTTATGTAGATTCCAGCAGTTCTTCCACTATATTCTTTTCCTGCTCCAGGATCTAATCCAGGATTCTCCTTTCCATTTAGTAAAGGTTACTTTTTATTGAACTTTTTGTTTTTCATTATTGTACCGTCCAATGGGAGGTGCATTTATTATTTATGATTATGTATATCTGATTGTCTTATATGTGCACGGGTACTTTTATAGCCTGGAGATATAAATGAGAAATAGACAAAACTCTTAAACAGTTCAAGTGAGGGACATATACAAGTAAACAATGGCAATATATGTGCAATGTGATTACCAATTTTGGAAGGAGGAAGAGGAAGAGAGAGATATTTATATCAGGGAAGTCCTCCCAAAGGAGGTGATGTTTGAGATGGGCCTTGAAAGATAAATAGGAACTTTTAAGGCAGAGACTGGAGAGAAACATATCTAGACAGAGAGAATAGTATGCACAAAGGCTCAGAACATGAGTGAAGAGATGATTAGATCTGACTGGATGAAGGGTTGGTGTAGGAAGAGTGTAGGAGATGAACGTGGAAAGGTATGCAGGGGATTTGGAGAGTGTTTATTTGAATTTTTTAGTAGCTGTATTTTAAGCCACATTTTTCATACATTGATTTATATTGTATTTTAAACTACGTTTTTCATTTGGAGGAGATTTTTGTTCTCCCTCTTATTACCTGCCTTTTTTGCCATCCCACCAGTAATTCATGCTGCAACAAAAGGTTAAGTAGAAGTAGATAGTTGTGTTAAACCCAGACTCTTGGGTTTCGGCTTAATAGCATTGGTGAG
The DNA here is from genome assembly GCF_027409185.1 of Cynocephalus volans. NCBI lineage: Eukaryota > Metazoa > Chordata > Mammalia > Dermoptera > Cynocephalidae > Cynocephalus > Cynocephalus volans. The sequence continues at coordinate 96,652,614 of NC_084467.1, forward strand.
AGCCGGCCCGGTGGCTCACTCGGGAGAGTGCGGTGCTGGTAGCAACGAGGCCGCGGGTTCGGATCCTATATAGGGACGGTTCGGATCCTATATAGGGATGGCCCGTACGCTCAGCGTGGTGCAGACCACACCTTGCCGAGGGTTGTGATCCCCTTACCGGCCAAAAAAAAAGAAAGAAAGAAAAAGAAAAAAGCGTTGGTGAGCATTTGTGTGTGAAGGAAATTGAAATTGAAGGCACCTTTGTCATCTGGCAACTCAGTTTATAATGCTTTGCTATTGGTGAATTTTCAAAGTGTTGTTATTAATTTACATTTGATTAAATAGGTATGTAGAAAATGTTCTACGCTGCCATCAGTGTTTGAGGGTCCTAGGTAGAGATGTGATTTTTTTCATTTTTAAGTGTAAAATTCTGGGACATATGGGTTTTGATGAATGAATTTAGCATTACAATGAACTTTGGAGGACATCTCCACTGTAAGGAAGAATTATTTGTATGGATTAAAATGAGATCTTGTATTATTTGTGCATTATAGTTGTTCACGGCATTTCTGTTCCCTTTTACTCTAAATAATAGTTTTCAGTCATGTCATATGTAAATACCATATAATTTAGCGTTAGCACCAAAATGATTTTTTGTTGCCCTGTTTTCAGAGAAGTAAAAGGAAAATTACTCACCAGAGGCCAAAATTAGAATATTGAGGCAGCCAGAGGATAAACCCCCTCGTTCACAATTGACTGCTCCCTTAAGCATTCTTATATTCCACAAAGAGGAGGAAGGAATCCCACTTCTCCCCTTTCATTGGTCAGTTGCCCAAAGAGAACTACATGATCTTTAGCAACACTTAAGTTATGTTGTTCATATTCCCAAGTGATAACATTTTGAAGAGAGCTGCTGAGATGAGGGAGCTTTTTTTTTATTTTTTATTTTTTTTAAATCAAACCAACATTTTCCTTAGGTGATTTATGAATGTAAAATGGCTAATTAGCTTTCTCTTTGTGGTTCATAAGGCTTGTAAAATGATTGGATCATATCCATGTAACTGGTGAAAGATGTGAAACTCTGAACAAACCATATACTACCGTGTAAGTATGGATATATTTTGGTTGTTAGGGCTTTTTTTATATCTACCCCTCCTTCATTATACACTTACCCTCTAGAAATACTTAATGAAACAGTAATTGATATTGGGAGGGATACATAGGTGGCTTCAAAGGTAAATGGTAATGTTTAATTTTTTATGCTGGGCGACAGATACGCAGATGTTTATTTTGTTATACATATGTTATGAATATTCCCTTTTATGTATCCAATATTTAATTGAAATATCCTAAAATTTTTAAAGATAAGTAAGAAAAAATGTAATTCTTTTTTTTCTTTCTCTTTTTTTTTTGGTTGCAAAGGACAGAAAACTCATTCAAACTAGCTCAAAAAGTTGGGAGGGGGGATTTGTTAGAATATAGAGAGGTTTTTGTGGGAATACAGAAAGAACTGAAGAATCAGCCTGCAGGAATTGAGGCAGTTCTGAGACTGGCCAGGCTGTTTTGTCTCTGCTTTTCCTGTCTCTTTTTTGCTGTCTTATTTTTACTTGTTCTCACCCTCCCTCTCCCTCCCTCTCCCTCCCTCTCCCTCCCTCGCTCCCTTCCTCTCTCCCTCTCCCTCCCTCGCTCCCTTCCTCTCTCCCTCTCCCCTTCTCTCATCTTCCTTATCTCCCTTGTCCCATCTATTTTCTTTTTTCTCTCTCTCATGGCATTTTAAGTCTTTCTGTACGTTTGTCTCTTTTCTTCTCTCCAGACCAGCATTCCTCTGAATCCTTTCCTATATGACCTTGGTGTGCATGAGGCCCTATGATGTTAGCGTAGGTTTTCTTTCACATGTTGTGACTTTTTAGTTCGTGCAGAGTCCTCAGATAATCTGATTGGTCTGCTAATTTTTTAGAGCTAGCTAGCCCAGGGTATAGGCCCCCGACAGCCTATGGCTGGGTGACTTCTGTCTCAGGTATTTACTACTGATGTAGCCCAGATCATGTGACCATTGACCACTAAGGAGAGGAAGTAGGGATTTTTCTAGAAGGGATTATGGGCAGGCAGATGTTCTGAAATTCTGTCTAATATATCAATTAAGTTTTATCAAAATTTTCTTATATACCCTTTAAGCCTTCTTGATGATTGGTATGTGATTGCTTTCTAGAAAAATCTTTTTCAGACAAGAGATCCATTATTTCTGCCCCAGCGACAACTCACTGCCCTCTTTTACCCTTAAGGGATTCATTCATTCATTCATTCATTCACCCATTGAACAAATATTTAGAGTGCTGACTATGTCTCAGGCACTCTTTTAGGTGTTAGGGTTACAGGGTGGACAGGACAGATTCATAGCAGTTTATTTTACTGGAATGGAATGCTGGGTGCAAGGGAGCTGGGACAGGGTTTGAGAGTAAGGTTAGAGAGGAGTGACGCTAGTGAGTGACTTCACATTTATTGTCAGTATAGTCATGGGGTGGGAGTTGAAAGCCTAGCCAGGAGTGGGTGTGGGTTGAATAAAGATAGCAGAGGAATGGAAATCTTCTGTTTTTGTTAACTGCCCACATTGAAAATTCCATCCATTGTAGCTGGCATTTACAAAATGTGATTAGGCAACCACTGAATATCATAGAAACTCAAGCCATTTATAGTTATTAAGTGCCTGCTCTGTCCTAGATTGTGCTCTACATTGGGGAAGGAGCACAAAAAGAAGGCACTATTTTGTGCTTTCAAGGATTGAGATTTTGAGCCTAGGACTAGTGGAGTCCTAAAGAGGCACAAACCCAAATAATTACAATAATTAAACAAGTACTAGTGTTATGATGGGTTTTTTTTTGGGGGGGGGGGTGTTCATTTGTTTATTGATTTCCACCTGATTACTCCAGAAAGGATTCATGATGGGGGGTGGGAGGCGTCAGCATCACCCACCCTCCCATTATGGCAAGAGCTTCTGAGCACGTATAGTAAGGCATGGTCGCCTTGTCTTGGGAAGAGACACCTCTGAAGGTATGAATTGTAGGGTGTAAACTCTGGGGCCCAGGACTGTGCTTGTCAAGGTAATGGAGCAACAGCCACTTTCCTAAGAGTGAGGCAAACTGCATCTGTGCAGATTGTGGAACTGGGTCGGGGTTTCTGTTCTCACAGACGAGAGACCAAGGGTCTATCCTTTTGGCCTGCTCCCCGAGTGGGTCACGGACTATAACCACCCTGGCTGGCCTGGATGGAAAGGTTTAACCAGAGTGGATCATGCAGTGACCAGGGCTGGAGCATCTGGCCAGGGCCGCCTCCATTTATGTTCTGTTTCCCTGCACAGCTTGGGGGAGATAGGCACAGGCTTTGGTGAGGACCACAGCCCATCTTGGAACGGGAACCCACAGGGGTGAGTCCAGACAGACAGGCAGGGGACAGCAGGCTGGGGAGAAGAGAAGGTGGGGATGCAACATCATTCAAAGATGAGCTAAGCCCATAGCCCACCCTCCAGAGACTGCTCCTGTGAGTGGGGGGCTAGGTAGCTGACAGCTTTGCCCCTGCCCCCTAGGCCTGTCCTGGCAGAAGGGGATGGACTATCGGCAAATAAGCTTTTTCCAAAAAGATCCCATTCAGGACAGAGGCCTTGGGAGACTACCCAGTGTCTCAGCCACCTCTGCCCCACCTCTGTGTCTGAACCCTGTCCAGGGTTCCAGTTCCAAGGTGGAATGGGCAGAATGTGGCCACCACGCTGTGTCTTTCTGGGGTGGGTGTGGGCTGCCTACCTAGTGTACCTGGGAGGCAGAAGTTTCTTTGCCTCTAGGGATGAACTTCAGCTAGTTGCTAAATATTCAGAATCATGACTGCCCCCACTTGGGGCCATGGTTTAGGAACTCTTATCACACCTGCCACAGGACACCTTTAGGGCATTAGGTTGATTGTGCTCCAGATGCTTGGCCACACTGTTGTGCATGGTCTTGATGAATGCCGGCCATGGGGATGAGCGTGCCTACTTTGAACTGCTGGAGAACAGCTCATAGCCACACTTGGTGCACACTTAGATATCTGGATCAAGGTGCTTCTGGTAAACCTTGCCCCCAAAGAAGCTGCAGAAGGACATGGTACCACCAGGACTGCCGCGCGCTTGCCCTGTTATGATGTTTGACACTAGCCTGTAGGGCCAGGTTGAGCCTGATCAGGGTGCTCTTGAGGGAGAAGTAAACAGGCATGGAAGGGTTTTCAGGTCATGGCAAAAAAGGTTTTGTTACTATTCTAACCAGAAATCAAGAAAACCAACCAGCAGCTCACGAGAACCAAGGAAATTAGGCACTGGGAAGATAGTCAAATAATTTTTTTTAGAGTAGCCAGAATTGGCTAGAAATAAAATGAGTCAGGTGGCTGAGAAGGACAGTTTGGAAGTTAATTTTGGAAAGGAACTTCTGGGACTGATGCTGAAAAGGGATAGTCTATGCCAGCCATCAGGGTGGGAGTGATAACTGTTCAGGAGGAGTGGGGAAGCCTTCAACAGGGGCTTGAATTAATAATGGTTTCGAGGATGTTTATATATGCAGAGGCTTGGCATGTTTAGAGGGAATAGTGGGCTGGGTGAAAAATTATTCTGATATTTTAGGCTAAAGAAACTTGCTAATTTCACAGTAAAAATAGATCTCTAACTTCTCCCACTAGACCATAAATTTCTAAACTTATTTGTATTTGAAGTCTCAATGTCCAGTAGTCTGGGCATATAGGAGACATATTTGTTGGAAAAAATGAATGAATAACAATTTTTATTTGCTTTGTGACATTTTTTTCGTTTGTAATTCTTCTAACCTTTTCTTTTATTGAATTAAGAAGCAACTGGTTTTTGTATTTAGTACCTGGAAAAGCATTTTGAATGAGATGTCATTTTTAACCTTAATCTGAATTTTTACTGTTAACTACTTATACCTGTTAATTTAAAAAAATCAATGGAGCAATAGGTTTTCCTGTTGGAACTAGCATGGACTGTGCTCCTGTGATCTTTAGTTGTAGGTATTCACATTTCTCTTCTCTTCTCTCCCCTCCCCTCCCCTCCTCTCCTCTTTTAGAATAGCAATCTTAGGGCTGGCCGGTTAGGTAAGTTGGTTAGATAGAGTGTGGTGTTGACAACACCAAAGTCAAGGGTTGGGATCGCCTTAACAGGCCAGCCACAAAGGAGGAAAAAAATAGCAATCTAACTTGAATGCTCTGCTGGTTTGATACTGTGTAATTATAAAGTACCCTCAAGCATGAATAAAGGAGGGTGGCCAGAAGACTCTTTCTTATTGTTGCTGCACTGTTCAATTCTTTCCACTCTTTGTCCCTTCCTGAGCAGGAATGCGTGATTGGAGAACATGCTAATAACTGTATTATGTTAGTATTGTGAATTGTTGAGTTGATAAAATGTGGATCCATGGTTTGATTTTAGGCCACTGTGTGTCAGAATAGATTTATTTGCTTTTAGTGTTATAGTAATTGTAGTCATAAAATATTAGGATGCAAACATAAAGTAAGCACATCTAGGCCAAAACCCTTCACATTTTATATGTAGGGAGACGGGCATTGTGAAGTTAGGTGACTTGCCCAGGGTCACACTGTTAGTCATGGCAGAGCTAGGATTAAAATTTACTCTTTAGAATTCATTACTACATGGTGTCATTACCTAAAAAAACCCCATCTTTTTAACTGCCTGTGTTGTAAATGAAAGGTGAGAATAAGTTAGGAAAAAGTCCAGCATATTTGCTGATCAAGTTTTCATCCTTCTGTCCGGGAGGGGCTGCCTATGCCTATTCCAGAGATATGTTCCCATATGTCTGATAATGTGGGCCTGTAGAGGAAAGAGTCTTGGTCCAGCACTGGCTAGAGGGTTATCCAAAAATACTTATATTCTGGGACTTAGCTGTCCAGCACTCCGGTGCTAGTTATAATCCTGAATTATTAGAAGTTTCAAGACTTCTCTATAGAAACAAGTATTTAAAAGGGAAAGAGTTGTTTTAGGTGCCACAGAAATAACCACTGCCACAGGTGAGTAGTGGTGCAAAGACCTGTGAGGAAACTTCAAGGAAAAGCTATAGAGGAATAGATGAGTTAGGAGTGTAGGAGAGGATGTAGTAGGCAGGAGTATTTAGGGCTGAAAATATATTTAACGAAGAGAGTGTTTTTGTTCCTCAGGGTGGGGTGGAGAAAATGACTAATGCTTTGACGTAGTTTTCTGTAAACTTTTAGATTATGCTGCTGTTTAAGTGTGTGAATCCAGATTCCATCAGGGGTTTTATTATTGTGAGACAGTTGCTAAATAGTTATCCCATTTCTACTGGGATTTTGAACCAACATCAATATCCAAAGATTTTTTAAATTAAACTCTTTGGTGCCTTAACATCACTTGGTGATATTCTGAACAGTGAAAACAGCATTCACAAATAATAGCTGGCTAACATTTATTAAACACTTAGATTTGAAACATAGATTTGACTCCTGTTTTACAGATGACAAAGTTCATTATGCCTGAGGCACAGAAGTAGAAAAGAATGTAGTATATTTACGTACCTCTTTGGACTGGCTTTAGTCAAATGAAAGAGAGAAAAAGAGAAGACATCAGTTGATAGTGTTTTTGAGTATCAGCCATCTCACAGGGTTAGTTTTTAAAATCAGCCTGTATGTGAGCTGAATGAGTTTGCTCATATATGATAATGGTTTGTTTATATTAGCAGTTCCATTCACTGGCCTCGTTTAAAAAGTATCTTACAAAGATCTCAGCACCATCTCATTTTTCTTACCTATAGTGTAGTATATGTAATGTGGAAGGGGCATATGGTATGGTGCCCGCTCTCAAGGAGCTTAAAAATAAAATTAAGAACATATTGGGTAAATACAATGATTATACAGTAGAGTATGTACCGTTAATTTTTTTTCATCTAACAGTGTTGGTGATTAGGTATCTAAATATTATGATTATGTATCTTATGTTTATAAGATGATTTTCTAAATTCTACCCCTTCATTCTCAGCAGATTGCCTTGCTTCTTATTGGGAATGAGACCATCTAACTTTAGCTTCCTCCGTCCTTTTTCTCTCAAAAATCTCTGTAATTTAACCTTTCATTCTTTCTTCCTATTTATATAGGATATCCTTTAGATAGATATCCTTTTAAGGATAAAGCTTCTAAGTTGAACTGATCTCATTTCTTCCTGTTTCTGTGACTTTTCTGACTTTTTCTGCCCTGTATATCCTGCCCTTTGCTCAGTTCCATCCCTTCTGCCTACAGAGTCATCTTCAGTTCCTCACTCTCAAGCCATATATTAGGTCTCTGCAATATCCTTTTCATTTATCTCATTCTTTGTATCCTGACTATTACTTCCTGGTAGATTGAAGATGGGCAAATGAATCTCCCCTTAAACTAGTAATAAATTTTTGAAGAAAGATAGGTTAAAAAACGTAGATACAATCAGGAAATTTCAAATATCACATATGTAGTGGGGGTTTAGGGGTCATGGAAAACAGCTTGGGGAAGATCTAAGAGTGATATGTTGTCAAAGAAGGAGCTTACTACTGGAGCAGTGGAACACAGGATTGAGGCAAAAATGAAGAGCCCGGGTAGACCATGTAAGAAAGGATTACATTTTAAAATGATGCATTTTAAAATAGTGCCATTTGGAATGATGAGATGGGAGAGGGGCTTTGAGCTGGAAATTTGAGAAAATTACAGTAGTAACATACAGTAGGCACACCGTCAGGATCAGACATATAAGGAGTAGAAAGGATTAATTTGAGAAATGCATAAGAAGAGAGGAGATTTTGTTACAACTTGGTAAGGAGAGAAGAGGAATGAGTAGGTTCCAGATAACTCTTAGATTTCATACTTGGAAGATTAGTAAAATATTGGCACTTTCATGGTGATTTAGAAGCAGAAGGGTCAAAGACTTTTGGTATAAAGTGATTCACTCTTTCCTTACTTGTATAAAATGCCCTGAAACAAACCTTGTGTTTAGTCCTATGGGCAGTCCGAGGTGCCTTCTTTTAAGAGATGGAACTGGATGCCTAGTAAATGCTTGGGAGTAAATATACAGTGTGATAATAAAGGAATGGACAAACTGACATTTTGTCAGTTTGGGAAAATGTGAAAGATGTAGGGCACCTTTTTTTTTTTTTAACCGGTAAGGGGATCTTAACCCTTGACTTGGTATTGTCAGCACCATGGTCTCTCAAGTGAGCTAACCGGCCATCCCTATAGAGGAATCCGAACCCGTGGCCTTATTCTTATCAGCATCACACTCTCCCAAGTGAGCCACAGGCCGGCCCTAAACAACATAGTTTTTTTTAAAAATCGGCACCTTCATAGGGTAGAACTTAATGAGATGGGTAGAAATCAATTTTGAAATTAATAGATTTACCGATTATTTCATTCAGAATAATCTGGCATGAATGGTAGAAATGTTGTTTTCAATACATAAAAGAATGGTGCATATTACTTCATTAATCTCTACTTTTCTTAGTAGCTCTTGCTAATATGGGATAATCTGGGAATTCTTTGTTTTAAACAACTTAAAATATAACTGGTATGTATTTGTATTCTTTTCCTTGGAATTGAATTATTAATGTTTTTAGATAAGCACAGGAGGATTCACTTCTTTCTCAAAGTGTTGTAAGAAAGACATTGTGTGCTACTTGAATATTAAATATTTAGTGCTACCCCTGATTACTGATTATGTAATATGAACAGAGATAAAGCATATATAAATGTACCTTTTGATTCTGTAAGAATGTTGTTGTCTAGAATTTTTATATTATCTGAATTTTGTTTTAACTAATATTATAACTAATATTTTTGGTTGAGAAATATTTAGTAAAGTATCATGCTTATTAAATTAATTATTATTCCTTTGTTCAACAACATTTATTTGGGTAACTAATTTATGTCAGGCCCAGTTTGAGGCCTGGAAATACAGGGATAAATAAGCCCTCATGGAACTTATATTTTAGTGGGGAAAACAGGAAATGAGCAAATCTGTCATGTGAAGAAGTGATAAGTACTATGAAAAAATACAACAGAGGGTAAGGGGAGAGAGTGTGATGGGGTGGAAGTTATTTAGGTAGATTAGTCAGAGAAGGCTGTTTTGAGGAAAGCAGAAACCTCAGTGAAGAAGAAAAGCTTGCAAAAAGTATTTCAGGCAGAGGCATCAGTAAATGCAGAGACCATGAGTCAGGATCTAGCTCGGTGAAAACCAGTTTGTTATGTTGGAGGAAAAGCAAGAAAGCTGGTCTGACAAGAGCAGTGAGAACAAAGTAGAGAGTAATAGGAGATGAGGGTGAAGACATAGGCAGGGGCCAGAGCAGATTGGACCTTATTGCCTGTGGGTTTTATCTTGAGAATTGGAGGCCATGGGAGAGTTTTTGGGCAGAGTTATGACATGATCTGATTTACATTTTACAAAGTTTATTTCAGCCACCAAGTGGAAAACTGACTATAGGAAAGGCAAGGTCTGAAGCACAATGGGACAATTTAGGAAGCTTTTGCAGTGATCTAGGCCTGTGGTTTCCATTGTGCAAGAACAAACTATTAAATCTACATTTATGTTTATTTAAAAAAATTAAGCTTTACTCATATATATATTTTGCTTTATTTAATATATAGATTGGCACTGGTGCCCCTATTTCATCTGCATGTTAGTCACATGTCACTTACCATTTTTGGCCTGAACAACTGGAGGAATGCTGTGCCATTTACTGAGATAAGACTGAGGGAGGAGCAGGGTTTGTTTTGGCGTGGGGGTAGGGAATCAGTGACTCAGTTTTTTAAGTTTGAGATGCATGTTAGAAATCTAATGAGATATGTCAGGTAGATGGTTTAGATACATGAGTCTGGAGCCAAGGTCAGAAACCACGATCGGAGATCTAAATTTGGAAGTCATTAGCATAGAGGCAGTATACACCAACTTTGGATTGAAACTGTGTGAATGCAAATTTCTGCTTTGCTACTCAGTAACTGTGTAGTTGTGGGTAAGTTACTTGACATCTCTCTGTTTCGTTTACCTCATCTGTAAGATGAGGATAATAGTATCTACCTCACGGGGTTATTGTGACGGTTAAATGAATTAAGATAAACAAAGTGTTTAAATCATGAGATTAGATGAGATAATGTAGAGAATGAGTATAGGTAGAGAAAAGTACCAAGTAGGTAGCTCTGAAGCAATACAACTTTTAGAATTCAGAAACTGGAGGGAGGAGGTTGAGGAGTGAAGTAGGAGTCAAACCTGGAGGGTGTACTGGCTAGAAGCCTGCCTAGTTAAGCAGATTTCAAGGAGGAGAAGTTATCAACTTGGACAAATTCTACTTGAGAGGCTGAGTGAGAGTTAATCATCGGGTTTGTCAAGATGGAATTGCTGGAGATCTTGAGAAGTGGTTTCAGTAGAGTGATGGGAATGAAAGCCTGATTGGAATGGGTTAAGGAGAGAAATGGAGGTACAGAATTGGAGACAATGAATATAAATGACTCATTAGAGGAGTTTTGCTGTGAAGGGGGACAGAGAAAATGGAGTAGTAGCTAGAGGAAAATGTGGGATTAAAGAAAGGTAGGGATTAGGTGTGTGTTGATTTAAAGATGGAAGATAGTATAGTAAGTTTGTATGCTGATGAGAATGACCCAGTGGGAAGAGAAAAATCAATGTTATTTGAGTGACATGGGAAATTGCAGGAGCCACAAGGTGGATTAGAGCTCAGGGAGAGGGGTTAGTCTTAAGACATTGGCAGAGACTGTTCATCTCTTGATGAAGGTAGAGAATATTAGTGGAGGTGCAGGTTAGTATATTTGGTTATGGGAAAATTAGAAATTTTTTTCTGATTTCTTTAATTTTTCCAACAAAGAGGAGCAGGAACATCAGCTGAGAGAAGTGGGGAGGAGTTTGTTAGCTTTGACAGAGAGGAGGTGGTGTAAAATAGGCATCTTGGAAGGTGAGAGAATGGATCTTGCAGGTGGATTGTCAAAGAGTTCAGAAGGCCTATTTGACACCTGTGGTCATTAGTTTAAGTTATTCCAGCTGGCTAAGGAGGGAAGCGTGGTGTTAGGGATGAGGGGTATACAGAGAAAAAGTGGTGGAAACAGTGCTTTCTCTGCTGGTTTTCGGTGTTTTTCTGGCAGCTGGCCAGTACAGGGGTCAAGTGCTGAACCTTGGTGTTACCATCACCACGCTACCAGCTAAGCTAACCTGCCAGCCTCTGCTTCTGTTTTGAACTTCTTTAGTCCCATCACTGAGAGGATTGTTCTTGGAACTTTTCTCAGGTCCATGGGTGGGCAGTCACAGAGGAATTAATAAAAATGAATAGACCAGAAAATAATCATTTCATTTTCTCCAATGTTCAGCATGTATGTCATGATGTTTTATGTAAAGGATGAGTTCCTAGAAATGTTTATGTTGATGTCTCTCCTTGCGTATGCTTGTTTTACTCAAGTGATATCAAACAGGCACTGGGACACTGTTGATTTCATACTTTTGTGTTTGATAATAGAAAAATTTAAGATCTGATCTTTTCTTTCAGGTGCTGGAGAATCTGGTAAAAGCACTATCGTGAAACAGATGAAGTAAGTTGGAACACGGCCTTTTATAAGATTAGATTTTCTCCTAATGCGTAAAAAGTTCATGGTATTGACTTGTGTTTTTTTCTTTTTAAAGAATCATTCATGAGGATGGCTATTCAGAGGAAGAATGTAAACAATATAAAGTAGTTGTCTACAGTAATACTATACAGTCCATCATTGCAATCATAAGAGCCATGGGAAGGCTAAAGATTGACTTTGGGGAAGCTGCCAGAGCAGTAAGTGTTTCTCATTTCCTCTTTGCTCTTATTCAGTAGATGCAGTTAAGTTAAGCAAAATTTGCTTCATGTTTTAGGGAAATGAATTTAAGCAACAAGATAAGATATAGCAAAGTTCTATGTGCTCATCTGAGAAGTGTTTGCAATCTGCTTTAGAAGATATTAGATTACCACCAAAAGAAGAGTCTAGGAAATCAGATTCTTTGGATATACTCTAGGTTTCTGTGATAACTGTTCAATTGCTTTTTTCTTTTTTCGTACTATTGACTTTTATTTTATAGTAGTTAATAACAACAGTAAATTAAAATAATCAAGAAAAGTTGCCATGATATGTAGCTCTGCTTTCTGAGGTATAGGGATTAAAGGCAGAAATCAGTCTCCCAGAATAAACTCTGTAAAGGCATGCACACCAAGTCCAAATATTACAGGTGATCTTCAGGTATTTAAGAGTACTGTACCCTTATACTACATTGAACCATAGTCTATATAGTTGGACTACCATGTCCTAATTCAATTCTTTAATGCCTTGCATGTGTCAGATATTAAAAAGTTGTGTTGATTAATTATAATAATACTTAGTGGACCCCGAAGGTCTAGTCTGTAAATTAGGATGTTTTGGATGCCAGTGAGGAGAGGACCAAAATAAAGGCAGAAGATCTTTTATATCGTTATCAGCTAAATTCCAAGAGAAGGCTGGGAAAGTATAGAATTATTTCCTGAGCTAAGGGAGTCAAGAGGTATATTCAGAGTGTCAAAATGAGATACCATGGAAAATTAATGGAGGTGATTTGGGGAGTATGCTTAGAAAGGCAAAGCTTGTATGTCTGTGAAGTAGCTTAGGAACTCTTAAAAGAAAGTCTCTATTTAGCAAGTAAAATTCACATTCAGTAAATAAGTAGGAAATTATTGAAGGGAAAAATATTAAAAGGGTGGTCATAGTTGAATGATATTAGGCTAGGAAGCATGTTAAAAGTGGCTTAAGGGAGGAGGGGATGGATTAGGGGTTATAAAATGATGGGAGAGAGGAGTAGCAGAAAAGAAGGGAAGAGAAAGTATGTGAGTGTCACTTTTATATTTTTGTAAAATGGTACCATATCATGTAAATTAGAGTCTATTTTCCTGTGCTTCCAAGCAGGGAAGTTTGATAGTTCAAGCAAAAATAAACAAAATCTTTATTCTGGTCCTTACCCCTTTCCATCCCTGCTTTTACCTCCTGCTTCTCTTTCCTTTTTTTCCCTTTTTTCTTCCTTGTACCAGCTCTCTCCTGTGGTCTTATTTTCTCTCTCCCTTTTCTTATTCCTCCCTATCACCTAAGTAGTTCTCTGTTATATTTGTTATATCTGATAACTAGTTAGTAATGCTATATTTATTCTCTTCCCTCTCTCTGTTGGCTTTTTCTCTATCACAGTTATTTACTTCTCTTTGTTTCTCCCTTTTGCCTTTCCTTTTTTTACTTCTTTCCTCTGTCTTTATTTCTCATGAACACCCTTCCCCCTCTCATTTCTTTGTCAGATTACTTGTCATTAATCTTTGGGTCCTAATGCTCCTGTATTACCAGATGTAGTTGACATTATTTATTCCTCTCAGGCCTCTTGAATCATCTAGCTTTCCAGCATCCACCCATCCTAATTTACAACCCTATGTAATATTTTTAAATTTCTCTCTCTCTCTTTTTTTTTTTTTTTTGTCTTTTTCATGACCGGCACTCAGCCAGTGAGCGCACCAGCCATTCCTATATAGGATCCGAACCCACGGCGGGAGCGTCGCTGTGCTCCAAGCGCCACACTCTCCTGAGTGCGCCACGGGCTCGGCCCCAAATTTCTCTTTTTTTTCTTTCATATGTAAGGATTTATGTTTATAGCTCCTCTCTTATCCATCTCTAGCTTTTTATGGTGGGCTAAAGAGTGAATAGAAAAAAATAGAGCTGTGTGTGGGATAGTTTACTTTTTCGTATTTGCTTAAGGGTAGAGGTATGAAGTTCATTGTAAAGAGGGGCCTTTTATAGACCTATAGAGAGGGTTTTTTGTGGGGAAGTAAGAGCAGGTCAGTGGAAGAGATTAAGTGTTAAGAGAAAAGTGTTTCCTCCTAAAAGAATCAGGACAGCAAAAATATGTAGTAGTAGCTCCCTCCATTTCAAAGTTTCTAAAATTAGAATAGAAGTTTTTCAAAAATTTTCTAAATTTTAAATGAAAATTTTTTCTAAAATTAGAAAAAAGTAATGCTTAAAGAGGTTATTTGAATACCTGCATGACTATAGTTTCAGAACCAAGGGACTATAAAGTTTTCAAATGTTAGCTAAAAGCACTATGCCATATATGTAGAAGGACATGTTCACTGTTGAGTATGTTTGTCGATTTGTGTATTGTTTCAACTTTTCTCAATCATTGTTCCTTTGCTTAAAATTTTTATCTTTGAAGAGAGCAATATAGATCTTAGATAAAGTTTCTTAGAGTTGAGTTTAAAGTATTATTAGAATGAATACAGGAAAGCATTTTATTTATTTTTATTTTATTTATTTTAACCGGTAAGGGGATCTTAACCCTTGACTTGGTGTTGTTAGCACCACGCTCTCCGAAGTGAGCTAACCATCCATCCCTATATAGGGATCCGAACCCGTGGCCTTGGTGTTGTCAGCACCGCACTCTCCCAAGTGAGCCATAGGCCAGCCCCCAGGAAAGCATTTTAAAGGAGGAAATATTACTAGGCAAAAACCATTAAGGCTGAAGAACCAGAGCGTGGCAAAATTAATTTGAGTGTGTTATGGGTAGTTTTGTTTTGCCTGGGTGGAGGGACAAGTTCTGGTGGAGTTTTTGTGCACAAGTCTTAGGAGTTTTGGGTTGTGATTGTACCTGTTGTCTGAAATGCTTTTTGCTTGTTAGTTTATTTGCCTCGATGACTACTTAAGATACAAATGATTGCTTCCCTTTCCCATTTACTTTTTCTTACTCAGTATATACTTTTTTTTTTCTTAGTGGCTGGCTTGTACAGGGATCAAACCCTGGACCGTAGGGTTATCAGCACCACACTCTAACCAATTGAACTAACCAGCCAGCCCAGTATATGCTCTTTTTTTTTTTCTGGTTGCTGGCCAGTACTGGGAGTATATGCTTTTTTTAGTATCTGCATTTTTGTCATTATTTGGAATCTCTTGAGGCAGATAGATATTAGATTTGGGTGGGAAAATCATCCCATAAGACCTGTGTTTATTTTTACACTGAAAAGTAGGGATGGATAGAATAAAGCAAAATAATAAAAATTCATGTAGCCCTTTTCTGTCCTCTCTACCTCTCACATATTTTAGTTTTAAAAACTATAACCACTTATAAACCATGTCTGTCACTCAAGAAGTTTTGGTCATGTCTCACTTTGTTACTTTCTTTTCCTCCTGATGCCTTCTTTCTCCTCTTAGAGCATTATTATTATTCTTTTGGGGAAATCTAGAGACTGTTTGAATTTTTCCATGAGGGATTTATTCTCCCACTAAACTTCCAGACTTCTTAAATTCGTTATTCTCCTCTTCATCTTATTCTGCTGTCTGGGCTCAAGGGCAAGAAACTAGTACTATTTCCTTAAACTTGATTGACGTTTTACTCCCTTTGATTTATTTAGACTTTACCTCTTACATGCTAGTCTTTTCGTTTTTATTTTTATTGTAGGCTTCTTTTAACAGAATGGGAATGTATTACATGTGCCTGTCTCACAGACCAGTTTTTTCCTGTCCAAATTACAAGTAACCAGAATGGAGATTTGTGACGTGTGAGAGATCTTTTCTGTGATAGTGGTATGGTGTGGAGGAGTGTCGGGAGAGTAAAACCATTCCTTAACTCTGTTCTGGACTTATAATTATAGTGGAATGAGAAGGGGGAAAGAGTTATTGTAAATTCTGTCTTACTGCCCTGCCAGAGTAGGTCTCTCTAACACCTCTTTTAATATATAGTCAGCCCTCTGTATCCATGGGTTCCACATGCTCAGATTCAACCAACTTTGGATCGAAAATATTCAGAAAAAACCAAAACAATAAAAATTGACAATATGACAATGAAAAATAATACAAATAAAACAATACAGTGTAACTATTTACATAGCATTTACATTTATTAGGTATTATAAGTAATCTAGAGACAATTTAAACTATATAGGAAGATATGCATAAGTTATATGCAAATACTATGCCATTTTGTATATGGGACTTGAGCATCTGTGGGTTTTGGTATCCATGAGAGAGATCCTGGAACCAATCCTCTGCAGATACTGAGGAATAACTGTAATGTATATTGTGCGTGTGCATCTGTATGTGTGTTTGTGTTTTAAAGAAATGGAAAGTCATCTGCCTCTCTTTCTTAACTACTTTCTTCAGGACGATGCCCGGCAATTATTTGTGTTAGCTGGCAGTGCTGAAGAAGGAGTCATGACTCCAGAACTAGCAGGAGTGATTAAACGGTTATGGCGAGATGGTGGAGTGCAGGCTTGCTTCAGCAGATCCAGGGAATATCAGCTCAATGATTCTGCTTCATAGTAAGTAATTTTTCTCCTTGAAACTAGCAGAAAATAATTTGATGACCCGAGAGAAAGTTCAGCGCTCATCCTTAAGGAAATGTTTAAGTAACAGACACTCTTAGAAGTGTGTAGGATCCTTTGTAAAGATTGTCTCAGTTTAGGTTTAGAGAGCTCTTGGTCATTTATATGACTTAGAGAAAAAAGTTCCCTCCTGGAATATAAGTGGGAGTCTTGGTACTACAAAATTAGCTTCCATGGTACATTTGTGATAAGCAAGTGAAGGAGGAGAGACATCTATTGTAGCTGGGTCCTGGATCTCTTCTAACTTGTAAGTTCCCTCTGCATAGCACTTGGCACTAATAGCCAGCTAAAGAGGGAAATTAGAATTGTGATATCCCTTTTTATGCAGCCAACTCTCTGTGTCTGGACTGTACTATGGATTTCTCTGGTACAAGTCACCACTTATAAATCATTTTCCAGATAACAGTAGTAGACTTGTATAGAAAGAGAGTGTTGAGTTATGGAATAAAGTTGAAGCATCTTTTTGTTAAGGAAATTCTCTTGGGTTTTACATAGTTTTAGATTTATAAATAATACTTCTGTTAAGCTATTACATATGATCCTATCTTGCCTCTTTTATGTGTATTTATTTAAAAGACCTATATTCAGAATGCATTTTTTTTCAATGTACTTTTGGGGTCTTTGGTGAGCACTTGTTACTTGTATCTCTCTCCATACTAGATGAAGGTACTTTCTTCAGTATTATATTTTCCTACTTTTCCCATCTTCATTCTAGGTTAAATTGTTAAAAGAAATTAAATGATATTTGAAAAACTTACTTATTCTTTCAGTGAAAACTTGTCTTTAGAAACATTTCAGGATCCTTGCCCACCTTTTAATAACATTTTTAGTTGCAGATATTGATAGTTTAAATAATTCTCCCAATGGTCCTCAAAGTTAGATTATAATTAATTTTTTCATCATACATTCAAGTAAGCTTTGAGTCCTGTGACTGCATGTGATTTATAGACTTTAAAATTTTTTTCATAATTGTTGATCTGAGCTTGACTCCTTAACATTAATGATATTTGGTTTTATAGAAGATCATCAATGATGCACTTATATTGGTACCAACCTGCTCTTCAGTTTTCTAGGCTGGGATCAGTGAAGAATTTAGCTTTGAAGTGGTCTTTTAATAATTTCACTTAACAAATTAAATTTTTTTGGAGGCATTTACAATTTGTTTTTGGCTTAGAATAAAAAAAAACAACCCAAACCTCCAGCTCTTCTGTTTCCTGAAAGAAAATAGGAAATACTCATTCTTATTGAGAATAGTTTACTTTTTAATTTTAGTAATTCAAATACTGCTCTCTAATGTCCTATCATGGTTAAATGTGCAAATAGCCTAGTAAGTTTAAAAGTCAAAGGACTTTTAGTTTGGTTTTTGTACTGTATTTAGTATTTCACTACTGATTTAGTATTAAATTTTAGGAATTTTTCTTCCATAAGAATAATATTTCCACATTGTTTTTTAAATTTGCCTTCACAGTTTAATTCTGTAGAATTAAAACCACTTTTGTTAGTGTATATAGAACCTACTTTAATTATCCTATGCTGAATTCACACTTTTTCTTATTATCATTTCTGTGGTACTGAAGATTTGATTTTGTTCTGCTACATTAGTGACAGGTTCAGAATCTACCTTTGGCAAGGAACTAGTTTAGTATTGATTTGCTGTGTACTTGGTTGGCTTTATTTACCAGATAAAAATAAATATGTATTTTATTTAGTTACCTAAATGATTTGGATAGAATATCCCAAACCAACTACATTCCAACTCAGCAAGATGTTCTTCGGACAAGAGTGAAGACAACAGGCATTGTGGAAACACATTTCACCTTCAAAGACCTATACTTCAAGTAAGTTATCAGTCTTTTTGCTAGAAGTGCCAAACATAAATATCTTTAGTTAGCATCACTTAATCAGGGTAAATATTTTCTAGGCAATATTCCTTGGTTTAGAAACTTACCATCATATTTATCAGCCATTATTTGAATATTTTAACTGGATGGGGGCCCAAACATTACTTCTTTTTTCCAAATAGAATCAAATATTTGTGTCCATTTGGAGGAATTTAAGTTCAAAATAAAATTGTAACTTAACTACCAGTAGAATTAACCATGTCACTACTGATTTGTTTTATTTTTAGTTTTATTCTTTTCGGCTGCTTTTTTGTTAGAATTGCCAAAACAGGTACTGAATGCTTGTTTAGAAGGATAACAATAATACTCTATGGATAGAAAAGTAGTTTTTTGGTAGTTATGTGGCTTTGTTCTGCCATTTTGATACTTAAGTAGAAATGATTTTCTCACTGCTGTCACTCCTTTCTTATTGGTTTGCATTTCTCTTTAAGTTTAATGGATTATAGCTAGTATTGTCATGGTTCTTGGACTGATTTGTGCATAGCATCATGCACAACTAAGTTCTTCATACAGTGCAAAACAGAAAATCAACTTGGGGATAGAGGTATTTTGGGGAGTGGTATGGATGACATAAATGTATTGTTTTAGGGAGAAAAAATTCTAGTATTCTAATACAAGGAATTTTCTCATTAGCATTAGTAATTCTGAGACAGGCCTCAGCTTGTCTCTGTGTTAATAGTCTTTTATAAATATTAGAAGTATCTTTTTGGTTCCTATTTTCTGCTTTTGTGACCTTTGAGATTAGGAGTAAACTTTTTCTCCTTCAACATACAATGTATTTTTTGTTACCTCGTTGTGGTTATATGTAGAATGTGATATTCAGTATTATTGTATACAAATATAACTACTACCTCAATTCCTCTTTTTTTTTTTTTTTTCTCTGAAAACTATTGTTCACAGGATTTGTGAAATCCACACAGGGCTTATGTATTACTAGATAACAGTTGAGGTTTTGAAATCTTAATACACCAAACCAGATTTGAAACCTGGTGCAGGTAAATAGCAGTTCAGCTGAACGTTTTTAGAATAGACTAGCTACTTATTGGTACTGATGAGTTTATTTAACAAGAGGAGCAAAAACCACATTGATTATCACCTGTGAAATTGTAAGAATGAGGTATCTCTTTGTGTACTATAAGATTAGTAATCCATTTCTAATTAAATGTTGTGACTAATATTTATTTAGTGTGGGATACTTTCTTGTTGATACTGTCATAGATTGATCTTTAGTTAGGTAAATCCTAACTGTCTTTTATGCCAGAATCAATAGCTAGATCTAAGTTAGGTGCCACACCCACTTTATTGTTGGCATGTAGATATCTTGTTATGAAGTACTATCACTTCTTCCTTTTCCTCTTCTCTCTAGGCAAAAACCACTATCCATTTATTCAAACATTTATTGAGCATCTACCATATGCAAGGCATTGTGTAATTGCTTACTTGCCTCTCAGTTATGAGGTAATGTTTACAAAATGTTGATCTGTTAGTGAATGATATTGTAAATGTTAATGTTTGCTAAAAGCCTACCATGGAACTTTACAGTGTTCTACCAGTATTATGGACTTTATAGAAGAAAATGGGGGAGTAAACTGAAATTGGTGTATTGGTGTGTCTCCCTTCAAAAGAATTCTGTGGTGAAATATATGGTGTTAGCCTTACTAACACTTATAATATGACCCAATATTAAAGCCAATTCCAGGTGTCATGACCAAAGGTATGAATGAACTTTGCAAGACCAAACAAAAGGAAGAGTTGAGTTATGAAGAGATAAGATGAATGTTCCCTTCAAACATATATAGAGAAATCACCAACTATGTCTTACTTCTCCCAATCTCTGGAGAAAAAATCGCTGGAAATTTAGGCCTCTACTCACTGTAGATCTGACACACTAAACCAGTTTGGTGGAGTTTAGCCTTTAAAAATTTTATCATTGTCATCAAACATAGATCTTAAGAATATCTAGCCATTTGCGTGCATACCTCATCAGACCCAAGTATCAGCAAAAAGACAAAGCCATGCAGGTGTTCCTTTGACTGTAGAAGGTAGATGAGGATGCTGTTGATAGAAGTTGACAGCAGTTGACTCAGATATTGACTAAGCCCCCTGGAAGAGAGTAGTGGACTAAAACTAATCTGGAGTGGAATACAAAGTGTGTGAACAATTGAGGCTTTATTATTATTTTATTTTATATTTTGTTTTTTGTTTTTGGTGGCTGGCCAGTACAGGGATTGAACCCTGGACCTTGGTGTTATCAGCACCATGCTCTAACCAACTGAGCTAACTGGCCAATCCTTGTTATTATTAATTAGGCTCAAGTTAGACTTGGAGCTGGGAAGTGTTGGTTAACTTTTTTTTTCTTTCTTAAGGTATTGGGTTCGTAGAGTCCTACCGTAAAATATTACTTAATATTATTTTTTCACAATTAATCTCTAAAATATTTTTTTCCTTAAAGTGAGGAAGACAATTTTTTTTTTTTTTTCCTGACCGATAAGGGGATTGCAACCCTTGGCATGGTGTTGTCCACACCATGCTCAGCCAGTGAGCGCACCGGCCATCCCTATATAGGATCCCAACCTGCGGCCTTGGCGCTACCAGTGCTGCACTCTCCTGAGTGAGCCCTGGGGCCGGCCAAGGAAGACAAATTTTTGAATCAGTAGGTCTAAGTTGTAGAAGCAGAATGCAAGTTGGGGATATAGAAGCAAACCACGTTGAGAGGCAGAGTGGTGTTGTGGATAAGAACATGGATGCTGGAGTGCCTAGTTTCGGATCCCCAGTCTCATTTTTACTAGTGTGCCCTTGGGCAAATTATTTAACATATCTGTGCCTCAATTTTTCATCTGTAAAATAGTAATAGTAATAATAATTATACTTATAAGAGTGTGACAAGAGTGAAATGAGTTAATGTTTTTAAGATATTTAGGGTAGTGTCTGGCACCATGGTAAATACTCAATAAATATTGGTTATTATTAGTATTATCTTAAGCTGTATTATTCAGCCCTTTATTTTTCTTGTCTTTTTTCCCCTCCTTCAATTCATTTCAGTACTCATTCTGCTGAATTTTGGCACATTTGATACAAGCCTTTATAGGGATTAGGCTCAACTGTCTATCTAAAATGAGAATTTAGATTATTCCTAAATTTTATTTTCTCATTTTATTCTCTTTTACTTTTAGCTACAGATAAATATTTTGGCTACCTTTTAATCTGTATCTTGTTTATCTTTTCTATTCTAAATGGGGTTTTGAACATGCGTTAGTGGGAAGTTTCCTAATCATTTCAATTTAGGGAGAGGTGTATATGTGACATTGTTGAATTTGTGCTTTCTTTCCCTTACTCAGGATGTTTGATGTAGGTGGCCAAAGATCAGAACGAAAAAAGTGGATTCACTGTTTTGAGGGAGTGACAGCAATTATCTTCTGTGTGGCCCTCAGTGATTATGATCTTGTTCTGGCTGAAGATGAAGAGATGGTATGTTGGAGCTTCTAGTAAAAAGCCTATCTAATGCAGCCAGGAAATGGAAAATAACTCTTAGGAAGACTGTGCATCTGTTTGTTCGTTGAACCAAAACTTAATATCCTTAATATTTCTCCTTATCAGTGAGATTAGATTTTCAAAATATTAACTTATGCCCTATTACTCTTAAAGAGATGAGACAGCCACCTTGAGTATGTGGACAGGATTAAGTCCTCTTGTCAGGCAGTCCTTCTTTTGCCTCCCCCAAAAATTACAAAAATGAGGACTGATTCAGCTTTCTTATTATTGTAGTGTCTGATTTATTTCCATGAATGCCATTCAGTGCTTTAAAACTTGTTGGTCTGTTTTTTCATTTAGTCCACTTTTACTTTTTGCTTTTTTTTTTTTTTTGGATGATAGTTACCTTTTTTTCTATATTCCTTTTCCTATTTTCCTTTTTTCAATTATTTAGTGGGTGATCTACTTTTTGCTATTTACCTATCATCCTTTGTTTCTTTTTCAGAACCGAATGCATGAAAGCATGAAACTGTTTGACAGCATTTGTAACAACAAATGGTTTACAGATACTTCAATCATTCTCTTTCTTAACAAGAAAGACCTTTTTGAGGAAAAAATAAGGAGGAGTCCATTAACTATCTGTTATCCAGAATACACAGGTAAGGGATCACAAAACATTTTATTGGGGGAACACATCTTAGATCCTATGACTGCCTTTTGTTTTGAGTAATTCATGTATATCCTTATGAAGAGTGTTCAGTGGTAGTGGTATAGCATTAAGTGTGTGATTAAGATCCCTTAAGTCTAAAATGTTATATCAGATATAATCAGTTTTCTGTGTTTATTTTAAATTTCTATCCTCCTCATTTTTTAAGGAAAATAAAGAAGGGTAAAAATTAAAATTGGGTATATATTCAAGAAAATACAAGGATAAGATAGAGTCATTGTGCTCAAAAAATGACATCTAGTTGCAGAGAGAGACACACATGTAAGTAATTTTATTGTATATAATGTGCATTAATAGAAGCAGAACAGAAGGAGTGGTTATCTCTGATGGGGTCAGTGTAGTCTTTTTCTAGAGGAATTGATACTTGCGTGAGCTATTAAGACAATGAATTAGAAATCATCAGGCAGATGGGGGAAAAAAGCACTTTAGAAAAAGGGAATTGAATATATAAAAATATGGAGGTTAAAAAAATGACATGATTCCTTCTGGAATGTAGAAGGAATTTGGTATTACTGGAGTTTAACATGGTCGGAGTGGTCAGGGATCAACTCATAGAGGGCCTTATATCTCCTGCTGAGACAGGAACTGCTGAAGGGTTTTAAATGGGCTACATAATATAGTAGAAACTGTGCTTTAGAAATGCTGTGAAATAAATGATAATAAAGATAGATAGTGAGGGAGCTGGATTAGTAAGAACTCTTTTAGGATGCAAATAGAAACTTTTGATGAGCATCAAGAGATATAGAAGAAGCTAAGGGCAAGAATGTAGACAGGTCTTAGAATGAAATTAGAACTAGGAAATAGAATGCTATCAGGAACCCTGGAAGCTTTCTTTCTCCACATCTGTTTTCTCTTCTCTCTGTATAGCTTCTTTATTCTCTCTCTCCTTACCAACTTTCTCTGTTATTCAATTTATGTGTTAAAAGATGGCCTTGCCACAGTTTCTGTGTCGCCTCAATTAAAAAGACCAGGCTAGACTGGAATTGTTGGACCCAAGTTCACATTCCTAGGAGAGAGATTTGGCCGTGATTAAGTCAGGCAAAAATCCACTGGTTAGTCAATCAGTTGAGATCAGGGGTACAGACATGACTGCCAGGGCTATACCACTATGAAACTTGTAGATCAGAGTCAGGGATTTCCAGGGAAGTGGAACTCTTATTAACTGAGATACTTTAAATGCTTTCCATAATAAAGTGGAAGGGTGTAGCAAGAGTAAGGAAGTAGGAAGAGTCAAAGGTACTCCCAAATTTCAATCTCGATTGGATGCTGGTGCTGTGATCTGAATTCATATTTAGGTATCTTGATTTTGAAGTATCTGTGGAACATCCAGATGGAGATATCTAATAAGCAGTTATACATGTGGTCTTGGAGCATGCGGAAAGTTTAGGGTTAGATATTTATTTGAGATC
This sequence comes from Cynocephalus volans, assembly GCF_027409185.1. NCBI lineage: Eukaryota > Metazoa > Chordata > Mammalia > Dermoptera > Cynocephalidae > Cynocephalus > Cynocephalus volans. The sequence continues at coordinate 96,676,513 of NC_084467.1, forward strand.
ATTAGTAATTAAAACATGGAAATGGATGAAATTACCTAGGGAGATGATATTATAGAATGAGGCAAAAAAGGACCATGGGTAGAATAAGAGAGAATACCAGCTTCTATTAGCAGGAGAGAAAGAAAGATTTGTAAAGCATACGAACAGAAGAACCAGGAGGGCCAAAGTATCCTTTTTTTTTTTTTCCCCTTAAAAAAGATGACTGGTAAGGGGATCTTAACCCTTGAGTTGGTGGTGTCAGCACCACGCTCTCCCAAGTGAGTGAACCGGCCATAGGGATCTGAACCCTTGGCCTTGTTATCAGCACCACACTCTCCCAAGTGAGCCATGGGCCAGCCCTGAGCCAAAGTATCCTAAAAACCAAGAAGAGTTTTAAAAAGTGAGTAATCAAGAATGTCTTATGTAGATAAATAAAGTAAGAGACACACTGAAAAATGGCCTGAGAGTGATGTCAGTGGAACAGTGAGAGCAGAGCTACGTCCAGTGAGTTACTAAGTGGGAAGTGAAGAAATGAAGACAGGTGTAGACCTCTCTTGAGCAGTGTGTGTTAAGAAGGAAGGAGAGGTTTAAGAATGTTTATAGGTTTAGGGGTAAGATCCTATAGCAAAAGAAAAGTTATAACAAGCAAATATAATTGATGGAGCAAGATTTGCAAACTGCTGATGAGAAAAGAAGGAATTAACAGTCTAGGTAGGAGGAATGGGTAAACAAATTGTGGTATATATATACAATGAATATTATTTAGCCATATAAAGAAACAAAGTACTGAAGGATGATACAAGTTGGATGAACCTAAAAAAAAATTATGCTAAGTCAAAAAAGCCAAACACAAAAGGCCACATATTGTATGTTTCCTTTTATATGATATATCCAAAATAAGCAAGTCCATAGAGACAGAAAGTGTATTGGTGGTTACCAGGGGGTGGGGAGAATGGGTACTGATTACTTAATGGGAATGGGGTATTGTTGTGGGGTGGTGAAAAAGTTTTGAAACTAGAGAGGGGTGGTGGTTATATAACACTGTGAAAATGCTAAATGCTACTGAATTGTACTCTTTAAAATGGTTAATTGCATGTCATGTAAATTTCCTTCAATTAAAAAAAAAAAATTCATCCTACCTAGGCTGTAAATTCCTTCTTTTCCCATCTGCTTGCAAATCTTGCTCCATCAATTATATTTGCTTTTCATAACTTTTCTTTTGCTATAGAATCTTACCCCTAAACCTATAAACATTCTTTTTTTTTTAAAAGAATAAGACTTCATTGAGAACACATTGGTTAAATGTTTTCACAGTATATTAGCTCATTTAATTATTTTAAGAGTCCTGGAAAGTAGACCTTATCCACATTTTCTACAACAGAAGTAGACAAAGTATCTTGGCTACTCACATCTCCCTTCCAATTATCAGCCCCCAACTTCTCATTTAAAAATAAAATTGAAACACAAAGAAATCTGATCAGCTTTGGCACACAAAGACCCATTATCTTTTAAAATAGGTGGTGCCCTATTTAAAACAGTCTAAGGTATTATATCACTTCTTCAGGAGAAAAAAATCTAAAACAAAGTACTGAAATCAGTTAACCTTAAAAAGAAAAAGGCATGAAATCTAAGAATGATAAATGAGACATCCAGCCCTGGCACGATATGTGAAAATTACATTTTTGTACACACAAATGCTTGATATTGTACAGTTCGATTATATCACTTATAAATTTTTTCACCTCCACCTGATTAAATGCACTGTCAAACATCACGTCACTAATTAAAATACATAACTTTAAAAACTTCTATCAACAGAATGATGAGAAATTCTGTACCTCAACAACAGTGTTTGTGATCCCACCATTTTGTGAACTCAAATACTTGATATTTTGTTTAAACTAAGTTACAACTTTTTCATTTTTCACCAGTGATTAAACAGACACATTACCCAATCCCTAAAACTAGATTCAACTTTGCTGACATGAAGGAAATTGTTTCCAGAATCTCACTTGTGAAATTCTGAAGACCTTTATAATTTATTTTCCCCTCAAGTTCCCTATAAACGTTCTTAACTCTCCTTCCCTCTTAATCCACGCTGCTCAAGAGTAATCAACACCTGTCTTCATTTCTTCACTTCCCACTTGACCTAGGTCTGCTCTCACTGTTCCACTGCCATCACTCTCAGTAATGGTCAATGACCTCCTAACTGCTAACTCCAAAGAGCTATTGACTTTTGAACAGGAAGGAAGAAGATACCTCTAAGAACAGAAGTACAAATAAGTGCAGATATAGGTAACTTTTTAAGCGAGGCAGTGGGTTAAAAAATTGAGATGTAGTTTAAGCCCCATGGCCTATATTTTCTCAGGGAAGTTGGAAATGTGGTTATCTGTTCAGAATAAGGAGCAGAGGGAAGAGAGAATTAGGTGAGTTTATAGAAAGCAGCCAAGTTTTAGGAGAGGGAGAGAAATCTTACTTAAGGGAAGTAAAAGGATTATATTTTAATTAATATTCCTTTCTTTCTTAAGCTCTTTGTTATCTAGTCTTCTTTATATACTTAGTTGTTGATAATTCTTGTTATGCTTAACATCACTAAAAATAGCCTCTAGGGTATTGGAATAACTGTGTATTGTCTTTGTTGAGTTTCCCTGGCTTTACAGCTAGTTGCTAAGGCTACTTGAAAGGCTCTGTAAGTAGACAAAAGCAGGTGATTAAGAGTGTTAATTATAAGGGTTTACTTTTAGGTCCTTACCCAACCCTCCCTCCCCCTTAAAAAAAATAAATAACAGCTTTAATGAGATATAATTCACAAATCATAAAATTCACCTTTTTTTTTTAACAAAATGACCGGTAAGGGGATCTTAACCCTTGACTTGGTGTTGTCAGCACCACACTCTCCCAAGTGAGCTAACCGGCCATCCCTATATAGGGATCCGAACACTTGGCCTTGTTATCAGCACCACACTCTCCCAAGTGAGCCACGGGCCGGCCCTAAAATTCACCCTTTTAAAAGTATATAATTCAGGCCACCTTCTCTTTTGCTTATTTGTTTACCTTTGGTTATTTAAATTATTGCCTAAGACTGAGGCTAAGCCCCCTCAAAACTGTGGAATCATTTTGGAAAGAATGACTTACTCTTTTGAATTGCTTATTACAAGATCACTCCAAGGTGCACAGGCTCTCTCTGATCTTTTAAACAATTGTGTTCTGTAGAAATGCCCTTCTACTTTCCTAGTTTCCTTTTATACTTTCTAGATTATTTTGGCCAAGAAATCTAAATGAAAGGAGAAAGAGAAACTTAGTTTAGTTTTCCTCAATTTTTGTGTGTGATTTTATTTCAGTTACAATGAGATTCTGCTCTCATGAAGAATCTAGTCATTATAGAAAATCTTTATAGAAATATGGAATTATGTCTTTATTCAATTAGGTCGTGTTCCCTCTTTTCGTCAGTAAATGGTGTTGGCCTGACTTTTATTGAGTTCAGGTAGTTGTTATAATTTGAACTGAGAATATTGGGTGTCTGTTTTAGGTTCCAATACATATGAAGAGGCAGCTGCTTACATTCAATGCCAGTTTGAAGATTTGAACAGAAGAAAAGATACCAAGGAGATCTATACTCACTTCACCTGTGCCACAGACACCAAGAATGTGCAGTTTGTTTTTGACGCTGTTACAGATGTCATCATTAAAAACAACCTAAAGGAATGTGGACTTTATTGAAGAGTGTGGATGTTAGTAAAAGGTAGAACTTTGAATAATTTAGTTATAGTGCTGTAAGTGAAATCTCTTGGCTTTGTAAACTTTTTCTAAATAGGAATGTTCTTCTTTTCTAGTTACTACAGTGTGGAGTGTTGAGACCAGACATCTTTTGCTGTCTCATGGGGCAGCTGCAAGCATGAATGGGACCAGGAATGGCAGCAGCATGCAGAATCTTAGCACTCTTTCGCACAGTCTTCTGTATTAGGGAACTTTTAATTGACATGAGATGCTAAAGTCAGACTTTGGAATTGGAACAACTGTAAAGTATGATTGATCATCAAGATACCACTTGGATTTCATAATCTCAAATGTTTAGGGCAGATATGAAGTTGAGGTGCTGCATTCCAGAACTTCAATATGTAGCTTACTCTTTTTTTTCCTTCCTAACATAAACCACCAGTAGCTCATTTTTAAAGTTTTTTTCATTGAGAAGAATAACTTTACTAAATTTTATTTCTTTGTTTGCAAAAGAATCTTTATTAAAACACAACCTTAACTATGCACACGATGTGACCAGATCATCTTGAAAATTTTCCTCTTAGTAGGAAGTCTTTGTTTTTAACTCTTGGTATCGTCAAAATATATTTCCATAATTACTTAAAATTCTTTCCAGTTATTGGGGCTATAAATTATAGCTTTTTTGGATGAAATTTATATTACTATCCTGCTCAAAGTACCACTATGGTTTCTAAACTGTAATTACATTGGAGAGTTCTGCAATAAGATTCTAGCTCTCTCTTTAAACTTATAGTTGAAGGTTAACCTTGTTTATGCTGATTACCAAATTACTGGATAAATGCTGATGTCATGTGATAAAGTCAGCTTCTTGGATACAGAAACACCCAGGGCAGCTGTCAATTAGAAATACAAATTCCAAACAGAATGAGTGACTTTGCTGCTACATATCTACTAAATTGACCACTTTGATTCTTGCTTGTTTGTCTCAGTCATAGGGAGTTTTATTCAAGGTGCCCCATGTTTTCCGACTATGGCTTTTTCTGTTGGGAGACATCTAAAGTGTATTAATAACAGTGCATGCTTTTACTTTGTAAATGTGGTGCCAAATCCCTGTTTGCCATTGTTTTTACTGTAGCAATGTTAACTGTAGTAATCCTTAGTCATACGTTCTTTTGCTGAAACTGTCGTATTTTGGGACTTTCTTCCACTTTGTCACGTGTACAGATTTTAATCTGTTATAGTTGGCAGCAGTATTAAAATGGTGAGTAAAGAGTCCAGGTTTGCTCCTGTTTGTAACTAGTCCTTTCTGGAAATATTGTCTTCTCCTTTTTGCCTCTTCTGAGTGTGCTTTGGCCTTTGTCTGAGAATGGGTTTTGGGTAAAAGGGTTCCCTGAAGGTTTAGTCCTTTGGTGTAATAGTATTACACCAAACTCTTAGTCTAAGACTAAAGGTTTTCTGTCATATCGGTGTACAAGTGATATGCAGTCATAATCCCTTTTCCAGATTTACATTTTGCTTGTATGGAGAGCTATATTCACTTCAGCCTGCAGATCCTTTGTACAGTGTACAGCAGATGTCATTAAATATTGAATGGTCCATTGGGGGAAGGCAAATGAAGAGAATGCATTTTGAGCATTTCAAATCAGTAGTTTGAGCAGTGCCTTTTCGGATTCAATCTTTTCAGGGTTTTTTGTTTTTTTGTTTTTTTGGCAGCTGATCAATATGGGGATCTGAACCCTTGACCTTGGTGTTACAAGGCTGTGCTCTAACAAACTGAGCCAAACAGTCATCCCTGGGGTTCAGTCTTTTTGGATTGGATTCTATTTCATCTTTTAATGTGTGACTTTCACTAGTTTAAAAAAAATAAAAGGTTTGTTGTCATCAAAGAAAGCAAACCAAAGCAGTTCAGTGCCTTTGTTGGTAATTTTTTTCCCTTTTTTTTTTTTTTTTTGGAAAACCATAACTATGCAGATGGTATAACTGTATGATCTAACAAAATTTTCTTTAGGGGTGGGAAAACTTGATCTGATCAAAAAGAAAATTATCAGCTTCAATTCGCGATTGACATAATGCCCATAATGTAAATAGAGTTTATAGTTCTTATTCATTTTAAATATGTTTTCCTTCTTGTATTCTGTGTATAGGATCATCAAGAAATGAGGACTGGTAGAATACTGCTTTCAACTCTAGTCCTTCTATACTCTGGGTTAATGGGATAGTGGTATTGATAATCCAAAATAACAGATAATCCAAAAAAGTTCAGTTTGAAATGCATTTTGTATTTTCATCTGAATATGTCTATCTGATGTGTTTGTTTTTTTAGCCTTCTGTTAATGAAATACAGTAGTTCCCCACTTTTCTACCTCTATACCATTTACATGCGCTCTCCATTTACACAAAGATCACCCTTACCCCACCATTCCAAATAACTTACTTAAATACGTATTTCTTGAGGGCACAGGAAGCAGTTTAAGTCAGCGGTTTTCAAATATGACTTAAGTTAAAATCACCTGGACACATCTCAGGTATTGACTCTTGGCTGGTGGGTTGGCAATGTATAATTTTTAGAAGATAATGCTGATCATCAGCCAGGCTTGTAAATCATTGATTTATAATTTGAAATAAAAGATCTTTTCTTATAGCAGAGCCAGAATGTGGGGATGAAACATCAAATTTACTAGCGTAAAGAAAAAGGATTGATATTTGTATACAAAGAAGCTAAAAGTTGCCTTGTGTGTTGTCTCTGGAGAATGCTGGAGATTTGTGATTGATGGTGTTTCAGAATTCAGGTGGCCAGGCTTTGGACCATATAAGAAAATTGAATTTTAATGATGAAAGAACAGTAAATAGACCGTAGCAGGAAGGATTGTAATAATAGCCTTATTTTTTGACAGCTACATCTTCTCTTCCTGATTAAAACCTTGGGCAGTAGAATTGCTGTTAGTCTCTATGTAAAGAGGAGGTATTCTCCTTAATGGACAGTCTTCCCTAACCTTATAAATTCAGACTTACAACAGATATCTTCTCCTAACATGAAAATTCCAAAAACCTTTACAATTATCCCTAAGTGGATCTTGAGATGACATTTTCATCTTTGACAGCTTGAATTCTAAATCTCTAGTTCAGTGTATCATTTTATTATTTTCACGGAAGGATTATAATTTTTTACCAGGTGCTTTAATAGATGAGCCAAATTTAAAAAAAACTGTTTTCTTGCCTTATTTCTTATTTTCGTATGTATTCTATTTGTGCTATATCAATGTACATTTTAGACTATTTAAAAATAACTACTGGTTTTTCTAATTCATTCACTCACCCCATATTTTTATATGCTGGCTTTTGTTCTCTGATTTGTAGCTGTGACTTTCTTTGGACATTGTGGACATTGCTTGCTTGGCCTGACCAGTTACTTCATATATATTTATCCATTTGCTTAGCATGTGTGAAATAGTTCTGGAATTTCCTGTTGCAAAACTCCTTGCTGTATTGCAGTTATGTTTAAGGTAAAGTCAGTCTCTCATTCCAATTAACAGGTTGCGTTTGATTGATTTTTTTTTCCCCTTCCAGATGTTAAAAAAAAATCACAGTCCTCTACTCATTTGTACAAAACTAAAACAGCTGTAATTTCCTTTAGTCATTACTTGTGGAATCTTTCCTTTTTATATGTAATTTTGACTTTAAGAACAAAGTTATCTTAGTTTATCATTACTGCTGGGTAATTATTGTGTTCTACTTCAGTCTTCATAGTACAAATTAGAGATCTGACCTGGATCAGCCACAGATCTTTACATAGCTTTATGGCCATCATATTTTGTTATGATGCTCCTAAAAAGCACAAGAAAAAAAAAAGCAGGCTGCCTAGAGGCCTGAAATTCAAATTTGATTTTGCTGTCAACTCTTCAACTCTCAGGTAGTAAGAAAGGTTTTATGAGGGCACTGGAGGACTAACTTCCTATCTTTGTTTAGCTTTTAAAATCTCCCCAACCCCCACCCCCAGTTTTCTCATTACCTTTTATGGACTTATGCTAAGGACAACATACTTCAGAACAAGTCAGGGCAGGACAGTTTTTTTCTGATATCATGTCAGGCCTAGGCCTGGCCTGACTCAAGTCTTCTCAGGAGTAAGAGGTGATAAGGAATGTTACACAGCAGGAGATACCTGGAATGCATGATTGATCTATACAAATTCCCTGGCTAAACCCTAGTCAGTTAAATGTCTGAATCAGATCCTGGGAATATATATTTTTAAATAAATCCCTCAGGTGATTTTGATGCAGCCAACCTGGGCAAACACTGGGGAACAACTGAATAGGACCTAATATTGGAGATCAACACAAATATTAAAAATAACTTCAGTACACACATAACCTCAAAATCACTAGTGAATGAGTTATTGTTTACTTGCCATGACTTAAAGGGCCTTCCACCAAAAAAAAGTAGTATGAGAACTGTTTGGTCAAAGAACATTCCTACATTTTAGATACAGAGTATTTAGTTTTTATAAAAATTAAGTCAAAACTAGAAACTTGGGGTATCCAAACATTTATTTTTATTTCATTTTATTTCATACGTCAACTGTGACAGAGGTGACTGTATATGTCGTAACATAAATATTCTTTACAGTTGATGTATAAAGCACAACTACCTAGCTCTAAATTATAGAATGAAAGTCTCTTTGAATTGCCTTGTGAAGTGGTGTAGGTAAGGATTGAGGAGTCAAATGTTAACGTCTTTGTATGCCCAGTTCTAATGTTTTCTCTTCCTGAAATTCAGTGGGAATCACAAGGTAGTAGAAATAATCAAATATTAAAAAATATTAATACACTGCTGGGATACACTATCTCATTGTATTAGCATTCACTAAGCTACACTGTCTTTGACAGCTGGCATATTACATTCTGTACAACCTGATTTACCTATGTCCTCCTATCCTCTACCTCCCCTTTCCCTTCAATATTTCGTGGCTTATCCAGACATTTTTATTACTAAGAGGCTTATTGGTAAGAGAAATTCTCAGTAGACATTAAAAAACACAAGAAATTACTGATTCTTTCTGTTTATTCTTGCTCATGTAGCTAAAGATCTTGAGACCTCTCAGAGTCTTATGAGGTTGGAGAGTTGTATGAAGTGCTGGGTTCTGTTTTTTCTCTGCTTCCAACTAGCTCTGAAATCTTGTGTGGGTCACTTTCAGTCTTAACATCTTTCATCTCATTTGTTATCTAAAGATGGTCTACAGTAAATTATTCCTACCAGCTCTGATATTCTGTGGTTCTGGTCAAAGAGAAAGGATGTATTTGAAAGTGCTTTGTAAATGTTCTTTATGATACTCAGGATTATATTTCACTACAAAAATAGTAATATTCTAAGGCAACACCAACGAATGTATTCATTGTAGCTGGTGGTCTTTTCAGAGCATCACTTTCCCCACTTTCGTTTTGAAGATCTGAAATGAAGTTGAACTATAAATTCCTCTAAAATTTGTGAAGCAGGATGAAAAGATCTTTGCTTTGTTTTACATTTCAGTCCAGTTTTTTATTTTCTATTCATACTAGTGCCTTTTCATGGCCAAAAGGCAGAAAAATTCACTTCTGCAATCTCCAGTATGTTTGACCTTACAGAACGTCTTCACGCTTTTACCTAGCAGGACCACCAAAGGCTCTGGCACACTTGCAGTCCCTGGCCCACCACTGAAGTCCTACTGGAATCTGTGCTCAGGGGGCTGTGCCGGGTAGAGAGGGCAGTGGGAGATAAGAACTCTTCACCCTTCACCACCTTCTCCACCCAGCATGGCCGGCACACTTTGTTCTACGGCACATCTCCAAGTTAGAGTGGGTTTTGAATGCTGCTATGTCTTACCTTGAGGATGGGAGGGGAATACTTTGGTTTGGACTACTTGGGGTACGTGAATTTTATCATCAGGGTAGGAAGTATTACAAGTAAATGTCTTATATTGCTTTTAAGACTGAATTTTTGTGTCTTATCCGTCCAATATCCATAGAAATCATGAAAGTGTTATTTCCAATTATAGTGTATTTTTTTCCATTTTTAAAATTGTGGTAAAGTATACATAACGTAAAATTTACCATTTTAATCATTTTTAAGTATATAGTTCAGTGGCATTAAGTACATTCACACTGTTGCACAACCTTCACCATCATCCATCTCCAGAACTTTTTTCATATTCCCAAACTGAAACTACCCATTAAACAATAACGCCCCACTCCCCTGTTCCTCCCAGCCCCTGGTAACCAGCATTCTACTTTCCTTGTTTATGGATATGGCTATTTTAGGTACCTCATATAAGTGGAATTATGTAGTATTTGTCCTTTTGTGTCAATTATACTATATTTTTGTAAAAAGAAAAGAAAAAACCTGTGATCAGATTTATGTGAAATGTATCCTAATTTACATTTTGATTTATTGTCAGCAGTGTCTCTTTAATCATGCTGTGCTAGAGAAGTACATTATGGTCTCTGCTCTCTAAGGATATGAACAAGAAATTATACCTTCAACAAACAAGCAAACTTATTTATATTTTTGTGAATTTATTGCTATTTTCACTTTCCATTTTGAGATCTATTTGTCTTAGTTTGGAGGTGATTTTGTTAAATATCCATAATTTAGAGATGGCATAATAACCAAGAATTTGGTTGAGAATGGGAGGAACTTAGAAGAATGAGAAAATGACTTTGACTTTATAGTGTATGGTGGGGCTGTTGGTAGCATGATGTCTGTAGAAAGACCACTGGCTTTGGATTTAGAAGACCTGTTTTATAGCTCTAGTTCTGCTACTTCCTAGCAGTGTGACCTTGATGAAGACACTTCCCTAAGCCTCAGTTTCCTATCTATAAATTGCTAATGTTAGCCTGGAATATTTTTAAGTTCCTACTTTAGCATTCTAAGAATTAAGGTTGCAGTGCCTGAAAATAGGGTTGAGTATTTGTTTCTGATCTTGTTAGAAGAAAAGAATTTCTGATGGCTTATAAACGTATATGAAATTGAACAGTGCAGTGTAAATTTAAAATGAGGCAAAAGAAGAGAGAGAAACAGAGTATATGGCTTAATTTTGGTTTTCATCTTTCTTAGCCATTTTATACAAAGAGGACTTTTCATGCACACAAAATGTCCGTGCAATAAAAATAAGCCAATTTTGTAAAAGTACAAATGCACTTTTCCTTTAGCTCTAACAGCATAAGGTTTGGGAACAGTCTTTGGTTAATGCCTTTCTTGGAAGCCTATCAAGAGTATTGAGGTGAAGTCCTCTTACCGTTACTCAGAGGAAAGCCCAGTATGGGCCAGGAGTTTCAGAAAATTATTTCAACTTTGTTCTAAGGTAACAGGTGAAGGGTTGACCAGGGCCTCAAAGTTATATTCCATGTAGACTCGCCAGGAGAGTTTTAGCTTGAAAACATAAGATCAACGTAACCAGACCCTGACCTCAGTGAAAAACAGCTATAGAACATATTGCCTTATGTGGTGCTGTTTCCCCCTTCATCCTTACAAAGTTTATAAACCAAGGTGGCTTGTGTGAATTTGTTTATAAACCAGTTAAAAGTTGGGACATCTACCAGAAAAAGCATACTAAAATAAACCCTGTTTTATTCTACTATAGATTTGTAATTGTTCTGCCAAAAGACCTGTTCCACTGGCTCTGCTTGCATACCAGGACTAGGGCAGGTTCCATGTGAACATTAATAACCTAGGAGCCTTTTATAGTTTGGCTCACAACCTTTTTCTACCTAGATTCAAAGACCAAGGAAAAGTCAGTAAGTGCACTAACAATCTGGTATGATTTGAGGGAAGCTGGGGCTATCCTATATGGAGATGGAATAAATGGGATAAGTTATATTTAGGGCATGAAGGGACAAGATCATAGCTGTAGTGAGGGTTCTTAACCTGGGGCTTCAGAGCTCCAGAGAGTCTATAGATAGAATTGTATTCAGTATGCTCATTTCCTTTGGGATTCTTTGAATTTTGTTTTATGCATTTAAAAAAATATTATTCTGAAAAGAGGTCCATGAGTTTCATCAGAATGCCAGAGAGATCCATGATACAAAACAGACTTAGAATCCCTTTGTGCTAAGTTAAAGTGAACAGATTAGGGATCTTTGGAGCAAGCCATTCAGAGAAGTCCCTGAACAGCTCTTGGATGTGAGAAGTCTTGCCCAGGTTTTTTTCTTTGACTTAAGTTTTTTACTTGGCAGTAGCCGGAGTAGTTTCTCTGGTAATTCCCCTCCTACTTTGGTTTCTTTTTAGGGGATCAGAAGACTATAAATGAGTACAATTTTAACAGCTGCAAATTTATTCTGAAGTGTATTTCAAACTCATATGGCTCTCTAGTATTAATGTTGCTAGTAGCAGCCTAAATGTGAATGGATGTTTCTGGCGAAGAGCAGGTTTTCCTTTTAATTGACACCTTCTTTTATATGCTAAATCTTGGATGCCAAGAGCTTTCTTCACTAGTAGTTGTAAAGGCTAAATCTGTACTTGATTTCACCACCTCCTGTCAAGATAAATGCAAGCTTCGTTTCCTCTCAAAGGAGTTTAAAGGAATAATTTACTTGTTGGCCTGTTTGCGGAGATGTTGTTTTTAGCTAGCATCACATGGACCCAACTGCAAAGATTTTCAGTGCCTAAAGTAAGCTTAGCTGTCTTTTTTTGTTCACCTAAAACATGTAGTGGTTGAAATGAAAATTTTATAACTGCTCACTTGTTCTAAATTCTATCGTAGAGAAGTGACAGTAATAAAATCTTTAATATTCTAAGTGGGAGTGTGTTGATGTCCTCCAAGTTTATTCAGGAAGTATCTTGTGTATCTGAGAATAAGTTAGAGAGGTAAAGGATACTCTGTTTGACAGCCTGGGGGACAGAGGGATAATCTGTGTGTAATAAAGATAATCATATTTGCATGTGTGCCTTAGAAACTAACAAGCTGACATCTATCCAGTGATCCAGATCTCTGAGCTAAGGCACATAGAGGTCTGTGAGTAAAAAGGGAGTGGTGCATTTACTGAGGTTTTCTTTTTAATGTTTTTTTTTTTTTGCAGACTGTAAGGAAGGTTGGCTGTTTTGCTTGGAATAGTCTGTGGGGGTAGTTTATTCTAAAAACCAGGTGTTGAATTTTGTAAATGGCAGCTTTCTTAGATAGGATTTTTTTCTGATTCTGACCAGCAGCTTTTATGTGCCTTCCCTTCAGTCATGTTTGTGCTCCTCAGAATGATCCTGTGAAGTAGAAAGGGAAGTTACCTTTATTTTATAGTTGAGGGACTTGAGGCTCAGAGAAACGAAGTATTCACATTTTTATATTAAGTTGCAGAACCAGTACTGGAACCTGGGTCTTCTGACTCCTGGCCTTGCACTCTTTAAACTGCACTAGCTATCCCACTTTGAAAAGAATGTATGAGACACAGTTGTAATCATACATACTTCATTCCCAAAGGAGAATGGATTTATTCTTTGTATCATGGTATATCGACTAATTTTCTGCTTGAAATTACCAAGATTCCAAGCCTGTTTATAGAATGTATACCTGAGGAATGATGAGGATTAGAAGAGCCCGCAGTCCTTGAGGTTTTCTTTGATAATAATATCTGTAACTGCATCAAACACAAATTTGACATTCTGTGTGTCTGTAGCACAGGTCATGTGACTGTAGATTTCTTTGACATCTTTTCGCATATTGAGGTCAAGGAACTGGCTCTTGATGTAATTCCCTGCATCCTCATAGGAGTTGTTCCCTGGTTTTCCAGAAAAATAGTGAAGAAGTGGGATAAGTTAACTCTTATATTTGCTCACTTATTTTTTAGGTGAATGACTCTGATCTTTGAAATGTGTTAGACAACTGCAGTTGGAGGCCCATTTGGAGGGGAGAGTTCTCTCCTTTTTTGCACTGCAGTATTTCTCACTTGAGTTGAACAGAGAAATTGAGGAGAGAGGTATCTCTGTCTCTGCCTCTAGTTTACAGTAGTTATTATCTGAACAGTCAGTGGCTCTCCTGCATCTCATGTCTGCTCAGTTCTAGAGACATGTGAATTTAAGCCCTGAAAGTGAATTCCCAGGTTTCTTCCTTAAGACAAGTTCCTTTATGACACCTTGGCCTAAGAAATGAGGCAATTGCCAGTCTCTACTAAAAGGCATTACTATTATCTCCATCCCTTGATACTTACCATCATACTCTGGAAAACAAATGCTGAGATGGACTTTCTTGATTTTTTCCTCAAAGAGGTCCTTCTTGTTGAGAAAGAGGACAATAGAAGTAGCTGCAAAGAACTTGTGGTTGCATATGCTGTTGAACAGATGCAAAGACTCATGCATACGGTTCTAGTAAGAAGAAACACCATTAGAAATATCAGATGTGGCTTATGGGATACCTGTTTACTTCCTGTTCTTGTTCCCCATGGAGAAACCAGTGCTCCAAATGTAAAAGGAAAGACAGGGAACAGCTTATCTCTTTTTAATGTAATGGAGTAGAGTCTCAGAGATCTGGGTTCCTTCTGATCCCTAGTCTATCGTTTTAATAGCTGTGTGACTAGGGGAAAATTACTGAGCTTTTTGAATCTCAGTTTCCCTATCTTTTAGGGTTATTATGAAAGTTAACTGAGGTCATGTACGTATAGTGTCCATGACGGTGGCATATAGGTCTATAATACATATTGTGCAGATATTTGGCAGCCAGGGCACAGCGAAGGACTTTGACATTCGTAATTACTGCTGATATAGGGTCGAAACCAGGCCCAAGTTTGTATGTGCCCATTTGCATCTCTGGGATGATTTTGATTAGGCTTCTGTCATGGGGTCCCGGATCTCAGTTTGAGCAGGAACATGATAGGGATACTTTGGCCCTGGTGCCACATAGTGAGGGCTAGAGAATTTCCCAATGCCATACCACAAACACTTCTCTCATTTCCTTCTGTGATTACTACTTTTAGAGAGTGAAAAGTGGTGCTTTGCATCTGCAGAGGTTGCTCAGTGCCCCAGCCCAGCCTCCTGTTAGGGAGCAGGCCTTTAGGTCCTTAAAGTATGCTATCAGCTAACTTGAATTTAGTCTTTTCATCTGATAAAGCAAGAACAATCTAATTTGTAGCTTTTTCTCACTTTTAATACTCCTGCAAAATCTTTTAAGATCTGATAGGCTTCAGGGTTAAAGATAGAAGAAATCTTTGAAAGTGAATATTCCTTTGTGGAATAGACATTTTGGCTAGAAGATATTTGGAGTACTGTGAACTTTAACTACTAAGGAGGAAGGAAAAGAACTAGAGCTAGAGCAAGGGATAGGAGGAAAGGAGTTTGTCTTCCATCTGTAAGCTGTGGGTCCCCATTTATGAAGCAGATGCTTATGTGAAATTAGCATTTTCCATACCTTTCTCAAACTCAGAAAAGGTAACTGGCTGGGCTCTGACACTTGCCCTGCAGAGATCCTGTCTTATAGAACTTCACAGGCTAAAGAGAACCACCCTCATGTAGTCTTCAGCTGCCCATTTAATTGGCATGTGAGAAACCTGATCTACCAGTCTCTCCTTACTCCTGTTGACACTCAGTGCATTTGGAGGCTTCTAAGTGATGTTAGTTTAACCCTTCTATTATGTTTCATGAAGACACGCATCATATGTTGTTTTCTGTGCTCTATCATTTTCATCTCTTTTCCATTTCTTCCATAGGCAACTTGGGAGAGTACTAAGTTTAACTCCTTTGCTTCGCCTTGTTGATGATCTCTTATTTCTTTAATACCCAGTTCCTCTTAGGAGCTTTGTGATGTTCAAGTGATACATGGATGTCTAATCTGAGACCAAGCTCACTCTCAGTAAATCTGGAGCTCCAAAGTGACAACCTAGAACCTGCAGAAGAGGTTTTTAGATTTACCTGAGACATTAATTGGTCTGCTAGAGGACTGCTAGACTGTCAGTGTTAGCTGAAATCACCCAAATTGGGGGCATTGAAGTGACACAGGGCTTAGAGAAAGGGTCACGGGGAGAACTTCTATCAAAGCTGCTTGGTGCAAAGGTTACTCACCACTTCGTCATCTTCTACCAGCACCATATCATAGGCACTGAGGGCTGCACAGAAAATGATGCAGGTGACTCCCTCAAAGCAGTGGATCCACTTTTTTCTCTCTGATCTCTGCCCTCCCACATCAAACATCCTGAGGGAAGAAGCAGCTGTTCTCATGGGTATGCCCAACATATGACCCACATGCTTTTGGTGTTCACCCGAGAGGTGGCCACTTCGGGACCATTTAGCAGTAAGATGGGGAGGGGGAAGGAAAAAGGGAAGAAGGAGGACAGAAATTTAGATTGGGTTTCATCAAAGGCTGAATTTGCTCCTTTTTGGGATTCCACATATATATCTGAGATGCCCCAGGGAGCCATGTACTCACCTGAAATTCAAGTCTTTGACAGAAAACTTGGTCTCAATGATGCCTGTGGTTTTGACTCTGGATCGTAGCACATCTTGCTCATTAGGTAAGTAGTCAGGGTCTGTAATCCGTTCTAATTGGTTCAGGTAGCTAGGGAAAAGTGATTGGCTTTGATGACATTAAATTTTCCACAGCCAAGACCAAAAGAGGTAAAGTGTCTTACCCAAAGCCACAGAACTAATTTGGTATTAGAAGCAGGATTAGAATCCGTACTATTAAATCTAGGATTATTTCCTTCAAATCCTGAAGTGTCCTTACAAAAGTAAGTGGGAGATGGGCTGAGAGAGAAGCCAGTTTGAGGCAGGGGTTCCATCTCATTTAAATCAAGTCATATAACTTTTCCTTGGGTCTCCCCTGACTGCAAGCTTTTCTAGACCCTTGAATGAGAGTTAGTGGTTTAAATGGGTGCCAAAAGTTCCATCGGGGGGCAGGAGTAGATTGAAAGAGACTAGAGACATACGAAACACGAACCACTGCAATGCATGGACTTTGTTTATATTCTGAATCAAATTGGGGGAAAAACATATGAGATAATTGGGGAAATTTGAACACTGATTTGGATATTTGATGATATAAAGGAATTTTTATTAAATGTTTTGATGTGATGATACTGTGATTTCTTTTCTAGAAAGTCTATTTTATAAAAACAAAACAAAACAAAACTTGCTCTTTGTATATCCTGAGATAATACAGGATATACACCAAAGTGGTGGGGAGAAAAAGTATTGCAGGTTGTAGAAGCGGCAGAATAAAGATTCTGAGACAATATATAGGGCTTTTAAAATTTTGGCTATCTACCACAAATTGTAGATTTTTTTGTAATAACATCTTAATTTGCTTTTGTAGGATTATCTCTCCTCTGGAATGTGCTAGGTGTGTTGTTGATCAAGGTTCCCTGTCTTCCCTTTGCCAAGGAGTGTGTCTATAATCCAAATTAGGTTCATCACATGCTTTCTCTTTGAAATGTGAATTTTGAACAGAATAAAAAAAAATCAAAAACAAAAAAAAAGAAAGGCTTTACATTTTAGAGATGCATAATGACATTTTTAGGATGAAATGATATCTGGGATTTGCTTCAAAATAATTGAGTGGGGGATGCAGGTAAAATGAAATGAGTGGCCATTAGTTGATAACTGCTGAAAGTAGGTGATTCATCGTATTATCCCACTTCTGTATATGTTTGTAAGTTACCATAAAAAAGAAAGTTAAAAAAAAAAAAAAAAGCAGGAGGAAGGCAGATGTGAAGTGAGATGACCGAGAAAAGGAGGGAAGGAAAATGAACACAAGTGCCTACTATATGCCAGGCATTTTCACATTTAAATTCTCATTTAACTTCATAAGCCTTCAAGTTTCATATTCACATTTTACAGATAAAGAAAAAATTCAGAAGAATTAAATAACTTGCTCAGGGTCAAGAAGCATTAAGGTGTTTGTAAAAAAAAATATTCAGCTTTGTCGTCAAGCAGACCTGGATGCAAATATAGCTTCTGCCATTTATCTATATGACCTTGGGCAGGTTAATTAACTTCCCTGAACCTCAGTTTTTTATCTATAAAATGAGGCTAATAAAAAGCTACCCACCTCCCTTCCAAAAAAAAGGTACTGTCTACCTTAAAGTCTTATTGTGCAGATGGATAAAGGGTGTACAAAATGCACCTAGCAGTGACTGGGCCTTAGTGAGTGCTCCATGGATAGTAAATGATAGCATTATTACAAGATCAGGTGACAGATGGGAGTTAAACTCAGCTCCATTTGACTCTGAAGCTCATGCCTGTCTAATATTATACTGTCTGAGATAGGATTGATAAACTCTGTGTCACTCTAATCCCTGACCATCTTCCTTAGGTTTGCCCTGGCAGTTTCTATATCCTCTACTCTGTCATCCTGTCATGCGATGCTGTAGGTAAAAGAGATTTTCATTTCTGCTTAGTGGCCTAAGTAGAGCCTGGGTTACCAGCTAAAAAATTCTGCTTCGAAAGAGCCATCATGAATCACAGGTCTCCTGTGAGAATGTATGGCAGAACTGCAGGGCTATCTTATGGCTCCAAAAGGAGAGGCTAAATGTACAACTTAACAGAACAGAGCTGAGGGCTGCTAGGCAGAGTACCTCTGTTTTAAATTTGGCATCTTTAGTTTTGTAGGCTGCAGTGAGCTGGCGCAAAGCAAGAGTGGTGGCAACTGTGGCAGATATTCCTGTAGCATTAAATACAGAGCAAAGAGAAGCACTGCTCAAGCCTAACAAAACAGGTCTACAGGCTGAATTTAGTCTGTTGGTCTCCAGATTTCAATGCCTGAATTTTTAGGCTGGGTGAGATTTCTCCTGGAAAATTGTTTAAGGGTCATCCCACCCCCTCCATAGTCAATCTTACTAAGATGCCGAGTCATTGAGCTGGTACTCTGCAGCTCTCTCGAAGCAGGCTTGTACCCCACCATCCTTCCACAACTTCCTGATGACCTCCACCAGCTCAGGAGGCATGGTTCCCTCCTCAATGGAGTCAGCCAGATTGTTGAGCTGTCGCCCATCATCCTGTAATGGAGAAACCTGGCTGAGAACTACACAGGGGTAATAGCTTTCCAGGAAGCTTTTGGAAATACTGCTGAATGGAAAGCATTTTACATTGCTACCAAAGCCTAAGGTGGAGGCAGACTCCAGTGAAGATTTTATCTAAGAAAACATACTGATTAATTTTTGACTGTGCTCCCCAGATGTAGAGGGTGGCAATATATCTAGCCCTGGGGTGCCTAGAGAATAGCAGATGTCCAGGTGCTTCTTCTCTGGTGTTTCTGGCTTCCATTCTTAGACTGAAAGTGTACCACCACAAACTGTGGGTCCTCTGCTGCAGGGAGACTGGAAGTTTAAAGGCTCGATTAACTATGAAATAGACAAAATGGAAGACAGGAACCCATCGCCTTTGTTCCTTCAATGATTCAAATCTAGATAAAGGCCAACACTAGAACTAGGGATTTAGCTTATAAAAGTTCCATGGCCAGGGCAAGGATCCTAAGGGGAGCAATTTAAATGGTAAAATAAGACAAAAAGGCAGAGGAAGCTGAGAACAGATTTTATAAACATTTATTGTAAAGGTAGGAGTTGCTTACTTCTCCAGGACTGAATAAAAAGATTTGAAGCTCAGCAGGTGGGATTTTAGTTACACAAAACTGTTTTTCTTATCCATCTTTCCTTAGTTCGTTGGCTTTCAGTCTTTTCTCCTCCTCATTAACCTTTCCTGCTTCCACCCTTAACCACATAACATTAATCACATACCGCACAGCTTGGTTCAGCATAGTCGATGCCCAGTGTGGACATGGCTCGGATGATAGCCAGGATGGACTGCAGCACATTCCCATAGATGATAGCCTTGAACTCCAGGCATTCTTCTGGCGAATAACCATCCTGGTGAATGATCCTGCAAGGGGTAGACACCCAGTCTTTAACTGGACCTGAGTCACCAGACCTAAGGGACTGGGAATCAGGGAGGATTTAAAGGGTCATAAGAACTCCATCTCTATTCCTACTGCTGCCCCAAAGTGGTGAAGGGAAAGCGGAATGCAGATAAGATACACTGGGAGTCAAGTTCTTTATACCCTTTATATTTGGTTCCTTGAGGCTAAAGGGCCTTTCACTTTGAGTACCTCCACTGGCTCCTTCACCCTACCCCAGTCCTTTAGGGCTTTGTTCCTACTCACTTCATCTGTTTGACGATAGTGCTCTTTCCTGACTCCCCAGCACCTAGAAGGAGAAATGCTTATGCTTCCGATTTCCACCAGTTCTCCCCAACCTTCCAGTAGATGGCCTGTGAGAAGTCAGAGCCACTGCTTGCTTGGGAGCCTTGACAGGGGAGAATAAATAGGAATGATTGCTGCCCTCAGTTTCTGGCAGACCATTCAACCTGAATTTAAAGCCATTTCTCAAGCTCAGCACTATACATTTGGGGCTGGGTAATTCGTGCTTGGGAGTCTGATAGGGGAGAACAAATAGGGATGATTGCTGCCCTCAGTTTCTGGCAGGCCATTCAACTGGAATTTAAAGCAATTTAAAGCTATTTCTCAACTTCAGCATTATTTACATTTAGGGCTGGATAATTGGGGGTGGTGGTGCTGTTCTGTGCATTGTAGGAAGTTTAGCAGCATTCCTGGCTACTACCCACTAGAGGCCAGTAGCACCCCATTCCCCTAGTTGTGACAACCAAAAATGTCTCCAGACATTTCCAGATGGCCCCTGGGGGTCAAAATCTCTCTGTTGAGAAGCACTGATAGATTTAGGGGAATTCCTTGAACACATTTCGCCTCTCTGCCCATTTTGACTCAGATAGTGATCTTGGAGTAGGATTGGAGAGAGCTGGGTTACTTCGCTGAAATACTACTTTTCATCATCTTGCTGTTTCCTTTTATTGGCTAAAAAGTCCTAATATTCTCATTCACAGTCTGTTCTCCTGCATTAAAACCTCATACACCCTTCAACCCTCTTCCTCAGTCTGTACTACCCCAGTGCCTCAGCTTCCACTTAGCCTGTGCTTATTCCCCTTAAGCTGCTTATCCTGAACCTAGAAGAAATCTTCTTAGGCTTAAAAGATCTTAGTGGCTCTGCCATCTCTTTCCCCCTTTGTAACCTGGGCTCCTTGGAGTCTGAGTCCAGCTTACACAGATATACTCTTTAGTGTGTCCTTGGGGCTGTGCAACAGATCAGCTGGGGGAAATGAAGGTGCCTTAGCCTGGTGCTCCAGTTCCCAGGCTCTCATGGGCTTGGAAACCCAGCCCAGGCAGCCAATCTTCTGCTACATAGATCCCACCTGCTTCCACTAGCTTACTTCTGTAGTACCATTGGGTCCCCCGCTCAAGGTAGGTGTCTCAAACTTTCTTGTCTCAATAGTATTTACATCCATAGTCAATTTCTCTGACTGACTATCTGAGGTGCTTTTATTTTCTCAGCACAGACCAGTGATCTGCTTAGGAGCTCATCAAGTTGATGAACCTCCCATCTGGCAGAGGCTTTAGAGGCAGCTACTGAATAGAGAGACAACGAGGGACTGCTGTAGATAAAGACTCCTTTCCTATCCCCTCAGGGCTCCCTACTTCCAAAATTTTTACTGAAAGCGAGGAAGAACCAGTATACTTAGCAAGAACTAATGGGCCTATTCCTGGGACTATGTGGCACTGATTTGTATGGTGGGACTTCTGAGTCCACTGGCGAGGGAAGGTCATGTTCTCTGATTTCCTTGGCTCAGAGTTTTCTGACTGCAGATTGGGTAAGTGTCTCCAAGTCCAGGGTTCTCAGTATTGGCTAAGCCAAAGGAGAGGTTAGGTTTGGTTAGATCTGGAGATGAGTCCAAATCTAACTTGGCCCTTGTACTATTCCTAGTTCAAGGAAGAGTAGAAAAATTCCAGAGTAGCTCTGGCATTCTGGATCCTATTGGGGTGACTGTGTAGGCCCCATATTAACTCAGTCCTAAAGCTCCTGATCCCCTATCCTGAGACTGGATAAGGGAGAAGAAAAATGACCCGCCATCCCTCCTTCCCGTGGGGTGGGCTAGAACCCACTGACCCGCCAAGAAAGCAGGAAGGAGCATTGCCTTCTTCTGTGGCTCATATTCTCATCCCACTCACCCAGCAATAGCAGCTTGACTGTCTTGGCTTCCTTGTCAGCATCCTCCTGCAGCTTCTTTTCTAGCTCCTTGGACCTCTTGGCCAGTTCTTTGTCCTCTGCACTGGCTCCGCTCCCCATCTCTGCTGTCTCCTTCTCTCTAGCTGCTTCCTCAGGCTCTTAAGCTTCTCTTGTAAGGTTTTCTATATGAGATAGAAGAAAAGGAAAAAATAAGTTGGGATCTAGTATCAGTTCCTTAGCCCCCCTAAAAGCTGGCTGGTCTATATGGGGCTGGGTGAGAGAGCAGGGTTCTTGTACCCTGCCTACCTTGGCTGAGACTTCCTACTCCAACTGAAGACCTACTTCTTAGTCTAGGGATTGTAGCCTTTATAACTAGCAATGTGATGGGTCAAGCCAATTAAGGGCTTTGTCGATATGACAAAGGGCAAACACTCAAATGTTTTTGTAACTAGGGAAATGATTTGCTGGGTTCTGATACAGAATAGGATGTGGGTACCAGAGTTTCCTGGAATAAGATAATGACCACCTCCATCCTTTTGAGGGGTTCACCCCGTAAAAGTCTCTTGCTTCCTTAGATTTACTTGCATCAGAGAGCTATAGATTCTGGGCACAAGTGTAGGAAGCATTCCCCATGTTGGGTCTCCAGGTTATAGGGTCTTTGGTTTCAAAAGCTTCAAGGCATTAAAGCGTACTTGCTCATCATAGCAGGCTGGTCTTGGCAAACAATTTTTGTTTGGGGTGGTGCCCTTCCTTAGAAAGATTAGGAATGTTTCATTTGGCTCCCCCAGTGGCTACTGCTCCAGGAAGTTATTAGCGTTGTTTCTTTGTGTTGGCCCATCCACTTTATATTGTACTTTGCCTATTTTACAAATCTGTTTCCCACTGTGAATTCCTCCCCCTGAAGATCCAGGGACCAAATCTGATTCATCTTAGAACCCCTCAGAATTTGTGGTTTATTAGTGGATCCTCAATAAAGGTTTGGTGAATGAATACATGAAGGAAGAAGAGTATATGGTAGAGAGAATGGGGCTGCTTCCCCTCAACCCACTAAAACCACCTGAGGCCCAACTTTACTTGGTAAGTGAACTTCGCTGGTATTTAGTGTGGGGTCTGTGCTGCCTCACACAACAAACTCTGCTTCCTTGGTAAATTGGACTCTAGACTCTGGCTTCTTAAAGATTGGGGCAGCTTTCCCTCCGGCCTTTAGCCCAGCTCCTCTTTCCTGAGGAGAAATGAAGATACAGTGTGGCGGTTGCCCAAAATGTGGTCCAAGAACAAGCAACATCAGAGTATCTGGAAGCGTGTTAGAAATGCAGAATCTCAGGCCTTAACCCAGATCTTCTGATTCAGAATATATATTTTGAGAGGATCTTGAGTGACTCTAAGGACATTAAAGTTTGGAAAGCACTGCTCTAGGGAACTGTTTTTCCCTCAAAGTTGCTGTAAAGCTACAGGACTACACTAGTTGTCGAGTAAGGCAAATCATAACTAAAGCCAAAATGTTTCATTATTTTAGTTATACTAAGTTTCCATTTATATTGTCAGAGCTAGGGCTCAGACCCTTCAAAGCCATTGTACAGACTGGGTCACCAGACCCCTCACATGCCAGGCTGGGTCCCCAGACCCCTCACATGCAGGTCCATGCTAGGTAATTGGGAAAGATCCCGGGAGCTGTTGGCAGACGACATGAGCTCAGTCCTCAGCAACCACAGCAGCAGCTTACGGGTCCAGCAGGTTACAGGTCTGGCGGTGGCAGCGGCCTTTCAGAGGGTCCCGGGGACACTGGCAGCAACAGCTTGCAGCAACAGCCTCCAGCAGCAGTAGTGGCCTCCCCATGGTCCCCCCAGGGGCATCCCAGGGGTGCTGTGGATCAGAGCCACTCATCCTTTATACTTAAGTCCAAAACCCAAGACACCTGGGTGCACATAAACAATTACATTAGACAATAACCAAGGAACACCTGGGCACACGTGCATGTTTACATCAAATGCTTGGCAGGATTCTGAACATCTGAGGGGCCCTGACCATTTTCCTTTATTTTCCCGACAGTTGCCTAATTGTAAGAATCACCTGGGTGCTTGTTTCTGCGTTTCATCAAGTCTTAGATGCCACTGACTGGAAGATCACCCCGCTTTCAAAGATGTTCAAATAGTGTATTTTATTTATTATTTATTTATTTATTTATTTTAACTTCTCAATATACATTGTAGTTGATTTTCATGTCCCTTTACCTGTTCCTCTTTCTCCCTCCCTCTCTCCCTTCCCCCATCTATGTCATATCTGTTCACTTGTCTTAACAAGTTTATGGAATTGTTGATTGTTGTGTCTTCTTCCCCCTACCATTTATTTGTTTGTATATTTATTTATTTATTTATTTTTAGCTCCCACGAATAAGTGAGAACGTGGTATTTCTCTTTCTGTGCCTGACTTGTTTCACTTAATATAATTTTCTCTAAGTCCATCCATGTTGCTGTGAATGGTAGTATTTCATTCTTTTCTATAGCAGAGTAGTATTCCATTGTGTAGATATACCACAGTTTCTTTATCCACTCATCTGATGATGGACATCTGGGCTGGTTCCAACTCTTGGCTATTGTAAATAGAGCTGCAATAAACATGGGAGTACAGGAAAATAGTATATTTTTAAAAGGGTATGTTTTAGAATCAATAACTTCCAGTAATAGTGTTACTTCCAGAGCCTGAGAAACTGTATTTTAAACTAATATCAGTGATTTTTGTCATCTGGCAAGTTTGAACAACCCTGGCCTAGAACAGTTCTTAACTTTTGGTGTACATTGGCATTTACCTGGAGAACTTTTTAAAAATACTGATTTTAATTGGTCTGGAGTGCAGTCCAGGCATGAGGATTTAAAAACTTGCCCTGATGACTCTTATGTTTAGCCAAGGTGAAGAACCACTGATCTAGAAGGATTTAATTTGCTCTTCCCTTTTATAGCTGGAATTGTGCTCCTGTGGCCAGTTGGACTGAGAAAGTAGGAGATAGAACACAGGTCTCCCATCTACCAGGGACCCTGAGACATGGCTCATCATCTTCCTTCCCACAACCTTTCAGCTAAACATCTGGGAGTCCAGACTCTCAGGTCTGATGGAGGAAAAATAGGCAGCTGTTGAGGTGCTTTCCATGGTGATCATGTTTTCCCAATCAAAAACTGGCAAGTGCTTATTGACTTAAGGAAAAACATGAGAGTCTCTTTGAAATTGTGACTGTCTTGGAATCTTGGCTATAAGGTTTCAGTAATTATACCTCACTGCCAGCCCTGCCCTGTCCTACCCAAAGTATTGGTAACTTACACCTACGCAGAACTGTGCTGAAGGCTGCACTGTTCAAAGCAAGAGACCGCCAGGATATGTGCTAGATAATTTAGTGGCTCATACCAGTTAATCCTCACAAAAACATCAAGGGAAGAACTATTGTCCCCAATTTACATACCAGATAACTGAAACTTGAGGGTTCAGTAACTTGTTCAAGGTCATCTAGTTTAGTAAACAAACCAGTGATCTTTCTTTCCACTGCCCCCACATAAGCAGCCAGTGAGAGAAAGAACACTTGGACAAACGCATGAACTCAATAACAGCACTGCTTGCATTGTTAAAGGAACCACTAACTTGTTTCACACATGGGGAAAATGTTTGCACTTGTTCTTTTTTCAGCTGCTACCTCTGCAGACTTCTGTGCTGCTTGTGCTTTGTTTGCTAGCTTGCTTTGTAGAAGTGTCCCATTTTCACCACTGAGTGAGAGGGAACTCGCCCTCACCTGGCCTCTGAGAGCACAGACCTGCTGCTGTGCATGTACCATCTTGATGCCAATGAGCTCCTGCCTCCTGTTAGTTCCTGTGCCTTTCCTATGGCTGTCCTATTTTATTATCACGGTTAGGGCCAGTGTTCTAGTGAAGCAGGTAAGGCATATAGTGCTGTTCCCATTTTAGAGGAGAGTGAACTGAAGCACAGAAAAATGCTCTTCATAATAAAAAACTAGTTAGAGCTCTAGAGCTCAGGCGTCTTGGTTTACAGCCCTTTATAACCGTATCATTTTGAGTGAAAAAAGAATCACTTTCCCATTGAAGATGGGCGTGTTTCCTGAGTTAAGGGGAGATCTCAGGATCTATCTTGTATCCAGTGGTAAGCCTTATCCTAGATGGAGTGAGAGGACGTAAAGGATGAGGAAATACGTTCAAGACCTTCCAGTTCAAAGGAGGAGGTGGGGGAAATTCACAGAAAAGCAATTTAATTAAACAGACACTGCTAGTACTGGGAATTCAGAGCCTTTAAAACCTAGCCTCTACCCCTGGTAGGAAAGGCAATTATACACACATCTAACTTAAGACTGATAAGTTCTATGGTAGAAGAAAGGAAGGGGTAATTGTAAAATGAATAGACTTTATGAAGAGAAGAACAGTAGAAATGGGGATAAGCATTTTGGGGAGAGAAATGAACATGAAAGAAGGCACAGAGGCACAAGGTACAAAGTATGCTCAGAGAAGAATGGAAACTTTAATGCTACTGGACTGGAGTGAAAGTGCATGGAGGGGAGGACTGGGAGATGAGGACAGGAAAGGGAAATTGGGGCCAGCCAGTGAAGGGCTTTGAATGACAAGGGGGTTGTCTAAAATTCACTGGGTACTTATAAGCAAGTACAGATGGATACAGCTGTGTGGTGCTGTAAACACAATGCTGGGTGACTGAGGGGCGCAGGGGGAGCTGGCTGCTGGGAGAAGCTGAGAAACAAGAACTGAACAATTTGGTTCTAGAAGGGTCTAAGCATAGGGTATAATTTGGGAATTTGTCCTTGTCAAGGACCTTTATGGAGCTGCAGGTGTTCTCTCCCAAGTCTAATATCTACGAAGAGTAGTCTGGCTTAGGGAAGGCTGACATCACAAGTGAGCTGAAGGCCAGAAACGAAGAGAAGTGGTTCTTCAGAGAAATAGGAATGCACTGTTATTGGAAGCCTGGGGTTCCGGGAGGGCCAATTAAGGAACCATGTGGGGAATAGGGTAGGAGGGGAGGAAGCTGTGTTTAGAGTTAGGGAAGATCTCAGAGGCCTCAATGCAAAAAAAAAAAAAAAAAAAAAAAAAAAAAGCCCAGGCCATACAATGACTCACTCCTTCATTTCCCAAGCTCTGTTCTACATAGACAATGAAACTTCACTGAGATTCTTGCTTGTGTTGAGTAGGTGGGGAGATTGATGTTTAGCTGTAATCAGGGTAGACTTCCTAGCAGTGACAATATACCAGATGGCCTGGAAATAGGGGAGGGTTATAGAGTGAGGGTTGTTGCAGATGGGACTAAAGAGGAGCATGAAGGGACTAATGAACTGGTTTGCCTGGGTTGGGTGGGGGGCAGGTATTGCCACCCATTGGCTGGTTAGGTAGGTAGGTCTGGATTAAGGGGTATGTTAAAAAGGCCTGGCCTAGTGTATGATACCACCTCCTAAAACTATGTCAAAATTTGCATCTTATCCGAATATAGACGTTCTATGTGGTTACATGGCACTTGATTTTTAATTTTGAGATTTATTATTCATTCTTGAGAGCATAACAGCCTCAAAATTTGTAAGGGCTTCAAGACCAGTTTTGGGGGGCCAGAATAAGAACAGCTTACTTTATTTTTTTTATTTTTAAAAATTTTTTATTGAATCAAAATTGATTATACATATTTTTGAGGTTCAACATTCAGATATGTCGATCAAATCAATATTCCTAGCATATATATTGTGACAAATCATAATTATTCTTTAAGCCCCTTGTCCAATCTCTCCCCATCCCCTTCTCCCTCCCTTCTCCCCCCCTCTAATTACCCTAGATTTCTTCTCTCCTTCTGAAAGAATAATGGTTACTCTGTTGATTTGTTGCCTAGATGATCTGTCCAATGCTGAGAGCTGTGATCAGGTCCCCCAATATTATCATAAGCAGATGCTTCTTCTGTCACTCTGAAATGGGCTTTATGGAGAGAAACATCCTCTTCTTTTCTTCATCTCTGCTGGTGACTCTCCTTGTGTCAATGCACTCCAGTGGCTGGTGGACCATCTGTGTGGTGGTTGTGGTGTCTAGCTGCTTTTGCAGCAGCCATGGTTATTGTGGTGGCTATGGTGGGCCACCCACACGGAGGTGATGTTTTTGGTATGCTCCTTTGTGCTGGCAGTGTGCCTGGTTGTGGGAGGGGGGGGTCCAGTCCCAGCTCCATATCCTGGGCCCCTGGGTGGGGCCCCGAGATGCTAGTGGTGTGCCTGGTTGTGGGCAGCGGTCTGGTCCCCTTCTCCATGCCTCGGGTCCCTGGGCAGGCCCCAAGGTGCAAGAACAGCTTACTTTAAAGTCTGGGGTTAATACCAGGGGAGCTGGGGTGAGGGGACTGTGGAAGCAATTACAGGTTTTTATAGGATTTTGTTGATTTCCATCCCCTTAATTATAAAAGTAATGGATATGTACTGCAGGCAATTTAAAAAATGCAGAGAAATATAAAGAAAACAAATATTACCAATAATTCTACCACTCACAGATATCATTAATAAATTTTGTGGTGTGTTTCTTTTCTATGCATATATATCACATAATCAGGACTATACTGTGTGTACAGTTTTTTGCATCCATTTTTTCACCTAACCTTATACATAGACATTTCCACATCATTAAAAAATCCTCCAAGAACAATCTTAATGGCTGTATTTCATTGTATGCATATGACATAATTTAAACATTCCCCTCTTGTAGGGTCTTTAAGTTTCCAAATTTTCTATGTGATAAACGTTGTAATGATGAACAACTTTGTGCATACATATTTTTTTCTGGTAGCTCTTTTTAAAAGAACAATTTCCTGGAAGTTGATTACTAGGTTACTTAATAAGAACCTTTTTGAGACTTGATTATTTATTAGCAAATGGCTTTCAGAAAGATTATATCAATGTTTATGGCCACCAGTAGTGCGGGTGTGTGTCTCTTGATCATTAAACATGGTATCTCCTTGTTCTCTAACTTTATTGATTAGGTAAGTTGAAGTCCCCTACCCCCACCCCCAACATTTGTGAAGGCCATAGATTTTTAAGTTTGTTTGGGGTGAGGAGCAGTAAATGTTTATGGCCACCAGTAGTGTGGGTGTGTGTCTCTTGATCATTAAACATGGTATCTCCTTGTTCTCTAACTTTATTGATTAGGTAAGTTGAAGTCCCCCACCCCCACCCCCGACATTTGTGAAGGCCATAGATTTTAAAGCTTGTTTGGGGTGAGGAGCAGTAAACAGGATCAGTGGAGGCGACACCAAATGCAGGTATAGAGTAGAGTTCAGGGTTCAGAATCCAGCTTGGGAAGAGAAGAGGTAGGCAGCCTTTGGGAAAGAACTCGGCTGAGGGGGTGGTGAGAACTGGGAGGAGCAGGATAAACAGCATTAGAACTGGGTGTGAGGGGCAAAGAGCTCCCACAACGGGGAGAAAAGAGAAGAGACTAATTGCTGCTAATACACTTAATTATATTCAGTGAAATCTTAGGGACTTCCCTCCACAAGTCCGTTTAGGTAGGATTTTCTGCCCCTTAGGAGTGGAGATGCTGGTTGGATAGTGTGTCCGCAGTGCCCCAAACAGCCCAACTCTACTTCTTTATAGACTGCAAGGTGAATCAACCTGTTGAGAGTGTCAATAAGGAGCCAAGGCCAAGGCCAAAGCAATGATAATAAACACTGAGTAGTAGCTATATGCCAGGCAACGTTGTAAGTAAGCACTTATATTAACTCATTTATCTTAACAACTGCCATATAAAGCAGGTATTCTTCCACTCATTTTACAGACAAGAGTTCACAGAGAAGTTAAGTAATTTGTCCAATGTCCGTCAGGAAGTAGGTGGGAGTCGGATTTGAACCCAGACATTTTGGCTACAGAGATCAAGCTCTTAACAAACAAATATAGAAATTAATGTGCGAAGGGGAGCCAGGATTTCAGGGCACACCCTGCTTATTTGTAACAGCCAGAAGAAAATAGACGACCTGGGTGAGAACTGCGAGAATGTAGCGGCAGGAATTCTGCTTAAAGTCAATCCTGGGACAATAACAGCTACCTTTTATTAAGCCCTGACTTTGTGCCAAGCATTGTGCAAAGAGGCTTTACGTTTATCAAAACGATAACTCCTTTGAGTGAGGTACCGGCATTGTCCCATCCCATCTTGCCGATGAGGAAGTCGACGTACAGAAGATGCGGAAGACCCGGGGCTGGGCCGGGCCGACCGCGGAGGGGCTGCGGCCCACGTGGCGCCCGGGAAGAGCAGAATGGAGGGGGCGGGGCCTGGCGGGGGCGGGGCACGGCCTGGCGGGCCGGGGACCGCAGAGACTGGCGCTGCGCCGGCACGATTTAAGTGGGTCGCACCTGTTGCGTGACTCCTCCACGGTCCAGCCACGGGCGTCCGACCCCGAATACTCAGGGAGCGTTGAGAGAAGCCCAGACGAGTTCCGGGTCCTGCTTTCTGGGGAGCACGTGGCCTGCCCGTGTCTTGAGTGCGGGGCTGGGGGTCGGGACGCCGGCGTTTCCCTAGGCCAGTCAGGCCACCGAGGTCGGCTGGGATCCGCCTCCAGCCAGTTGGCGATTTTGAAAACCTGCCTTTCTTCCCCCATCTCATTGCCTGGGCAGGGGTCCTTGGAGCGACTTGGCCAGGGTCTGGGCCCCAGCCCCTCCTTCAAGACCCGGACTTCCCCGCTGGGAAGGTCTGCTGGGCGGCCTCCCAGGTGCCCCTCGGGACTCGGGCAGCATGGCCTCAGGTGAGTATGTGCGCGTGTGATGCGGGGAGGGTCTCCGGGACAGAAGTGGTGTCGCCACAGTGACAAGAGGTGGGGGTCTCAGCACAGCCTGCGAGACCTAGGGAAGGCGGCCAGCTCCTCCTGGGAGGACCTGGGGTAGCAGAGCCTGAGTGTGGAAAGACAGATGAACAGTCAGAGGAGGCCAGGGTCTCCTTCCCAGACCCGCAGACAAGCCCAGCCTTCCTAGGAGGTAGCTTCTGCCGGACAGTGGCCGGACAGTGGAATTTTCCCGAGGGAGGCCCTCCCTTCTGGGCTGGGATTCTCAGTTCTACCCACTCCTACCAGAGCTTGGCTCCTCCTGGAGCTGGGGTCAGATGGAGAAGGAAAAAGGGGCTCTGCCCCAGGGGGCTGGGTTTTCAGAGACTTTGTCTGCCTTGCCCTGAGAGGAATATGTTCTGAGCTTGTAGGAGCTCACGCTGGATTCCTGTTTATCATTTTTTATCCCAGCCTTGCTGGACCAGCTAGCCTGGACTTTGGCTCCTTTGCCCTGGAGCCCTGCAAGGGGTGAGGGTTCCTGAGAGGGCTAGTGGAGAGCTGGGAGCTGGCCCTTCCCGGTTCTGTTTTTTGTACCCCCATGCCCCAGGCCCAGCCACCTTCGGTCACGTCACTCCAGGGACTGAGGAGGGAGGGGAAGGATATGGGGCAGGGATGGAGGCCCCGCTCCTGAGGTTGCCTAGACAACGGCAGAAATCGTGGCCAGGCCCTCTTCCGCCTGCGGGGCGCTGCTTCCTGCATCAGTCACTCCCGCTGGGGGCGGGGCAGAGGAAGGGGTTGGATGTGGCAGAGCCAGGCCCCAGCCAGTGCCTCTCAGACTCCCCCGCTGTCGCCTCTGTGGCCCCAGCCATGGCAGCCTATCCATCTGGCCCCGGCAAGGCCAAGGCCAAATATCCCTTTAAGAAGCGGGTCAGCCTGCAGGTCTCTGCTGCAGTTCCAGGTAAGTGTGTGCTTCCCAGTCTCAGGCGCCAGCTCTCCCCACCACTTCTCTCTGCCAGGCCACTGGTCCCCTCTGAGAGGGGTCCCCCTTCTCTGGCACCTTCTCTGCGGTGGTGATGCCCCTTGACCTTGGTCCCAGGGATGGCTGGCTTGGGTGATGGTGTGGGGAGGGAGGCGGGGAGAGGGGTGACTGAGGTTTCTGTCAGGGATGCTGTCCTGTAACAAGGAGTGGGTGTGAATGCGGGTGCAAGAGGTGTGTGTGCACACGTGTCAGCGTGTGCACGTGCCAAGACGGCGTGTGGAGTGTGTGTGAGTGGAGTGGGGGTTTGTGGGACAGACTGGTGTACGGCTGGCTGCCCTGACTAGTGCCGCCTGTGCCTTTGCCAGGCAGGCTCAGGCTATCCTCCTGAGGCTAGTTGCTCTTTCCAGAATCCTAGATCTAGAATCCCCTACCGGCAGTCTGACATCTGGGCACACCCCTTGCTGGCTGGCATCCCAGGGCTGGGGGCTGAACTCTGTCATTTGCTGTTTGCTCGTTCCTGGTCTGTGTTGTGAGCCTCCTTAGGAGTATGGGATGTCCTTGGGTCAGGACCATGCTGAGGGTTCAGGCCAGGGCTGCTGCCCGCACTGCGTGTGCACCTGCACCCTTTGGTTCAGCTCCCGCTCTAGTAGGCATCTCTGCACCATTTGGAGCAGGCAGCATGGTGCAGCAGTGCCCATCTCCATGAGGGCTCGGCTGGCTGTCTGGGTCTGTGTTTGCTGAGGGATGTCTGCCTGCTATCTGCTGCCCCCAGGCCTTGTGGCTAAGGAAAGACTCACCCCTCCTGGGGTGATCAGGTCACGCCAACCATCCTCCCACCCCCTGCAGCTGTCAGTACCCATAGCCTGATCATCTACCTCCTGTATTTTTTTGTGCCATTGAAGATGCCTGGTCTGAGGTCTGTACTGAGGGTCTGTGTTCTCTGTGCCCAGGACTGTGCCATCTAGAAGGTGTGTTCCCCCGGGCTAGATCTGTACCAGTTATGCTATTGCTGAACCAGAGACCCTTGGGTGATCAGATGGTGGAATCATCTGATACTTGTGCGTCAGGCCTTTGGGCATCTCCCTGCCTACTGAGGCAGCCATGGCAATGAGTGAGGGGGCCTCTGGTCAAGAGTGGAGATGGGGTGGCCAGAATCTTGGAGTTGGTGGGAGTGGTGGGGTAGTAGCTCCCCTCTGGCTTTTGGTTGACTCCGTGTGTGTGTGTGTGTGTGTGTGTGTGGTTGTGTGTGTGTGTGTGTGTGTGTGTGTGTGTGTGTGTGTGTGGTTGTGTGTGTGTGTGTGTGGTTGTGTGGTGCTGTGGCTGGGAACCTCTAGCACAGGCCCAGAGAGAAAGAACTGGCAGGTAGCTTAGTCTTCTAGGCCTGCCTGACCTCAGAGTGTGGAAGTTCCTGCCTGTGTGTCACTTCCAGGGAAGCCCGGCAGCCCTGTGCAGTGGCCTGACAGGCCGAGAGTATAGCTGTGGCCACTAAACCTGCCCTGCTCACCCCAGCATTGCTGTGGAGGCCCTAGACCATCCTTCTAGGAGGGGATTGAGGTTAGGGCCTTTGACTCAGCTCCTGCTGACCCCAGACCAGCTGTGGAGGTCTGTGCTCTGCTTCTCCGTGAGGGGGTAGAAGTGGTCTGGAGCCATGGGTGGGGAAGAGGTGTGTAGGATCAGAATTCTTGGGTGAGCAAAGTCCTTACGCCCTGGCGGTGGGCAGGTGCCCATCTTTCTCTTTCTATTCTGTCCTTTTCCAAGTTAGAGGTAACATTACCTCCATCTCTGCCCCTGCCAAGTTCTGTTCTCTTCACTGCCCTTCACCGTTCAGTTGCCTTGGCCCTGCGCGGCGGGGCTCTGAGAACCTCCTGCCCTCCTCAGTGTGGAGCTACATGTGGGAAGTGCTTTGAGAGTCCCAGGAGTTCTTAATCGCAGACCCCCACCTTGACTCAGAGCCTGTTTTTTCAGAAAACTTGCAGGGCCATTATCTCTGTGGAGTCTCAAGGCAACTGTGGCTAGATGGGGCAGGGACCACTTATCATACTGTAGCCAAGGACTCAAGGACTCGAAGAGGTTGAGACTTGCCGGGAAGTGGGAACAGAGTCAGACTCAAGTCCTCCAAATTCTAGTCCCCCTTCTCCCAAACCTCTCTTTCTGGACAGTTTGTTCTGTCCCTGACCATAGTCCCCCTGGGCAGCTGGGCAGTGGGGGAGCCTCAGTAACTGGCCCCCACCTGGACTGGGCTATTTCCCCAGCTGCCAGCCAGCTCCTGTCCCCAGCAGAGAGTCTCTCCCTAGTGACCATGTAGTCAGGGCCCAGAGGACAGCGGTGAGCAGCAAGGCCACTGAGCAGAGGAAGCTGGCCTGGGGCTAGTGGGTATGGAGATGAGGAGGGCTGCTCCCCCTCCTTTTTCTCCCCTCCTACCCTTTGGCCATCCAGGCCCTTCCCACTTACTGTCCCCTAGGGCAATGGATTTTAAGGAGC
Source organism: Cynocephalus volans (assembly GCF_027409185.1). Taxonomy (NCBI): domain Eukaryota; kingdom Metazoa; phylum Chordata; class Mammalia; order Dermoptera; family Cynocephalidae; genus Cynocephalus; species Cynocephalus volans. The sequence continues at coordinate 96,710,449 of NC_084467.1, forward strand.
CTTGGCCCCTCCCTGGTAGCCTGTTCTGCCCATATCAGCCTGCCCTGCTTCTCCCCCTTGGGAGCCCCACATTTGGCTGGGCCCTCCCTGGCACTAGAGGTTAAGGCCTTGTTCAGTTATGGAGACCTTCTTATCTTTCAACTCTGATGCTGCTTCCCTTGATTTCTGGCCTCCCCTAATTCCCCCAGCCCCCTATTTGTGGCCATCCCAGGGTCTCCCCCGCTTGCAGCTGCACTTGGTACGGCCCATGCCGGCCCCTAAGGGACTGGCTGCAGCTTTCTCGGCAAACAGGCGGGCAAGGGGCACAGGGTTGCTGGCTGGAGCTGCCTGAACTCTGCAGGTAGGGTCCAGGTAGGGATCAGGGAGAGCAGAGGGCTGGGTCCTAGACTTGGGATAGGCACCTCCCTCCTCCCTTTGTCCAGCCTTGGGATCAGACCTGGAGTATCAAGAAATGGGCACACAGACTTTAAGGTGGGCTACCTGGGCAGAGCCTCCAATCCTTACCTAAGTCAAGGTGGAGAGGAGAAAAGAGGGTGCTGGGGGGAACACACCCTACAGCTGGCTGGGAGAGCCAAGTTGGGTGTGGAGAGCTTCCTTCTGGGGAGGCTGGGGCTGCTGAGCCCAGGGAGAGTCCTTTAGGGTGGGCTGGGAGCTCAGGAAGCCCCTATATACTATCAGTTTCAAGGCCTTTATTGTCAGCCTCCTGGTGGTGCAGAGGAGGAATTCTGCCCGTGATGGAGAAAGACCCTGGCTTCTGATATTCACTTCCCCAGGGCCCTCCATGGGGCCTCTGGCCCAGATCCTGGGGCCTCTAAGTGGTGCAGACTGTTTGTGGCAGCTCCCTTTGGAGGGGCAGCCAGCAGTGGGAGGGGCAGGCTGGGGCCAGGCCACATCTTGGCAGCCCTGGGGTCCTGGGGGAGAGGACAGGCCTCCAGGGAGGAGGCAGGGCTCCCCTGCCAACCAGGTCCTCCACTTCCTCTCCTCCTTTTCCCTTGAGGGCTGGTCCCCAGGTCAGAGCTGAGTGGCAGCTGTGGCTTCCCCTTGGCTCTGAAGGTCTGGAATATCAGGTGTGGGGTCCTGCCTCTCCGAGTGGAGGATCTGCTAGTCCAGGAGCAGATCTGAATCTGGACTGCCTGCCTGGTAACTGTGAGCTGGGGGTCCCTGGCATGGTTACCTGGTCCTTACTGAGCACCTGGTGTGTGTGTGTGCATGTCTGTGTGCCTGTGCATTTATGTGGGTGTGTGTACACATGTACATGTGTGTGCCTGCCCCTGGGAGGTAGTCATGTGGAGGTTCTCATGGCCTGAGGGAATGGACCCTAGTCCAAGATTCAGGTTCTTATTTGTGGAGTGAATGAATCCACTTTTTCCAGGGGCAGACTTAGGACCCACATCCCCAGATGGAATGAGTGAGGGCGAGGTCCTTTGGGAGCCACACACAACCTCTGAGGAGGGGCTGCCTACTTTCTAGGCTCTGGCCTCTTTTGGGGGCTGGCCTGGGGCAGGCAGGAGCCCAGGGCTTCCAGGGGCTCCCAGGCCCTGCCCCTCCACCCTTTGACCCTGGCATCACTGTCTCTGCAGAGGCTCGGGGTGGTCTGGGGGCCCCTCCACTGCAGTCTGCCCGATCCCTGCCGGGCCCCGCCCCCTGCCTCAAGCACTTCCCGCTCGACCTGCGCACGTCTATGGATGGCAAATGCAAGGAAATTGCCGAGGTATCGCCTGGCACCACCCGCACCCCTCACCCCATGCCTCCACACCCTGCCTCTGCTCCCCACACCCCTCCACCCCAGCTGTCCCCTTACCTCATGCTTGGCTGTCCCCTGATCCTAATTAAGCCTTTCCCAGGGTTCCCAGCTCCTGCTGCCCTCACCCCATCCCTAGATTCTGCAGGGGAGGGCCCAGGGGCTGAGGGCCAGGCCACACTGACCCTTCCTTCCCTCCCACCAGGAGTTGTTCAGCCGCTCACTGGCTGAGAGTGAGCTCCGCAGTGCCCCATATGAGTTCCCCGAGGAGAGCCCCATCGAGCAGCTGGAGGAGCGTCGGCAGCGGCTGGAGCGGCAGATCAGCCAGGATGTCAAGTGAGCACACAGGCAGCCGAGGGGGCACGCTGGTCTGCCCAGCGTCTTTTCCATCTCCATCTGGACCCTTTGAGAGCTCCTTCTTGGTCTCCTTTCTTGTTCCATCCTCCTTTTGGGGTCCACCCAGGAGGCAGCATAGAGCACAGGCTTGCGAGTCAGGCTGCTGGGTTCTGGTTCTGTCTTCTAGCCACTTGTGTGGCCTGGAACATGTTGCTTAACTTCTGGGTCTGCTTTCTCATCTCTAAAGTGGGGTAAGGACAGCACAGGTTTCTGCAGCCATGGCTGCAAGGATCACGTGTGAGTACATGTGCATAGCGCCTCGTACAGTGCTGGGACCTTAGAGCAAGGGCTGGTCCTTGTGACCTGCCTGACCTCTCACCCCTGTCGCCTCTAGGCTGGAGCCGGACATCCTGCTTCGGGCCAAGCAAGATTTCCTGAAGACGGACAGTGACTCAGACCTACAGTGAGGAGGGTGCAGGGGATGGGAGCTGGGTCCCGTCCTGTGGCTGGTTGACTCCAACTCCTCCCTCCTACATCTCCCCACATAGGCTGTACAAGGAGCAGAGTGAGGGGCAGGGTGACCGGGGCCTGCGGGAACGTGATGTGGTGCTGGAACGGGAATTTCAGCGGGTCTCCATCTCCGGGGAGGAGAAGTGTGGGGTGAGTGTGGCCTTGGGTCTCTATCCCCTGGTGTCCCAGTGGGTTCCCTAAGCCCAGGGAGCTGGGGGGAGGGAGCAGGAGAGGACATTTCTCTTCGCGGTAGCTGGATGGGCAGAGGACCTGGATGGGAGCTGCCTTTGACCTGCTGGGACAGAGTGGCCTGAGTGTTCTGAGCCCAGGGCCTGCAGGAGGTGGGGATGGTGTGAGGTCTGGGGAGAGGACTCGAGGAGGAGAGAGTGATCCTGAGTCTGGGTCAGACCGAGGAGAGTGACCACATGTTCTTGTCACTAGGTGCCATTCACGGACCTGCTGGACGCAGCTAAGAGTGTAGTGCGGGCACTCTTCATCCGGGAGAAGTACATGGCCCTGTCTCTGCAGAGTTTCTGCTCTACCACACGCCGTTACCTGCAGCAGCTAGCTGAGAAGCCTCTGGAGACACGGACCTATGAGCAGGGCCCTGACACCCCAGTGTCTGCTGGTGGGACCCCCATCCTTGCCCCACCCCAAGTGCCCTAGTCTCCCTGAGCTTGGGGCCCAGGCATCACTGCCCTGCCTGCTTCTCCCCACACCCAGGCTCATTCCAGCCCCTTGGTGCCCTGGGGGTGGAGGTCAGGGCTGGAGCTGCCCTGCTGGGGCCTTTGATGTCTCCTGCCCTCTGCAGGGCCTTTGGGCTGGGCAGCAGGTGGCCCAGAAGAGCCCCAGCCCTGACTGCATCCTCCCCACCCCTGCAGATGCCCCCGTGCACCCGCCCGTGCTGGAGCAGCACCCGTATGAGCACTGTGAGCCAAGCACCATGCCTGGGGACCTGGGCTTGGGTCTGCGCATGGTGAGGGGTGTGGTGCACGTCTACACCCACAGGGACCCCGATGAGCAGTAAGAAGGGTGTGGTGTGTGCTGGGGGGATGCCGGGTGGGTGGGAGGCTGCACTCGCTCAGGAGAGGCCAAAGGGCCTGGCTTGCTCCCCTCACCCAAGCTCCCTTATATGCCAGCTGCTCGGAGGTGGAGCTGCCCTACCCCGACCTGCAGGAATTTGTGGCTGACGTCAATGTGCTGATGGCCCTGATTATCAACGGCCCCATGTGAGTCCCAGACTCAGCTTCCCTCCCAGCCCAGACTCTCCAGGCCCAGACCTGCCCCAGACACATGTCACCTGGTCTCTTGTTCCTCCCAGTCACCGAGCCCTAGACTGTCTCTTAGCCTGCTGCCCTCTTGTCAGCCTCTGTCTACACCTTCCTACCTCCTCCCTCCCCGGGTGCCTCCCTTCAGGGCCTGAGTCTCTGCCTTGCTCTCCTCTGGCCCAGAAAGTCGTTCTGCTACCGCCGGCTACAGTACCTGAGCTCCAAGTTCCAGATGCACGTGCTGCTCAATGAGATGAAAGAGCTGGCCGCCCAGAAGAAAGTGCCGCATCGCGATTTCTACAACATCCGCAAGGTAGGCCCTCAGCTCCCCATGGCCCCATCCCACACCTCTGCCCAGCCTCTTCCTTGAGGGCCTGGGCCCCCCACCTAGGATCCAGTGTGGAGTCTTCTCCCATCCCAGTGCCTCCGGCCTCAAACCTTTCTGGCCTCTGGTGGACCCAGCAGCAACCTGTCCCACCCCAGGTGGACACTCACATCCATGCCTCATCCTGCATGAATCAGAAGCATCTGCTGCGCTTCATCAAACGGGCGATGAAGCGGCACCTGGAAGAGATCGTGCACGTGGAGCAGGGCCGTGAGCAGACGCTACGGGAGGTCTTTGAGAGCATGAATCTCACCGCCTACGACCTAAGTGTGGACACACTCGATGTGCACGCGGTCTGTCCCAGTAGCATGGGCTGAGGGGCTGGGTCAGTGTGGGGGCTGGGGATCAGGGGTGACCTGGGCCTGCCCATCTCCTCAGGACAGGAACACCTTCCATCGCTTTGACAAGTTCAATGCCAAATACAACCCTATTGGGGAGTCTGTCCTACGAGAGATCTTCATCAAGACAGACAACAGGATTTCTGGAAAATACTTTGCTCACATCATCAAGGTGAGGAGGCAGCCCTCTGCTGAGCTGAGAGCCTGGGTCTTAGGGCTGCATGGCATGAGGAGGCAGGTAGGTGGATAAGGGGCCTGAAGAGGTCTGAGTGAGTATGCGTGGTAGGTGCAAAGACCAGAGGCCAGGCAGGAAGTGTGGGTGTGATGGCTGCCCCGTGTGTAACTAGGAGGTGATGTCAGACCTGGAGGAGAGCAAATACCAGAATGCGGAGCTGCGGCTTTCCATCTATGGGCGCTCGAGGGACGAGTGGGACAAGCTGGCGCGCTGGGCCGTGATACACCGTGTGCACTCTCCCAATGTGCGCTGGCTCGTACAGGTGCCCCGCCTCTTGTGAGTGTCCCTTGGAGTGGGAAGGATCGTGGGGGGCCATGTTCACGGGGCAGGGCCTGCCTCCTCCCCTCTTGAGGTGGCTGAACTTCCCCCTGTCCCAGCCAAGCCCTCTGAGTGCAAGGAGAGGCCTCCTGGTCCCACCCAAGGTCTGTCCAACCAGCCCACCCTGGTGTCCTTGCTTTCCCAATGGGGTTCAAACATGCTTCCATGCTCTGGGGCCAGGCTCTGGCCCTTACTGGCCTGCTAGGTTTCCTCATGCCAGCCCTGACCTACACGCCTGTGTGCTGTTTTGTCTGCAGTGACGTGTACCGTACTAAGGGCCAGCTGGCCAACTTCCAGGAGATGCTGGAGAACATCTTCCTGCCACTATTCGAGGCCACCGTGCACCCTGCTAGCCACCCAGAGCTGCATCTGTTCTTGGAGCATGTGAGTGGGCAGAACAGGGCTGAGTGTGGGGAGGACAGCCGGGCGCAGGCCCAGCTGCAGCTCTGGGCCTGACCACAGGGTCCTATGCCAGGTGGATGGTTTTGACAGTGTGGATGATGAGTCCAAGCCCGAGAACCATATCTTCAACCTGGAGAGCCCCCTCCCTGAGGCCTGGGTGGAGGAGGACAACCCACCCTACGCCTACTACCTATACTACACCTTCGCCAACATGGCCATGTTGAATCACCTGCGCAGGTGCCTGTACTACCGAGTGCCTAACCTCTGCTTGCCGTGGGGTCTCTCACCCAACAAACCTTGCCCTGGGCACCTTGGGCTGGGGCACCAGATCCTCGACGTACCCTATGCTGCCGTGCCTGGACTGGATGGGTTCCTTCTCTGCCCTCGGGGCTCCGTCCCTCACTGCCAAGAATCTACCTCTGCCCCCTTATCCCAAGCGCACCCAACCACTGGCTGGAGGGGATGTGTGTGTTGAAGTGGGGATCAGGAAAACGGGAGCCCAGGCTCAGGAGCTGACCCTGTCTCCATGCCCCCTAGGCAGAGGGGCTTCCACACATTTGTGCTGAGGCCGCACTGCGGGGAGGCTGGGCCCATCCATCACCTGGTGTCGGCATTCATGCTGGCTGAGAACATCTCCCACGGGCTGCTTCTGCGCAAGGTCAGGGTCTGCACCCCCAGCTTCCACTCCTGGTTGTTCACCTTCCCCTGAACTGTTTAGGCCCCTCCAGCAACTGAGCCTTCTGCTCCTTGCTCAGCCCCCAGATTGGATTCCCCCTTCCCAGTGTAAACTAACCCTCCCCAGCACAGCCTCTAGATGTGGCTGCAATTGGATTCTGGCTGTAACTCACGCTTGGCACATCAGGCCCCATCTGGACTCCCCTTCCCATCCCCACTACTGTGGCCTGGAACCCCCAGAACCAGCCTCGAGGCCACCTGACAGGCCCTCCCTCCCTTCCTCCCTCCCTCTCGCCTGCCTAGGCCCCAGTCCTGCAGTACTTGTATTACCTGGCCCAGATTGGCATCGCCATGTCCCCACTCAGCAACAACAGCCTCTTCCTCAGCTACCACCGGAACCCACTGCCTGAGTACCTCTCCCGTGGCCTCATGGTTTCACTGTCTACTGATGATCCCTTGCAGTTCCATTTCACCAAGGTCAGAGCCCAGCAGGTAGCCAGCAGTAGGTGTCTTGGGACCCAGGGGTCTCTTGGGGTTGATGCTGCCTCCTGCTGGTGGAGTGCAGCAGAGTAAGTGGCAAGTTTCACAGGTGAGGGAGATAGGCAGGGAGGGGCCGCTGGGCCTGGGCGGTCTTATCTGAGGGATCTTGGCCTGTGCAGGAGCCACTGATGGAAGAATACAGCATTGCCACCCAGGTGTGGAAGCTCAGCTCCTGTGACATGTGTGAGCTGGCCCGCAACAGTGTGCTCATGAGTGGCTTCTCCCACAAGGTACTCCACCCACTTGCCTGGGTCTTGGCATTGCCTCTCTCCTCCCCTCCTCTGCATTTGGGGCCCTGGCCTTGTCCCTGGGATGGTTCAGGGTGGATTATGGCCTCTCAGAGCTGGCTGTAGCTCTGCCCATTACCCCCACCCCCTGCAGGTAAAGAGCCACTGGCTGGGACCCAACTATACCAAGGAGGGTCCTGAGGGCAATGACATTCGTCGCACCAATGTGCCAGACATCCGTGTGGGCTATCGCTATGAGACCCTGTGCCAGGAGCTGGCGCTCATCACGCAGGCCATCCAGAGTGAGATGCTGGAGACCATCCCGGAGGAGGTGGGCATTGCCACAAGCCCAGGGCCTCAGTGAGCCTTGGCCACGCAGGGCGCACCACACCTCAGCACCTTGACCACGTCTTGTTCTCGGACTCCTCCTTTCCCGTTGTGGCCTCTGCATGTCTCGGTTTTTCTTTGTTTCTGTCTTGCATGTCTCTGATCATGTCCCTGTCACTGGGTAACTCCAGTGAAAGTGATGCCTAGGAGTCTGCTTTGCCGTTGTCTTGGCTTAGGTGGCACCTGATGGCTGAGGTTTTGAGGGCTGGCCCTGCTGGTGGCCCTGTTCCAGGATCCGCAGAAAGCCTGGCTGTCCTGTGGGTGTCTCCAGTGTCCACAGCAGCCTGGGATGGTTGTGGGGGGCTGGCCCCTCTAGTCTTTGGGGTCCTTTCTGAGCAAATTTGAGCTTTGGCTGGGGTTAAAGCTTTTGCCTCTGTCCTTATGTGGTGGAGGGTCAGTCTGGTAGGGCATGTACACCTCTGTTTTGGGCACGGGGCTGCTGAGGGTCTGTGGAGCTCCAGCAGCTCTGCATTGGATAGAGTCAGAATGAGAGTCCAGTCACAGCTCTGGGCTGCCTGGCCTGAGGGAGTGGACTCGGGCGTTGGAGGTGCTGGACCACCACCTCCACCAAGTCATTGCCCAGCGGCCTTCTCCGTCCTTTCCCTGGCCCATGTGCTCCTCCTCTGGTGTCAGCTTCCCCTGCCTCTGTGGGAGGAGGCAGCTGCCTTGTGCTGTGTTTAGGGCCACTGCAGCTGAAGAATCTTGGATATGTGACTAGCCCTGGGGGTGGTATCCCCAGTATATTTCCAGTGCTTTGGCCAGACCTGGATCCTGGCTGGCCCCTGTGTTGTGTTCTGGACCGAGGCCTTTGCTGTGAAATGCAGTTTCATACAATCCATCTTTCCTAGTGCATGAGAAATAAAGATTATTTAAGTAATGAGGCAGGTGTGGTCTCTGGTGGGAGGGGGAGACTGTGGTGGGAGTTGGCTGAGGTTGGGGGCCAGGAGCGTTTTGGATGGAGGTACAGCACATTCTGAGGGGAGCGATATGTGTTTGTGCACATAGACACTGACAAAAAAGCTGTGGGAGAGTGGAGATGCCCACTGGGTCTCACCCAGCCTGAGCCCTCTGAGGGGGACACCTGGTCAGATCTGTGGCACATGCCTGTCATCACAGCTTGGGAGATAGTATTCCCTTCCCACCTATACTTCCTCCCCACTTCCAGCCTGTTAGGACAGCCTGACAGATGTGAGAATGTGACTTAGAAGCAGACCTGGGACATCAGGATCTTCTGGGGAGCTTGTTTAAAATACCATTTCCAGGCGCTGTCTTCTGGGATTCTGATTCAGGAGATGGAGGGCATGGCATGGATATCTGCAAGCACTGGGGCAGATTCTATCATAGGTTGGAGCAAGCCTATGCATTCCGAATCCAGCCTTGACCAGCTCTGCTTTTGTCCCGTGTTTAATACACACTTTTTGGAGCAACTCCTTGGCACTTAAAGGAGGAGAGTGGAATGTGCCTTAGGCTGTGTAGAGTCCCGAATAGGTGACAAGAAGCCTGTCACTGCTGCTGCTGGGTGCAGAGGAAAGACCTCCCTTGGCTGGCTGCCTTCGAATCAATTAGCGCTAGAACAGTACAAGCCTGTGTAATTGAGGGCCTGGCTGGGGAGCTGAGCGGGAGGCCGGAAGGCCAACTTCCTGTCCTCCTGTCAGCTGCTCTGCCCCAGCCCCGCCTCTCAGTTGGCAGGAGGGCACATCTGCACCTGGCCCTGGGCCTCCTTAGCAGGTGCCCTGGTCACCCTAGGCAGAACCTGTCCTCATCCCCTTGCCTCTTGAGGGCCTCTTACCAGGACTCCTCTTGGCCAAGACCCAGGGCCTTTCAGTTCCAGAAGGCATCTCTTGCCAGTTCATTCTAGCTACTTACGTGTCACAGAATTGATGTTAGTGTGGACGATGAGCGAGAGGTTGTACAACTCTGGCTGCTTTCTGGTTGGGGAAGCAGGCTCAGGAGGCAAAAGTGGCAATGGAAGAACTAGAGGAGCTCCGCATCCAGGGCTTTCCTCCCCCCATGCTGGCCTTGTCTGCCTGAGGAATGACGCTTTTCAAGGGTGATTGGAACTGACTTTTCAAGGAGGCAAACATATTTAATAATACAAATGAGCTGTATCTTGTCTTTGTTTAACAAGGAGGCAGAATTAGATCTTTTTGGAAGCTCCCTTGAAGGTGAGGACGGCCTGTCCTCATTTTGCCAGCACTCAGGACTCCGTATTTACTTACTGAATTTGTCATTTAATTGAACCCTTCATTCCGTATTCTTGTCCCCTGTTTTTCTCAGTGTGTGCTGAGAATATTACCAATTTAAAGAGTTTCTTAGCAGCCTCTCCACAAGTTTTTTTTTTTTTTTTAACTTGCTTCTGGTTTTTTAGTTTCTCAGAAATTTCTCTTTGAAACATTTATCAAGGGCAAATAATCATAAAACTGTAAGGCCTTAATACTTTTTCCTATCTGAAAAGAAAATAAATTTTATTAAAGAAATTTGGAAAACATAGATAAATGGGAAGAAGAAAAAAGCTCACTCATACTCTATCAATTTCACCAAAGATTTTTGATCCACCTGCATGCCTGAGATATATTTATCTATTTTTAATACATTTTTATACACGTGTATTCCTTTCAGTTCTTTTTAAAATGGCATTTTTGAGTTGAGATCATATATGTATAATTTTGAGTTTTAAAAGTTATTTTAACATAAGTCTTTCCACGTTTTATTAAAATACTCTGTAAATATAAATTTTAATTTATATTGTGGGGCCATGATGAGCCTCACCATGACTTAACTGTCACAGCTCGTTATGTCATAGCTTAAAGTGTGCACTCAGTGCCAGGCCACCTGGCTTTGAGTTTTGGCTCTACCACTTTCTGGCTGTGTGACCTTGGGCAAGTTACTTCCCCTCTCTGTGCATCGGGGGCCTCACCCATTTCATGGGGATAACAGCACTTTCCTCATGGGTCGGTTTGCAATTCATTCCGTCACTGGATATAAAGCACTAATTTGGGGCTCAATAAATATTGGCTATTATTATCTTTGCCTAAGACTTTATAGGTTATTCCCCTAGTCTGCATGCTCATGAGTGAAATCATCAGGTCCAGGATAGAATTTTTTTACTGCTCCTGATAGAAATCAATCAAAGTGTGTGAACTGAGGTTAAAGTCCTTTCCTTGCCCTCTACCTCACCCACTCCTCCCATGTGGTACTCCCACCTCCTTCCCGCTTTTGGTTCCCATCATGACCCTCCTCCTGGCCTGCTTGGGAGGTGTGTGTGGATGTCTCCAAGAAGGAGGCAAGGTCTTCCCTCTGCTCTGCAGTCGGGGGCCAGGCCTCTGCCTCTTGCACTGGGGGATCAGGGGGAGGATGAAAGTGGTGGCAGAGGGAATTAAAAATTGTTCTGCTTTAAAAGGCTCCAAACAGAGTGCAATAAAACAGGCAGATGAGCCTGCCTCCTTCCTGTCGTGGGGCTGGCCCTGAGTGAAGTCTGAACCCTTGTCAGTGACAAAGCATTGCATACTGGGCAGTACCCAGGGCTGTGCTCCAAGGCACATCCCACCTGCTTGGCACTGGCACACCTCTCCGGTGCGCCTTCCTGGGGGCGTTGGGGGGAGCAGGTGGGGAGCTGGCTATGGGTGGGTAGACCAGGTCGGGGGAGGGTGGGTAGAGTGCGGGGTGGGGCTGGGGTTCGGGGTAGGGGTGCTTGGTTAGGATGACAGTGATCTTGATTTCCAAACCCTGTATCAGAACATTCACCCTGTCAAGGTATTGCCTCATTTGTGAATTATTCACTTGAAATTCCAGTGAAAGTTTAAGCATTAAATCACATTTAGTCCAATGTGAACAAATCACATTGTTTTCAAAATGAGAATAAAGTTGCCCGAATTAGTATGCTCTGGACCAGCTGGGTGGGTGGTCTCCACATCTGGACCTACAGGGTCAGCCTGTGTGTCTGGAGATGGGGATGACCAAGTGTCCTGGCTGTGTGAGCAGACCTGTCCTCTCCAGGGAGCAGGACTTTAAAAGACCCGGGAGACATGGGAGAGCTGAAAGAAAAACTTTAGGGGCTGCAAAATATGAAAAAAGCAAAGTCACAATTGATAAGTGTTTAACAAAATGCCTTTAGAAAGTAGCATGTCAACTTTAATAGTTGTGAAGCTTAGTATCCATACAAAGGTCATTATATTTTAAAACAATTTGTAAGTTGGATTTTTGGCAAGAGTTCTAGAATATGCAGGATGGTTGAGAAGAAATCATAGCCAATAGTAAATTAAATGAGTTACTCATAACCAAGTAATTCCAAGAGCAAATTTCTAAGAATCCTTTTAAATTTAAGGCAAAGACTTACATTTAATGAGTTATGTGGGTACATTTTAATGTTCGTTACAAGGTGGGTAAGACCTCCAAGAATCAGACGCAGGGTTTGTGAAGGGCTAAAAATGGCCCAGCCCCACAGTCCTACTCTGGCCAGAGGGATTGGCTCAGCTTCTGCTCCAGCTGTCCCTGTCAGCCCTCCTGCCTTGTTAAATCGGCTGGGCAGATCTGGAGCAGCCACCACTGCCACTGGCACCTTCTCCAAATCTGTGCAATGGCCATGCATGGCCGGAGTTTGTCTCCATTTTGCAGATGAGAAACTGACCTGGGTTTAAACCTGAGTGTTCCATGAATTAACTTGGCAAGGCAGCCCTCCTCTCTGACTTCCCAGGCTTGGGGGAGATATTCAAAGGAGAGTGAGTACCAACCCATTCCCAGCCTGGGTGCCTAAGGAAGCACACAACAAGGGTATGTTTGCGTGCCTAGTATGCGTTTTCCGTGGTGGGGTAAAATACCTATGAGCACCTGGCTTTGGGCTAAGCTACTCACAAGTGTGAGTGCATTTACTGTTCCTAAGGACTCTGCGTGATGGCTATCATCACTCTCTTTCTCTTAAAGAGAGAAACTCGAGGTTCAGGAGCTTAAGTAACTCACCCAAGGTGACTCAGCTAGTACGTGGCAGAGCTGGGATTTGAACCCAGAACTGTCTTGCTGCAAAGTCTGTTCCTCCCACTCCACTGTGCTGCCTGGCATATGGGCCTGGTTGCGGGGGTGTGGGCAAGGGGTTGGGTACTCAGGGAAGGGACAGTGTCCAGCTCTGATGAGCAGATGGACTGATGTGGGTGAGGTTGGAGGCAGAAAGGCTCCTGTCACATCCTAGGTGTGAGTGCTGAGAAGCTGGCTGGTGGCAGTGGGGGTGGAGAGGAGCTTCTGGAGGGAGGCAGTTAAGACCAGTGGTTAAAACAGCGGTGGCAGAACTGGCCACAGTGTCAGGATTGGCTGGCAGAGCCTGATAGAAGATCGAGAATGTAAATGCCCTGAGGTGACCACAAGCCCTACTCCCTGTTGACATATACACCTGGCTCAGTCCACACGTTGCCAGGGAGGAATCTGAGCTTGTGATCCCTGGGTTAAAGTCACTGTTTCGTGGTACAGCTGTCACACTAGCTGTGAGATTTTGGGCAATTATATGAACTCTGAGCTTCAGTTCTCTTATCTATAAAATGAGAATCTCCGGGTCCACCTGCATTAGTTTGTTGTGGAGATTAAATACTTGGATGATTGTGGACTTGAGTCAGAAATTCCATCAGGGGGTCAGAGAAGACTGGGCTAATTCCTTTTTGGAAAGAATAGCAATCACATTTGCTTTGTGCTTTATAATTTTCCACATTTAATTTTTATAATGGCCTTACGAGTTGAACAGGATTGTGATTACCAGTAGCTTCAAATCCTTTTGGATCAAAGTGGGATCTAAACAGAGGTAATAATGTATTATACATATATAGTGGATAAGGGTATGGAAAATCACAGAGATCCCATAACTTGCCTGGTCACAGGGCTAGGAGGTGGTGAGCTGGGTGAGGGCTTGGCCTTGGACTCCTGGCCCAGTGTTCTATCTTTGAGCTCCCTTTGGAACCTGCTGGCGATGTGGTCAGAGCCTGGCCAGAGGCCCAAATGAGGGGTGGGTGGGTGGGGGGCCACATATGAGAGTGAGGCTGGGGTAGGGGTGAAGAGGCAGGAGCGGGGGAGAGGTCTAGGCCTTGATTGGTCACTAAGACTTCTGAAGGCAGGTGCCCATGCTCCTCTAACTCCTCTGAGCCTCTCTCTTCTCTGTTCCCTACCTCACATGCCTACCTTCAGCTTGAGCTTCTTCTGGAAGAGCCCCTGCCAGCTCTGTGTCCTAGGATGCCTCCCTGGGTGGCTACGGAGGCCTGGGCCCCACGCCCGCATCCCAGCCCCTTTCCCACCCGCTCCCTCTCTTCTTCTCCCAGCTCCCATCTGCTAACTTCCTACTTATCTCATTGATTTCCCGAGTACTATGTTTCTTGTTTAATTCTCACGAGAACACGGTGCAGTATCTACTATTATTATCCATATTTCACAGATGGGCATCATAATGAACAAAGAAGTTAAGTAATTTTCTCTGGTCACTCAGCTGGCATGATATAGAGCCAGATTCAAACCCAGGACTATCTGTCCCCAGACTCCAAGCTGAGCCATTATGGTGTCCTGTCTCTAGAGGACAGGCCAACTCTAGAATCTTGCAAGACCACGCTGTCTCAGAGCATCTGAATCCCACATCATCCCAGACACAGTGACTTCCCATGGATACTGCTGAGATGAGGGGTCTTCAGGTTTTGTCAGAGGGTAGCAGGAGCCCCTAGGACAACATCCAATGGTGTGTCTGTCATCCACTGGCAGTCTTCCTTTTCTTCTGTTTTAGGAGAGCAGCACCCTCTTACACATAGCCTTACGCACCCAGGGAGGGGCAACCCTGAATAATTTTTAACAAAGTGGTTTGCACCTTCCTGTCCTCCTCTTCATCAAACTGTTCCCCTGACCCTGCCACCCTCAGGCTTCTACCAATCAGCTGCCACTTCTCCCAGACTGTCCCCACTGGCCTCTTCTTCCAAGGCCAATTCTCCCCTTTGGTCTCCTTGACCTCTTCGAAATGGTGGCCCATCAACTGCTCCCTCTTGGGGAACATTTCTTGCCTCTTGGCATGAGCAACCTGCTCCTGGCTACTCCTCCAGCCTTTCTGATTGCTTCCTACCATCTCCACCTCTCCACACAGCCCTCCCTTCTCCCCAGCAAGCTGGGAAGCTGATTCCTGCTGCAAATGCCTGGCCTGCTGCTGCTCTTTCCTCAGACCCTGGAGTCAAGAAAGAAGTTTTTGGGGAGAGAAGCATGTGCTGGGTCAAGGGCGGGGGTTGGGGAGCAGCTGAAGAGAAAGGAGGAGAAGCTCCTTTGAAGTATGCATTGAGGGCCCTGGGTGGGTAGATATATTAGCAGAGGGCCAAGATGGACAAGGAGATGGTGTTCAGGAGGCCACTGCAGGAGGTGGCTCTGAAGGCTAGATCCTTGATCTGTCACTGCATCCAGAGATGACCAGTCCATAGGAATAGACTCCCTTTAATCCAGCTCACAGGAGACATGGGGCAGACCTGGTAAGCTACTTACCAGCCTACAATAAGGACTCAAAACACCAAGAAAGAATTTTTTAAAACAGTCAGCTAGAAGTGGCTTGGTGAGCAGTGAGTTGGAACCAGGGTTTTGAACAGCCTGGGTCAGCCCTGGGTCTCTTTCTCCTCCACACTCCTGAGTCCCTGGGCAGAGTCATGTTAGCCCATAAAGTACCTTTGTGTGTTTAAAAAAGACACCCCCTCCTTGGGTTCACACAGTCTCATGCTGGGGGGCACAGCTTGGTGAGCAGAGTACAGGCTGGCTTTCAATTCCTGGTCACCCAGTGGCTCTTGTGCCATGTGTAGACTGCTTGACATCTGTGAAAACATGCCCTGGGATCCCTGGGGCACCTGCAGCTGAGGGTGCACATGCAGTTGCATTATCGCTGCTGCCATGGGCTCCTGTGTCTGCTCTTGGAGGATGTCACCCAGCCAGGTCTGGGAGTTCCAGGCAGCATCCTACATGAGCTTATAAATCAACTGAAGCTCCAGCCACCCCCACTCCACCCCTATCCCATAGCTGAACAAGGCTCAGTGCCCACGGAGTGTTTGGGTGCTGTCGTGGGAGTGTGTATATTCATGCCAAAGTATTCCCAGGGCTGTCTGCTTTGGGTGCTGGAGACCCATTGTGAAGAATCAAGGTGAGTGGCTCTCTCCCTCTCCTCTGCCACATCCTGTGCCCATGCACCAGGTACCTTGCTGGGCTGCTTGAGCCCTAGAGTCATGCACAAACCTGGTGCTGATGGTCACCCTCATGTCACCTTTGTGTGAGTTAGGAAAAGGTGAGCTCTCTGGGAAGACATAGCCCTGATAGCTCACAGAGCTGATGGCCTCTTTGGATAAAGAAGAGTTTCCCTTCCTCCAAGTGGTTGCAGCTGTGCCAGGGCGAGTTCTCGGGTGAGCAGAGTATAGGCTGGATTTCAGCTTCCATGTGCCCCTTGACTAGTAACCCTTGTGCAGTTCCCAACTTGTCCGCAGGGTGGAGGTACTGAGACCCTTGTGAGAACAGCTGCTTCTGCCTGTGGCTCTAGATCTGGCGCTGGGCTGGGGCGCCCTCTCCAGGCACCCACGCCCACTAATTCATGCGGTAGGGACCCGTGGAGCCCCACCCCACCAGCCCAGCAGACAGGCTGGCTCTCGTATGAATCCCTCCAGTGAGAGCTATGGCTTAGGCTCACGTCAGGAGGAGAGCTGCCCGGGGGCTAGCTGCACGTACACATTTTCTCCTGGGCAAGGCTGGAGACAACGCAATTGTGGCCCTTTGGTTGTGTTGTTCTGGACCCCCCGCTCCATTCCCATTATCTTGTCACTACATTCTTCTTTCAGACACGTGGGCTACATGTGGTTAGGCCGCATCTTCTTTTATATCAGCAGATCCTAAATGGGTTTCTGGACTCCTGCTGCTCTTTATCTGGAATGGCTCTCAGTTTTTAGACAATTTCTGCCAGTGATCATTCCATCTCTGAGCGGATTTTCCTGTAACTCTCAGAACTTTGAGGAAGGCCTAATTGTTACCATCGCGTACTGGTCACACCCAGTCCTAATCGGGAAGATAAGGCTCTTTGCGAAGAGCCCCGACAGAAGCTCATTTGGGCTGTGGGTGGTCAGGGCAGGACGGAAGCTCTTGGGTCTGGGGCACTC
The DNA here is from genome assembly GCF_027409185.1 of Cynocephalus volans. Taxonomy (NCBI): domain Eukaryota; kingdom Metazoa; phylum Chordata; class Mammalia; order Dermoptera; family Cynocephalidae; genus Cynocephalus; species Cynocephalus volans. The sequence continues at coordinate 96,726,936 of NC_084467.1, forward strand.
CGGCAAGTCTCCAAGGAGAGGTGGGCTTTGATCAGGCTCTGCAAAGATGGGGAGAACCTGCATTGGGGGGGAAGGGGGTCAAGGGGAGGAAGGCATTTTGAGACTGTGTTGGGGGCACCTCTGGTGTGGGTTTGGTTCCTAAAGGCTACAGTAGAAGGGGACAGCACTCCCCATAGCCCTCGGACCAGTGCCTCCATGGGATGGAAACAGGAGGGGTCTCCTTGCCTCTCTTGGAGGCAGGGTATGAGTCTTCTTGTCACATGGGACACTAAGTCAACTCCAGGTGTATTGAAGGTCTACTTTTAGAATGATTCTGCTTTTAGAGGAAAACATAGGAGAACAATTTGATGACCACAGAGTGCAAAGATTTCTTAAACAAGATATAAAAAGCACTAACTGTTTAGGAAAAAATTGATAAATTATACCAAGGAAGGTTAAGAAATTCTGTTTATCAAAAACCACAGAATAAGATTAGATAAAAAGGGATTATATCCAAAATAGAAAAAAACACTACAAATAAATAAGAAAAATGTAAAAATAGAAGCTTTCATATATATTGTTTCTAAAAATGGAAAATAAACAGAAGTCTTGGTCAGGCATTTCACAGAAGAGGATTTCTAAATGACCAGTAAACATGTGAGACACGCTCGTCTTCATTTGCCCTCAGGGAGATGTAAGTTAAGACCTGAAAGTGCTACCACTGCACACCCACCAAAATGTCAGAAGGAAAAGGCTAGAGTTGGTGAGGATGTGGAACAGACTTCTCAGGCATTGCTGGTGGAAGGTAAATTGGCTCGACTGTGGAAGACTGACAGTGTCTGCCAAAGCAGAACATAGGCATTGCCAGGGACCCTGGAATTCCACTCCTAGGCGGAACGTCGTAGCAGCACTACCATATGGCTCAGTACTGGAGACTGCCAATGCCAGCCAAAGTAATGCACGAGTACGTGTGATAAATGCATACGACGGAATGCAAGACAGCAGGGAAAATAGACACACTACAGTGACACGCCGCAGCATGAATGAATGGTGTATAAGCAATGCCGAGTGGAAGAAGTCAGGTACAGGAGTGTGTGCTACATGATTCCATTTAGGTGAAGCTCAAACCAGGCAAAACTAAAGTCAGGCTAGTGGTTACTCTTAGGGAGAGCACAGACCCTTGGGCATGTTTGGGGATATAGAAAATGATCTGTTTTTTATGGGTGTGGATTACCCGAGATTGTTGAATTTCTGAAAATACAGCCAGCTGTACATTTACAACTTGGGCACTCTTTCTGTATGTATTTTATACTCCAGTAAGAAGCTAAAAATCAGAATCATGGGAAGGGTCATGGCGGGGCCTAATCCACGACCTGCCCTAGAAAGCCTGGTGATCTTGGGTGAGGGAGTTCATGCAGACACCGCCATGTTGGAGCCCGTGAAGGAGACTTTGGGCTCTGTGGTCAGGTTCCTGGTACTAAGGTGAGAGACCTAATGATGGTCCTCTGCTTGAAGAGATTTGCCCTAAAGAGGATGACCCGGAGCTCACCTTGACGTAAGGGATAGAAAAGAAGATTTGCTGGCTTCTTACAGAGTTGGGGTTGGGGTTGGCACTGGTTGCCAAAGGGGAGGTAGGATTGGCCAGTGGAGACCAACCAGAGGGGAGGCAGTGTGGGTCGGTGGAGACCAACAACCTGCATAAATCTGTTTTTCTACTCCAAGCTACAGGCTTTGGATTTCCCAGTCTTTTCCACTCTATCCACATGCTGCCATGCTATTATTTTCTTAATAGTTCTTTAAATTGATTTTAAAATTAATTAACTTAAAAATAAAATAAGTTAACTTAAAAAATCAGTCTTGGTACAACTTTACATGCACTAGGGTGGCTATGACAAAAATGGAAAATAACAAGTGTTGGTGAGTATGTGGAGAAATTGGAACCCTCATAAATTGCAAGTGGAAATGTAAAATGGTGCAGCTGCTGTGGAAGACAGTTTGGAGGTTCCTCAAAGACTTAGACATCACATTACCATATGACCCAGCGATCCCACTCCAAGAGAACTGAAAATGTACTCAGACATGTACATGTACACACACGTACAAGCAGCACTATCCACAATAGCCCAAAGGTGAAAATAGCCCAAACGTGCATCAGCGGATAAACGGACAAACAAAATGTATTATATCCTTGCAGTGGAACGTTATTCAGCCATAAAAAGGAATGAAGGTCTGATACAGGATATGTTGTGGATGAAGACTGAAAATGTGCTAAATGAAAGAAGCCAGACACGAAGGTCACATGGTGTATGACTCCATTTTTATGAAATGTCCAGAATAGGTAAGTCCATAGAAACAGAATTTAAATTGGTGGTTTCCAAGGTCTGGGGAAGGGGGGTAATGGGAAGCAACTGCTTAATGGGTATGGGGTTTCTTTTTGGGGTGATAAAAATGTTTTGGAACTAGATAGAGGTGGTGGTTGCCCAACGTTGTGAATATGTTAATTGCCACTGAATTGCTCACTTTAAAATGGTTCATTTTATGTTATGTGAATTTCACTTCAATGTTAAAAAAAAAAAAGAGAAAAAACAATCAGCCTCAGTTTTCCTACCGGCAAAAAGAAGCTAATAACCCTACTTATCTCATGGGGAGGTGGTAAGGAATAAAATACTGTGTGCATAATGTCCAGCCACCAGCTATTCCATAAAGGGTGGCCATTGTTTTCTGAATGCTACTTCCTAGGGTTGCACCGAAGGATGCCCCAAAGTCTCCTTCCTGGGACACATGGCTTAAGTCCCTGGGCAAAGAACCAGAAATGCCCAAAGAACTTTAGCTGAGAGGTGGTGCCTAAAGGGCTGTCACTCTCATGTGGACAAGCCGTGCCCCTTGCAGGAGCTGGAGCAGGTGGGTAGTGCTGAGACCAAAGCCCGGCCCATGATCTGTGGGAGGTCTGGAGGTGCACAGCGGCCTGCGGGGGCTGAAGCTGGGGGTTCTGAAGGCAAGCGGGAACCCATGGGGTTCCTGGGAGCTGGGAGCTGCATGTGTGGCCACCAGGGGGCGCTGCTGGAGTTGTCATTCCCAGAAATCGGCTGGGCTTTAGGCTTCTACAGAGTAGGAGTTACTTAATTTGTAACCTTACTGGTTACCATGGAGTCTAATCAATATGGAATACATTGGGGTTCAACAGACTTCTCATGTTGCTGAGGGGCAGGCATGGGGCCCCATGGCCAGAGGAGCCCCCTGGGCTTCTCTCCCATTCTTCTCTTGCTTGCATCTGCTCTCCAGTAGAGGAGGCTGTACCTTCTGCCAATGTCCAGCCACCCGCAAATACTGCACCAAAGACTGTGTTCTGCCTTCAGAGTTGGGCCAATGCCCGAGAAGCAGGCTGGGTGGAGAAAGCTCAATCGCAGCAGCAGGTGGGGTGAAGTTGGTCTCCCTGCTGAAGTTCAGGGAGCCGGGGATCCACGGCACATCTGACTCCTCTGTGTCAGGAAGCCTTTCCTTCCCTCCCAGCCACTTCTGCATGCTCTGGTATCACTGCATCACTGCTGTTTCCTGTTTCAATGGGAAGATCTCGGCCAGGCTGGAGTCTGCCTGGAATCCCAGGCTGTATACTGAGACCCTTAGTTTCCATTGCCCTCCTCTGGAGGGCATCCCCAACCCCTGATGTTCCACCGTGGGCAGTGATGCCAGAACCTCACCACCACCATCACCATTATTGCTGCCTGGGGAGTCCTGCTTGTCCCCAGACCCAGGGCAGACCCCCTGAATGCATATGTGGCCCAGCTCCCTTTTCCGGGGCCATCCTGTGACCTGCTTTGCATTCCTGCCAGATCCAACTCATTGCCTCCCCCACCTGACCTCATTCTCTCTGTACACTTTCTTTGTATTAGGGAAGCAGTAATCCAAAAGGTTCAATACGGGCACATTTTGCAGTCCGATGCTGTTTTCATACCCTGGTGCAGTGCTCAGCTTTCTGACACATTGTTTCTGGCTATGGTCTCTCTCTCTCTGGCATATGTTGCTTTGTTTACCTCCCACCAACACGTGTTTACAGGATCTACATTACACTGAGAATTTTCTCGCCTTGTGAAGTTGTGTTTCTTGCTGATAATGAATACAAAGGACACAAAGCACTCCAGAAACATCCACTGTGCTTGGCATAGGAGGGCCTCTCGCTTAGTGCCAAGTTTGTCTGTTATCAGCTACCAGTGTCTGGAAACAGTCTTGGGTTATTGTTGGATTTGGGGGTGCTGTGTTTTCACCCTGTGGCCTTTTGTAGGTAGTGTGGTGTCCTGGGTAGAGCCAGGCCTTGGGGTTGATTGGATTGGGTCAAATAAAACTTGGCGATTTGCTAGCTGTGTGCCTTTGGGCAAGTTACTTTATTTCCCTGAGCCTCAGTGTCCTCATCCATAACATGGGGGAAGAAAGAAGCAATTCAAAGAAATGTTTTGAGAATTCCGTGAGAAATCATATGCAGAATTCATGTAACAGGCACTAAGTAAATATTGGCTGGGATTATTAGTAAAAACAAATAGGCCCCTTTTTAAAAGAGAAATGTATGGCTTTCCCAAACACCATTATCATACTTGAATTGGCTGTCAAAAAGTTATTGTTCCTCAAGACACCCAGGAGCAGAGGCCAGGGGGAGGGATATTCCAGGGTGCAGGGGAGAGGAGATGCCACTTGCCACTTAGGGACCTGCACCGTCGGGCAAAAATCAAAAATAAGACTACCTTCTTCTCAAACCTCTGCTGGTTTGAGGTGGAGCTGGGCCCTCCAGCTGGGCAGGTGAGGCGGCTGGCAGAGAGCTGGATGCCCATTCCAACGACTAGCAAGAGTAGCAGAGGCAGGATTGTTCTCAAAGGAATCAGGTGAAAGACCCGCAGCCACGTGTGGGACCAAATCTCAGAAGATATCGGCACCTTGAGCGACCTCAGATGAGAACTCAAAGGCCCAAATATCGTGAGATCTTCCAGAGGCCTCTCAGCCAGCGGGGCGGGAGGCAGAGCCAGGTGTAGACTGAAGATGGCTTGCATTTCTCAAACACTTCTCTGTGCACGGTGCTGTTGTCAGGTGGATCTAATCTCCAAAACGATCCTCACTGAATGAAATTTTTGTGGAAAAACTTTGTCTGTTTTGTTCACTGCTGAATTTCACAAGGGTGACTGGCATGTATTATATCGGGTAAAAATTTGGTGAATGAACAAACCCTGTGAGGTATATATGACTGGTCAGAGGAGGAAATTCAAGTACAGAGAGGTTAACTCACCCAAGGTCCCCCAGTTGGTAAAGGACAGAGGCGGGACTTGAACCCAGGCCACAGTGAGAGGCTGTTTGCAAGTCTCCCCATTGCCTCATATAACATCCGACTAGTTTCTTTCCCTTTTTGTGATCTGCTAACTTGGTACTCTTCCTATCATGTCTATCTGTAGATACTTGCATAACTTTGATGAAATACTTTTGGGTTACTTATCTGCACCCACTATTATTTTTATTTCCTTTTTATATGTCTCCCCATCTAGACTGAAGGGCAGCCTTGCATCTGTTTTCTTTTTTTTCTTTTTTTTTTTTTTTTTGAGGCTGGCTGGTGCAGAGATCAAACCGTAAACCTTGGTGTTATCAGCACCACACTCCAACCGAGTAACCAGCCGGCCTGTTCTCAGTATGGATTTCCTGATTTCACAAAGAGTTTCCTGTGGTGAGTACGACATTTATATATTTGAATAAGGGTCTGATTTACAAGTTTTCAAACTCTACCTTTTCTTTTTATAAATTTATTTTTGTTTTTATAAATTTCTTTTTTTTTTAAGTTGAAACATAATTGGTTGTACATATCTGTGGGGTACAGCATTGAATACCAATACCCATGTGCAATATGCTCAAATCAGGATAATTACTATACTCAACATTACACAATGCAATCATTTCTTGTGGCCCTTTACTTGTTTCTCACTAACCCCTCCCCCCCACTCCTTTCCCTCCTCTGGTGGCCTCAGTTCTGTTCTCTCGTTTTGAAAGTTCAACATATTATTGTAATTATTGAATCTTTCTTTCTCTCTTTTTAAATTTACTTGTTTACTTTTTTTAGCCCTAGCTTTGGAGTAAGGACATGAGGTGTTTCTCCTTCTGTGCCTGGCTTTATTTCACTTAACTTACTTTTCTCTAAGTTCATCCATGTTGCTGTAAATGGTAGAATTTCATTCTTTTTTATGGCAGAGTAATATTCCATTGTGTAAATATACCACATTTTCCTTATCCAGTTGTCCATTGATGGACATTTAGATTGGTTCCATATCTTGGCTATTGTGAATAGAGCTGCGATAAATGTGGGAGTGCAAATATTTCTTTGACATGATGATTTCCATTACTTTGGGTATATACCCAGAAGTGGGATTGCTGGGTTGCATGGTAGTTCTATCTGTAGTCATTTAAGAAAACTCCATACTGTTTTCCGTAATGGCTATACTAATTCACAGTCCCATCAATGGTGTAGAAAAGTTTCCCTTTTTCCACAGCCGGTGAGATGATATCTCAATGTGATTTTGATTTGCATTTCCCTGATTCTTAGGGCTGTTGAAAATTTTTTCATGTGTCTGTTGGCCATTTTTATCTCTTTCTTCAAGAAATGCCTATTCAGCCCCTTTGCCCATTTTTAAATTGGGTAACCTTTTTTTTTTTTCTCTCTCTCTCTTTTTTTACCAATAAGTTGTTTGACTTCTTTATATGTTCTGGATATTAATCCCCTGTTGGATTCATAGTTTGCAAATACTTTCTCTCATTCTGTAGGTTGTTTTTCATTCTGTTAGTTATTTCTTTTGCTGTGCAGAAGCTTTTTGGTTTGATAAAATACCATTTGTTTATTTTTTCTTTTGTTTCCTGTGCTTTTGGGGTCATATTCACAAAGTCTTTGCCCAGTCCTACTTCCTGAGGTGTTTCCTCTGTGTTTTCTTTTAGGAGTCAAACTCTAGTCTTTCGTGATGATGAAGGTGCAAAGGGATTGAGATTTCCAGGTTGAAGGCATGCCAATTTATGCCCAGTCAGAAGTCCTTCTGGACAAGTGGAGCTGGTGCCTTTCAGATTTGTCCTGCTTGTTTAGTGAGGGTGTGAGAAATAGCTGTGATAGTGTCTGAACACGCTCTTCCTTCCAGGCAGCCTGTGGAGGGCCAGCCCTTTGGGAAGAAACTTGGAAAGAAAGAAAGATGGACAAGCCAGGAAGTGAGCAGCCACTGGGGTGGCCGGGTTGTCTCTGCCTTGGACTCAGGAGCTCTTCTGCTCTCTGTCTCCCCCCACTTTCCTCCGCTCTTCTCCCTCCATCTCCCCTCACTGATTCCCTGCCCTCCTCACCACTGGAGCCTCACTGTCTGGGTCAGGAGCTTGGAGGACTTGGGCTTTGCCGGGCCCAGTTGGGGCTGTTCTCTCCAGTCCAGGGCTCTCAATCCTTACTGCCTATCAGCAGCACTTGTAAAGCTAAAAAATATATTAAAATAAAAATATTTAAAAAATATTTTAAAAATAACATTTTATAAAAGTATTTTAAAAATATATATGTATACTTATACACACACACACAAGTGTGCCGTGTCCCACCACTCTCCCCCGCCAAGATTCTAATTCAGTAGCTCTGGGGCACAGCCCAGCAATCCGCGCTAACCAGCTCCAGTCCAGTCCCAATCACAGTCTTGATTGACGAGCTGCTGTTCCAGTCTTGCCAGGTTTCTTAACTTGGGTTCTATGAAAAAGAAATAAAAGGATGTATGTAGAATTACTGTGCTAATTCTGTGAAAAGAACTAATGAGCCCAGGAGGCCTTTAAGTTCCCATTCTGACTACCCTGAGACGACACTTCATTTTCATACCGATTTTTGAAGGGCAGGAGCCCTCTTTGATGCAAGTGCCAGATCATACATACTCTGTCTCTGCGAGTGGTCCAGAGCACTGCTCCATGCACCTTCCCCTTCTCTGACCCCAGTGCCATGGCCTCCAGCCAGGCATAGCAGTCTCTGGTGGTGACATCCTTGACCACTTTCTTTCTACCTCAGAGCCAGGAACTGAAAGCAGGTAGGAAGCAGTTAACAAGACTCTCCTGCAGGCACAAGGTTAATGGAAAGAATCATCATCATCGTTATTGCTGTCATCATCATCTTCACAGCCAACACCATGTGTCAAGTACCCAAACTGCTTCTGCTCATCAAATCCTCACAGTGACTCTATGAGGTACGTATTATTATCATCCCATTTTACAGATGAGGAAACTAATCTCCTCATCAGACAGCTTAGCTAAAGAAGCTAGTTGTGTCCTTAGAGGGGTCCATTGATAGCAGCCACAGGCATAAACTGTGCTAAGAGCCCCACATAACTCTCAGGAGACCCCAAACAGGAAATTCAAATTCTATCAACATGGACCTTGGGGTTCTCCCCACCTCATATTCAGATTCCAGGCCAAATTGCCTCCTTCCTCCTTCCATGCCTTCTTTCTTCCAGTTGAGGCAAGACTTTCCCTTTTCAGGGAAATCCTATCCCTCCTCACCATCAAAGTATGGTCTCATGCCAAAGACTCAGATTTGACAGGTGTAACAGTTCACCATTACTTTCTTGAGATTTGGGTTGGGGCTTGTCCTAGTTTATTTGGTTGCTGTAATAGAATACCATAGACTGGGTAGCTTATAACCAACAGAAATTAATTTATCCTAGCTCTGGAGTCTGGGAGGTCCAAGATCAAGGTGCTGGCAGATTAGGTGTCTGGTGAGGGCCCATTTCCTGGTTCATAGATGGCACCTTGTTAGAGGGTGAACAAAACCAATGCCATTTTGTACCCTGACTTCCATGTTGACTCCTGCTTAACCTCATTCCTTTGCTTCACTGACTGGTTACAACTTAACCTTAGGGCAAGCTATAAAAGAAACATAGGTTTCAGGGAGTGAATGACTTATTACAACAGGTGGCATCAGTGATCTGAGCACTAAAACCATAAAGCCCCCTACCTCGTGAATCAAAAAGACACCTGGTAAATGATGCTGTCAACTTATTTTTCTGAAGATGTTTCCTTGAAGTTATTTCTAGTAACAGGGGCTTTGCTATATAAACATAATATAACCTCAGAGAGAGACAGAGCTTTCATCTGCTGACATCTGACTCTTCACTGCATCCAGGTTCTTTGTGTGTAAGTCACCCCAATTAATAAATATCTCTGATTACCAAATGGACCTGCCCACTTCCTTCTTTGGTCTCAAAGTACTTTCTCAGTTTGAGGGCATTTTACTTTAAGCCCGTCCTTAAAAACACCTTCTCACTGTGTCCTCACATGGTGGAAAGGGCTAGCTAGCTCTCTGGGGTCTCCTTTATAAGGGCATTAATAGCATCCATGAGGGCTCCATCCTTATGACCTAATTACCTCTTAATGACCACATCTCCCGATACCATCACCTTGGGGCTTAGGACATCCACATATGAATTTTGGAGGGACATAAACATTCAAACCATCCCAGCCCAACTCTGAGACCCTTGGGATCTTCACCATGCCTGGGACACAAAAACAAGCCATAAGATTAAAATGCAAGCATTTATGAATCCCCAAAGTATGCCAAGAAGAGAGGAGACGCTTCCCACATTGAACAAAATGATGTCTTTAGACAAACAAGACAGATAATTTCCTCATGATCGTTCTTTTTTTCTTTTTCTTTTGGTATTCAAAGTATCTGTCACCTCTCCCAGGGTGATGGAGACACAAAGGATTACTCAGAGCACATTTCTCCAGAGCAGTGAGAGATCCAGAAGGGGTTAATTCCAGGAGGTGGCTTCTTCAAGAGAAAAGGAATTCCTGGGAAATAACCCCGAACTAGGTTTTCTCTCTGTTTTTATTGTCCAGGTAAGAAAGTTACAGAAAAGAACACATGTGATTAATCAGTCATACTGAAAACATAAACAAACTGGCTACATGACAATTTTCATTAAAGCAGGTGCAACTGAAAATAGTTTAAGCAATTTACCATCAAAGGAGTCATAAAACTAAGCTATGTGACATACAAAAGAACCAATGAAATAACTGTTATAGAATCACTTAGTTCCCTAGGAAACTTAAAGAAACAGCTGAAGGTGAAATGTGGAACCAACCACTAATTGACAGAGTAGCCTTGAAGCTTTTAGCTCACATATTTTCCCAGCATTAGATTTAGCTGCACCAAGGACATCTGCCCTTAGAGCAAGCACTTTTGCTGTGTTACAGTTTTCATATCCACACCAGAGACTTTTAGTACTATGAAAGTTTTTTTTCCCCAAGCTTAGCATTTCTATGTGCAATTCTAAAGGGTTAGGCTATTCCTAAGCTACAAGGCTTTGGCCTTGCTAAAACTACAGGGCCACTACGCTACAGCCTAAACTGAAGGGCTTTGGCCCTTCTAACAGAACAGCTAAGGACTGTGGTCCTACTAAGCTAAAAGTTAAAACCCTGTGGTGTTAGTGTCCTCCACAGTATCTTTAAAATGTTTAGCCAAATCCTGAAGTTCATGCAATGGAAAGATTTGCCAGCCAATTTTTGTTTACATCCCACATCTGTGAATTCTGGCATTAAACTATCAACAAAAGAGGGGAAAGGGCATTGGAAATGTGAATACCAGGAGCTAATTCTGACTACTGTATAAGGGTGCTGATTAGGAAGACAGTTTCTCATGTTTTGTAATTGCTTTAGCTAAAGAATATTTCAGGGAGGAAATATTTGAGTCTGAATTGAGTTAGAAACTTCCTTATACCTATTAAAGAAACAGACTTTTGGGCAGTTAATATTTTTGGTTTGTTTTTATTTTAAGTTGTCTTGCAAATTAATAATTTGTTTATATCAAAGTTTCCCAAAAGTGGCCAGTATAATTTCAAATTGTCATTGGTGAAACTGTGCCAGTTAGAAAGATATACATGGAAGTTAGCGTTACAGTGAGAAAACATGAAAGAAGCAGGTGTCTGGCTGAAGGAGGTGAAGTTTCAGATGGAAAAGCCCATTGAGAACTGCAACACTCACTGTTCTGTGTGACCTGAGTCTCTGGGATGTGGTAAAGAGCAAGCATCACCCCTCAGGTTCTGGACAAGACCTCCTGAATCCAGCAGATGAAACTAAAACAGTTTCTAAGAAGGGGAAAAAGATACAGAAATGCTAGTTACTAAACATAATTCTAATTTGTTCTTTTTTCACAAAATGCCAGTAGAGTAACAAAATATGCAAATACCCTTGGGTGATAATGCATGTATATTTGTTTTGACCTTCTCAAAATGTTTACATAATATGAGAGAAATACTCATTAAAAAAATCTGGCCAGTTTTTAAACTTTCTTTCATTTGGGCTTCTTTTGTGTCTAGAGAAAAAAAAGAAAAGATTGGTTACTCTAATTAAAGATAATAATTAGAGAAGTTGGTTAATTGTATTGAATACAGTAATTGCAGAGAGATATAGGTATGTGTACAAAATAAAGTGGGGTTTTCTGTTTATTTAGAAAAGTTATTGCAGTTATTACAGTTTATTCAAATGACAAATTTAATATGATATATATTATCTTGTTTAATACACTGATAAATTAATTATATTATAAAGCAACAGTGAAACATTTAAAGTATTTTTTTGCCACTGAGTTGTAGGAGTTCCTTATATGTATGCTTTGCATATTAACCCCTTATCAGATATGTGGTTTGCAAATATTTTCTCCCCTTCTGTAGGCTGCCTTTTCACTCTGTTGATTGTTTCCTTTGCTGTGCAGAAGCTTTTTAGTTTGATGTGGTTCCACTTTATTGCTTTTTCTATCTGTGCTTTTGGTGTTATATCCAAGAAATCATTGCTTAGACCAATGTCAGGAAGCTTTTCCCTTATGTTTTTTTCAAGGAGTTTTAAAGAGTCAGGTCTTCAGTTTAAAACTTTAGTCTACTGTGAGTTGATTTCTGGGTATGGTGTAAGATAAGGATCCAATTTCATTATTTTGAATGTGGATGTCCAGTTTTCTCAACACCATTTGTTGAAGGGAACATCCTTTCTCCATTGTGTATTCTTGGCACACTTGTTGAAGATCAGTTGACCATGCGTGTATGATTTTGCTTCTCGGCTCTCTGTTCTGTCTCACTGGCCCATGTATCTGTTTTTATGCCTGTATCATATTATTTTAATTACTGTTGCTTTGTAATATATTTTGAAATCAGGAAGTTGATGCCTCCAACTTTGTTCTTCTTTCTCAAGATTGCTTTCACTACTTGGGGTCTTTTGTGGTTCCATATGAATTATAGGATTGTTTTTTTCTATTTCTGTACAAAATGCCATTGGGATTTTAATAGGAATTACATTAAATCTGTAGATCACTTTGGATAGTATGGCCATTTAAACAACCTTAGGTCTTTCAACCCATAAACATGGGACCTGTGTTAGTCTATTTCTTTTTTTTTTATTCAGTCGTTCATTTATTATTTAAACCTTGACTCTTTCCAGGAAGAATCTAAGATGTCAAGAACCAAATTATTTTTTTTATAAAGACAGCATTACATATGGTATGTAAATTTCAATGATATCACAAAAATTCAACTTGGGTTAACATTCAAAACATAAAGTGTGTGTGTGTGTGTGTGTGTGTGTGTGTGTGTGTGTGTGTGTGTGTGTGTGTGTGTGTGTGTGTGTGTGTGTGTGTGTGTGTGTGTGTGTGTGTGTGTGTGTGTGTGTGTGTGTGTGTGTGTGTGTGTGTGTGTGTGTGTGTGTGTGTGGCTTAACAGATGGGGAAACTGAAGCTCAGGGAGGTTACAATCCTTGCCAGGGTCACCTAGCAGTGAATGGTAGCACAAGGACTGCCCTGAGCTTCTGCTTCATATTTGTGTGCATGTGTGCATGTGTGTCAACCTGTACCCAACCAGGCCTACTTCACAGGGCCTGAAATGCAGGGGTTTCCTTCTCCTTTGCTTCCAAAAATAAAAAATATAAAAAGATGTTACAACCCAGTATTCACCATCTGAATCATGCATTTGTTCCTTCAGAATAATTTGTTGAAGTCCAACCATGAACAAGACATTTCCATGTATTAGTCTATTTCTGTTGCTTATAACAAAATGCCTGAATATGGTGATTTATAAAGAAAACAAAATTTATTGTTTATCATTTCTGAGGCTGGGAAGTCCAAAGTCCAGGGAACACAGAATAATTTGGTGAAAAAAAGAACTTTTACTAATTTGGGTATAAAATAACTGAGACATTTTACATGAAAGAACCAAATTCTAATTTTACTCCTTTAGTTCATTATTTTTGTAACGGATTATAGTAAATTCTCTACTAATATTCATTTATTTGTATGCTTTTTGTATACTCAAGTCATTTTGTTAGAAATTCCCTTGGATAGCCCTAGTATACTTTCATTGTTCATATTTAAAAATGCTACCACAGATGTAAATTCACCCTTAAAATATAGATCATTCCAGAAATTAAATCAGCTCTGATGACTAAAATAATTGGCCTCTCCCAGGCCTGGTAAAAAATAAAAGAGTAAGCATATGTACTAATAGTTGATATACTTTTGGGGTAGCCTGCAAATTTTGGATGTTTTGGAAATGAAGAGTTTTCAAACCTCACCACAAACCTACACAAATTGAATGACATGTTAAAAATAAAACTTTTAGCTGCTTTGCTGTTACCTAAGGAAATAGCGATAATAAAACTAAGACATCATTCAAAGCACAAAGATCCAGAATCTCATAGTAATGCTTTAGCTGACCACTATGCTAAACCAAGCAGCATTAACCAAGATAATTGCTCCTGTAATTACACACAAAAGAGACACCTGGGAGGAATTCAAAGAGGTGATTTTTAACTGTCAACAAACAGATAAACCCGTGATTCAAAAAAGTGGAAAAGTGGAAAAACTTGGAAGTGGGAGAAGTTTGGATGCTTATTGCATAAAGATATTTTTTGGCATTTTCAGGATGGTTGACTCAAAATGCCAAATAATTTAAAGTGGAGTTTAGCAAAACTGCTTTGTGATATTACTCATAATTACTCATAATAGCAGGGATAAACTGGCAGCAATATTAAAATGACATTGGTAGGGTAGTTGTTGAGGTATACCCAAGGATATTTTTAAAACATGTCCTATTGCCAACTGTGTGATCCCTGTACATGTAAAGGTGGGATATGGACAAGAACCAAAGTCTTGAGGGCACGTTGACTTCCAATTGGACTTTATTCAAATAACTCCTGCAATGGATTATAAATATGTTCTTCTTATTATTATTTTTTCCCCTCAGGGTGGATTAAATCTTTGCTAGAGAGCTAGGGCTCTAACTGTGGCAAAAATTTTTGCTTGATTTTGTTTTCCAACCTGAGAATTTCCACTTATCTCCCTAATAATGACAGATACACTCATTTTACTGGTATTGCTATGAAGGAATTCTGTTTGCCTTTGCCTCCAAACTTTACTGCCTTTATCATCCACAGTCCTGAGGTAAAAGAGAAAGAACCAATGGAATTGTAAAACTAAAATTAACAAAACTCCCTTAAACTCCTATGGCCTAAAATATTACCATTTGCTTTAATGTGTACAAGAGCAATCCCCTCTGGGACCCACAAGTTATCTCCTTACATATTAATAAGAGGCCAGTCAATGTGTTTGAAAATTTCATCCCCAATCTTAGATTCTACCTCATTTACAATGAAATATGATTAAGAATTACAAGGGGACTCATACAATACCTCCAGCTTTCCAACCCACTCACCTATGACCTACAATAGGAGATTAGGTGTTCTGGAAAACATCTGAGAAAAACTGCCCTTAAGCATGGATGAAAAGGACCTTATCAGGTACTGCTAACAACTGATACAGCAGCGAAACTCCAAAGTATTCATCCTTAGGTTAATATTTCCCAGCTCAAAAGATATACAACAGTTTCTCCTGACTACCGGACATCCATTGCATTGGAAATCTTAAACTGAGGTTCTTAGGAATCTTCCATAAGATGCTGACTTCAGAGGTAGACAGCTTCTGCCTGATATTTTGAATTAAGATTAACATTCTGATTCAACATCCTTTCTTGTCTATTATTCCACTTTGCTTTTTATTCCATTTTGAAGCACTCTAAATTAATAATTAATATTATCTTCTTTATTTTCATCCTGTTTACTTCTGACCCCGTGTTCTCCATCTACCACTTAAAGAAAAAGCAAAACTTTGTTTTGTATGTTTTCCACACCATTGCTGCCGCTCTGAATCAAACAGATTGATGGATGTGTCACTCTCATTTGACCATGCTGACAAAAATTTAACAGCTGTTCTTTTAAAAATGACAACTTTCCATTAACAGACTCCTTATGAAAACCATGTTTCCCTCACATCATTAATCCCAACCTTCAGTCTTCCAAAACTTGGGCCTTGATTTTGTGCCAACAAAGTGCTTCTACCGAGACCATTATAATCCTAGCAGCAAGGCCATGGTGGTTTGCTCTCTTCACAGGCATCTGAGCCTGCTTCGCAGGAACTGTTGAATTCCACTCAAGGAATTTGTCCATCTCAAGAGACACACAAGTGACTCACCCCTTGCTGTGGATTGAATGTCCTTCAAAATTCATTGAAGCTTAATCCCCACTGCAAATCTTAATAGGGTGAAAATCCTATTATGGTAAGTGTTATGAAAGGTGGGGACTTAAAGAGGTGATTGGATTGTGAGGACTGTGTTCTCGGGAATGGATTGATCCATTCATGGAATAATAGGCATTGTTCTGATGGCTTTGAAAGGAGAGCAACTGAGAAGCTTAGCTCTGTCTCTTGCTCAGCCATTTCACTGTGTGATACTTTGCATTGCTATAGGGCCACCACCAAGAACAAGGCCCTTACCAGGTGTGGTCCCTGGACTTTGGATTTCCCAGCCTCTGAAACTGTAGCAATAAATATTGTTTCTTTACAAATTACCCAGTTTCATGTATTCCTGTTATAAGAAACAGAAACAGACTAATATACTCCCATTCTCATAAATGAAGCTTACTCCCAGTGTAATCAGTGCTTCACTAAGATATTGTTAGTTATGTGGCATCGGGCCCATACTCCTCACTGCACACTAACTTCTGTGATTCCAATGAACTATTAGAGATTGCCAGACATTTAAAACTACCAGGGGCTTCCGGTCAAGATGGCAGAGTAGATGGTCCCCAGCATCACTCTCTCCCACTGTCAACCAATGTGCAACTATTGGAAAGCAACAACAGCCAAGCTGGGGCTGCTAGAGATCAGGGGAAGAGGAGGAGAGGCCTATGGAGTACATGAAGGTGGGAGAAGCCATGAGGAGAGAAAGAAAGAATTGCTCTGTTTCGAGTCCTGGCTGCTTCAGGGTTGGAGCTGGTGAGCACACAGAGCAGGAGCTGGCAAAAGCCACAGTTGTGCCCTTCAGATGAAGTTGCTTGGAGGTGGCAGGGGAGAAGAGGGCCTTGGTGGTCATCGCAAGGGACCAGCACACAGCCCCTCCCATGGGAAGTGTTTGGAGCATGAGTGATGGGGGAGATGGGCCCACCTGGAGAACACTGGGGCACAGTGCAGACAGCTGATCTGCCCTCCAATCAGCACAGGACCCCTCAGGGGAGACTGGTAGGGAAAGTAGAATTGCAGGGGGTGCAGTTTGCTGAAGGAACTCAGGCCCAGACCAGAGTTTCTACACAACCCAGGAGTACCAGATCTCATGAATCCCAGAAGTACCTACAAAGTCAACCATTAAAACCTGAGCTGCACCAAAAGCCTTCCCCAGGGAATTTGCAGCAAAGCAACAATTTAGCTCAACCACAGAGCTCCCGTACTGGTCCCCACAAGAAGTCCCCCCATTTTAGAAGTAAGCAAAGGACAACAAATTAGCTCCTGTTGATTTGCCTCCCATGGACTCATCACCCCTTTTCCCCTGGGCGATGGAGCTGCCAAAGATTACTCAAAGGCCATCTCTTCTGAGCAGTGAGAAGCCCTGAAAAGGGGTTGATCTCCCAGAACCCTCAAGAGAGAGGCATTCCTTCCATTTGGGAAGTTAACCTTGAATTGGGGTTCTCTTCCCGCATTTATTCTCCAGACCAGGAAATTACAGGAAGAGAACATAGGTGGGGTTTTTGCTAAGTATAGTTTAACAAGTTTAATAATAGAAGCTGGTAACATTCAATAAGACAAGCAAGGTGACATTCCATAATTCAATTTTCAAGAAGTTAAGTTGATACACCAACAAAAGCTTGATCTTAGCAAACATTCTCTTCTTACAGCGATTTCCCAGTATCTTTACATATCAATCAGTAACCTGTCTGTCCTTTGAGCCAGCAATCTTGCTGTGTTACAATTCTTTATCTTACAACAGAGACTAGCCTGGGGAAGTTTCCTGTCCCCTGCAAGGTCAACATTTTATATGTACTTTTAAGAAGCTAGGCCAAACTGGAAATTGCAAGGCTTTGGAAAACCAGGCTCTGTGAAATACATTTGCTTTATGTATACTCTACATCTCCCCCGTTTTACTTATTTAAAAGAAAAACAAAAGCTATAGATCAGATTTTCACAATTAAGACAATAGCATTTAAAGCAAAGTTAGTATCATTTAGCACAGCAAGTCCTTTTAATTTACTTCAGGTGAGGACTGATGATGTCATCGTCTCAGAGTGGCTACATCAGCATTATTCCAGGTGCTGTGAATTGGGTGTAATTACTAATTGTTGAAACTCTTAATGGGATTCTGCTCTGTATAATAGTTGATTCTGAGTCCAAAGAGTTTGTTGATATACACCCATGGAGGACATCACTGTTTTCAAATCATCTAGTTTTTGTAAAATTTTTGATCAATTACAAGTCTTTTGTTTAGGAACGGGATGTCTCATCCAAGTTACAAACATCCTCTTTAAGGCCAGGAAAATTTAGAAAACTGCTTTTCTAGAGAAGATGTTATTTTCCCCTTTATGATTAAAGCATTCCTCATAAAAGCACTGATGATTAATATTTTGATTGAAAAGGTCTTACTTTTCTTTGTATAGATCCCTTCGTGCTGGGAAAGCTCATTCCCAGGTTGTGTTTTGTCCCATATCAGGGGGAAAGATGAACAGCAAGATGAAGCAACATCAGGCCAAATTAAGGCAACATGAAAGAGGGGTCAGCAACTTAGAAGTGAGACATGCTATCTCATATCCAAAGTTTTAAATTATATCCTGTTATAAAGAGAGAGAGTTAATTTTTATTGAACTTATAAAAATAGCCACATTGCCATAATAATTATAAGGATACTTAAAGTTATTCTATTTGGGGGGAATAAAATAGGGAGAAAACAAATACTTTTATCTCTGTTTTAAATGATATTTTACCAAACTGTTGTTAGTTATAAATAGGTTGAGAGAGAGAGTTTTTTTAAATTTGGAAAACAAAACATTAAGAGAACCAGCAGTGTTTCAAAATAAGGAAATTGTAAAAACCCATAATTCTTTTTAATTAGTTCACTAACTTTTGTTGTTTTGACCTTTGTGAACAATTTCACAAACCCATCAGTTTTTCATTAGAATTTTGGAACTTTAGTTTAAAGCGATGAACTCAAAGTTTGTCAGGAAACTGTACCTATCAGAGTTTTTTTAATGAAATATTTGAAGACATAACATTTTAAAATTATAATTGAGACAAGATTATGACAGGTAGCATTTATATGAAGACTCAGATTTTTAAGAACCTTACAAGATTTTGGAACACATATCCATAGTGGGCCTGTGGGTAAGAGAACAGATGGATTCCATCTCCCCCACGTTAACAATTCGACAAGTTCCAGTGCAGAGGTTAAGCGGTGGGAACAGCAAATAATCCAAAAGAGAAGTGAAAGAAAAAACAAAATACCCACAGACCAGAGACAAAGTTTGATATTAAACAGTAAAGGTCTCATATCACCAAAGAACACCTATAAAACCTAGAAGGATGGAACTCCCCTTAGCTATCAAGCCAGGGAGGGGGGAGGGCTGGAGGTCTCAGCCATACCCCCCAACACCTACAACTAGTCCTGAGGGTGGGGGCCAAAGGGTCTCAGCGACATCCCCCTGACACCTGCACCCAGCCCAGCGATGACCACTGAGCTGCCGCAGGGAGCACCCTGGGCTCTCCTGAGCTGGGGTGGTCGGGGGCCAAGAGCCTTGGCCATGCCCCCCAGACTCCCACAATGAGCCCAGTGACAACAACCGAGCAACCACAGGAAACGCCCCAGGCTCCTGAGCTGGGGCAGGGGCAAGGGCTTCAGCCACACCCCTCCACCAGCTCAGCAATGAGCAAGCCACTGCTAGAAGTCCCCTGGTCTCCCACGCAGGAATGAGGGGGGGTGTCACAGGCCTCAACCCCACCCCTCCTTTCTCCTTCTTTCACTGTATTTCTTTCCCCTTTCCTGTCTCCACCTCCCACTGCAACTGCTCTGCAACATCATAGAATGTAAAAAAAAAATACTACTAATAAATAAACAAACAAAAAGTACTACCATCACACCAGAAAATCACATTTCCCTAAAAAGGATATCCAGAAGCTTCCAAAATGAAGCAACTAAAGATAATTTGGGTGAACTTACAGGAGTGATAACTGATTCCTTTATCATTCAGGCTACAATTCCCACAGTGGGAATAAAACAAGATATATGCAGCAAAATTGGCAGAATTGAAGACAGAAATAGACAGTCCTACGATGATATTTTGAGGTTTCATTACCCCACTCTCAGTAATGGAAGGGACAAACAGAAGATAAATAAGGAAATAGAGTCTTGAATAACACAACGAACCAAACAAATCTCACAGAGATACACACAAAATGCAATCCAACAACAACAAAACACACAAGGGCACCACTCTCCAGTTTGCCTAATCCCTATGCTCCCTGTTGCCTTACACAGACCCATTTCACCAATGGTATGATCCTCTTTGCCAGTGGGGACCCTGCTTTTCAGTCCTTCCCCTCCTTCTGAAGGGGCCACCTGTGCTCTGGGCCCCATCTTCCTGGCTCCTGAATCCTTGCCCTCGCAAGCATCACCGGCTTCTCCGGCACACAGTGTGTCTCCTTCTCTACTGCCTATCAGTGCATAAAAACAATAATATGTGATACATAATTTCAAAATCTGTCTCTTGTTGTTCCCACCTGATTTCTAATTTTTAGTAGCCAAACTACAGTCTCCTTGAAGGACTGTCTTTTTCATAGTGCCTAGAATATGGTAGGATCTCAACACGTGCACTTTCCGTTAGGGAGTGACCAAATGGATGAATACTATGTAACAATACCTAGTCTACGTTTTTCAAAATTATTATTCCAAAAATCATTCTCTGAATTGGATCTAGAAAATTTCTCCTCCAAGCTCAAGATGAATAAAACTCAGACTGACAAACCATTAATCTATAATGAGAACTATAGGTATTCACAGGGCCAGGCCCTCGTGTGTGTGCATGTTGACATCTTGTTTCTGTGGGCAAACCTACATGGGAATTCACTCTGAGGCCAGAGGCTGCTTCCTGAGACTGGACACTGAATGAGTGGGGAGCATTTGCAACAGGGACTGGACACTGCCTGTCCCAGTGACATAGTCTCTGAGTTCCTCCAACTTAGCAGAGATGTGCAGAGGATCTGACTTGTATGACCTAATAGGCATGAGATGAAGTCTATCTGTCCTCGCCCGCCACTCCACACTTTATCCTGGCAGTTTGAAACCTTGATATACTTACTGGGTTCATATCCTGCAGTCCAAACAAAGTGTTAGCTAATTTCCAAAACTTATTTTTCTCTAGTGTAACGTTGCCCTTTAACTTGTAAGCCCCATTTCTTTTTAAGTTCTACTCATTTGTTTTCATATATCCATTCTCTCTGTAATGGCCTTTAGAATAGGCAAAATCAGCCACAGGCCTATTTATTGCATGGCTTAGTTTTGAAATCATGTTCTGCCTTCAAAGAGAGTTCGCAGGTTGTACATTGGTCTTGCGGAGGTTGTACCAGAGCTGCAGATCACAGAGTGACTTCAAAGGCCGGGTGAGTCACCCTGTCAAACCCAATAGCACAAATGGGTCATTGCCCAGGGCTAGGGGTAGACTCTGTGGACCTAGACAGCAGAGGCTCTGGCTTGGCCCACCATTCCCGTTATCCTGTTGGGAATCCTCCTGGCTCCTCTGTGGACATCACCCTGTGTCCTCCCATCACAGCAGGACAGGTGTCTGGCCTCTTGTGGTGCATGTTCTTCCATGACTGCTCACATTCCCTCCGTGAGGACTGCACTCACGGTCACCGTCCTGGTCAGTGTGAGGTCCACCTACCTTAGTAGGAAATTTCTAGGGCAGCACCTCAGGATACCCTACCACCTTGCTGTGTCTGGTTCTTCGGTTTACATTCACAGGTTGTGCGCAAATACTAATTAGCTGATTTATATAATCCTTAGCCAGTTGCCCAAGGGCTCAGTCCCCCAAGGTCCCTAAGAAAATACTAACACCACATTTCAGGCCAGAGGGAGCTGCACTGGCAAATCTGGGGACCCAGCAGAGGTCTGTGGAGGGGCGAGGAGCCGCTGGGCTGGGGAAGCAGGCGAGACCGAGCCCTGCCTTGGGCTTCTGGGCGCGCAGACCTCGCTCCCCAACCCTCGGGGATGGGCGGCTGAAGAGAATCTTCCTCGCTCCTGCGGGGCGGGATCCCGGAGCTGCACTCCCCACCCTCCGCCTTGGCGGACCTCGGGGGCGGGGCGGGGAGGGCCGAGAGAGCTGGGCGGGCCCCGGGGCCAGCGGGAAGGGCGTGGGGGCGGGGCGGGCCTCGGGGGAGGTGGGGCGGGCGTGGGGGCGGGGGCGGGGCCCCATCCGGGCCGCCCCTCTCCGCCCAGGGCACTCCCTGAAAGTCCCAGCCCAGCGCCGCTGAGGCCTGTTTGCCGAGTCCACAGCACGCAGCACCATGCCCATGACATTGGGTTACTGGGATATCCGCGGGGTGAGTAGGGGTCGGCCTGGGACGGTGGGACGGGGCCGCGGGGCGGGGAAGTGCTGAGCAGCTGGGGGACCAGTTCCAGGGGATGGGTCCTCTTCGGGCCTGCCGGGACCTTCTGCCTGTCCCTCTCGGGAGCTCTCCCGTGTGCGCGCCTGTGCGTGCGTGTAGGTGGAGGGTGGGGGGCTCGCGTGGAGGAGATAAAGCCACGCGGTCGGGGCCCCTCCACCTCTGATGTGCCCCGGGCCGTCTCTCCAGCTGGCTCACGCCATCCGCCTGCTCCTGGAATACACAGACTCCAGCTATGAGGAAAAGAAGTACACGATGGGGGACGGTAATGGCACCCTGGTGTGCGGACCTCTGCCCAACTCGTGCTGAGTTGGTACCAAGCAGCCCATGCCTGGCCACGTGTTGCTCCCCTCTGCAGGCCTCCACCAGCTGAGGCTGCAGCCTGACCGTCCCCTCAGACCTTCCAGGGTGCACTTTGGCCTTCCAAGTCAGGACGCTGGGAGGGGATTGCCGGGCACCCCTGTACCAATAATTGGGTGGGCTGGGTTCCCCTTAGCGCTTACCTAAACCTTTTGTGAGCCTTAGTCATGTAGAGTTGAGAGCCCTTACAAGCATTCCATTCCCCACAGACCTCGGAATGTGAGACTCAGTGGTTTGGATTCTAGATCCGCTGCCTCTGGGGGACTTGCCACTGACTTCTTGGGAAGGTCCCTGGGAAGGGAGGGTTGGGCTCTGGGGAGGTTTGTTTTCAGTTCATCTTCTCCACCACAGCTCCTGACTATGACAGAAGCCAGTGGCTGAATGAGAAATTCAAGCTGGGCTTGGACTTCCCCAATGTAGGTGCAGCGATGGGGCGGTTGTGGGGGCAAGTGGAAGGTGTGTCTGCCTCCATCTCCTTTCCTCAGCTTGGAGGTCTTAGGGTCAGGTGCCTTCTGCTCCACCATTCTCATTCCTGGTTCTCTACACTGCCTTTCCATGATGTTCAGTGTCCCAGCTCCTTCACTATTTTTACAGTATACTTATTTAGGGCCACCATGGGCCAGGCACAGTGAGTGCCAGGTCTTCTGCCTGTCCTCTCTCAGGAAGGGGGGTGCTGGGGAGCCTGGCAGCCCCACTGACCTTCAGGGGTTGCCCATGCAGCTGCCCTACTTAATTGATGGGGCTCACAGGATCACCCAGAGCAACGCCATCCTGCGCTACATTGCCCGCAAGCACAACCTGTGTGAGTAAGGCTGGTTCAGGGTTTTTGGGGGACAGTGGGCATCCCCATGGGCTTGGTTGGGGTGGGATGCTGAGTGCGTAAGTCTCTGTTTTGTGGGCGGCAGGTGGGGAGACAGAAGAAGAGAAGATCCGCGTGGATATTTTGGAGAACCAGGTCATGGACACCGCCACGCAGCTGGCCACGGTCTGCTACAGCCCTGACTTTGTGAGTTTCTCCACTGGGCTGGGCCTGGCATGATTTAGGTAAGGACCCAGGACTCTTGCATTTCCACGTAGACTAGTCCTGTTCATCATTTGAAGTTTTTAGTGCTACTCATCCTCCAAGCTGTTTCCTAGACTACGAACAGTGTTCCTCATAACCCTAAAAACTTGTTAATAAAGTCTAAATCAGTTCCCACCGATATTAGGATACAGTCCAGATTATATAGGGTAAAAATTCAGTTTGCGGACTGAAAAGTCATGTGTTCAGACTCTGGACACTCTGCCACTTGCCACTGTATCAAATGACAACTCTAAGTAAGTCTCAACCATCCTTAGGGTAGAATCCAGACACCCCTGGTTGGAAATTCATTTTGTAAAGAGTAACCTAATGTGTTTAGAAAACCCTCCTTCTCTGACCTCTGCTATCCACCTGCTCTTGGAATACACAGACTCAAGGTATGAGGAAAAGAAGTACATGACTGGGGATGGTGATGGTACTCTCAAGTTTGGAATTCCATCCAGCCGTTTTCCCAGTGCTGTCTCTTTGACACCCACAGCAATCAGCTTATTTCCCTAATAGGAAGTTAATGTCAGCCAGAGGGCTCTCCATTCCTCGCCCTCCTTTCTTCCAGACTCCCCAAATCTCATCCTTCCGGAAAGCACTCAAATGTCTATTTGATTTTTCTGCTACCCCACTAGGTAGAACTTACAATTTCTTTTCCTGAACACCTTAGTTCTTTGCATCTTTGATTCTTCCTGACCCACAACATGCCCGGTGCTCAGGCCATTGCTGGGTCCGACCCATAGGAGGGTTGTTTGAAGATGAGAGTTGACAGATTCAGGGACCGAGTCGTATTCCTCTTTGCCTTCTCATTGCCTCAGATGGGGTCTAGTACCTCATAGAAGTCTAATAAATGCTGATGTATTGAATTGAATATTGGGCACCAACACAGTCCCAGTTGGGAGAAGGACGGCTGTTCAGTGTTGGCCAGCTGGGGCCACGCACAGCCATAGGGAGTCCTGCATAACTGCCCAGGGAGTTTGTGTGTGAGGGTTTGTGTGTGACAGCTGTTTTCTGCTACAGGAGAAACTGAAGCCAGAGTACTTGGAGGGACTCCCTGAAAAAATTAACCTCTTCTCACAGTTCCTAGGGAAGCGGCCATGGTTTGCAGGGGACAAGGTAAAGGGGGAGGGAGATTTGCATGGTTAGTTGCCATTCTTCCTAGATTATGGGCTTTCAGTCCATGTGTCCTTGGCCTTCTGCAGATCACCTTTGTGGATTTCCTGGCTTATGATGTCCTTGATCTGAACTGTATGTTTGAACCCGAGTGCCTCGATGAGTTCCCAAACCTGAAGGACTTCATATCCCGCCTTGAGGTGATGCCCCTGACCCTATTTTCCCTGGGTCCCTCTTTGCCTTCTCTCCTTGCCTGATACTTTTGCAGTTCAGGAGTTAAAACAATGAGTAACTAGCATTTATTGAGCACTGGCTTCATGCCAGGACCTGTGCTCAGCATTTTACATCCATTGTGTCAGGTTTAATCTTTACAACATTCCAACAAGGTTGATGGAATTATCACTCCCATTGTACAGATGAGGAAACTGAGACTGTAGAGGGCAAGTCTTTTGCTGAAGGTCCCAGAGCCAGTGGAAGCTGTGCTGGGCTGCCTGTCAGCCTCTGGCTTCTATGGAAGCAGCCAAGAAGAAAAGCCTCAGGCCCTTTTGCAGCCTGGGTTTCACAGCTGAGGACACTGTGGAGGAGGCAGAACATCAGGAGGGTGTATGCAGCTCGTGTTAGTAGGACTGACACAAGTCTTCGTCTGTTAACTAGATACAATCAGAGAGAGGCTCTCTAAGAGAAGAATGAGTTTAACGTGGAATAGAAGATTGCAGTGGGAATCTACACGCCATATGTGCATATTCAAGAAGCACAGGGCAAAGGGTTTTAAAGGAACAATGATGGCGGAATACCTAATTGTTTTAGGATAATATGCTGGGCCTCAAGGATCAGGAAGAAGGTTGATGCCATTCCAAGGCTGAACAGACAGTTCCTTGGCAGATGTCCTTGCAGAAGTATTTTTTGTGTAAGACTGAATTGGCCTCTATGGAGTATGTTATTTTGCATAGTCCTTTGTGATCATTTTTATCAGGCATTTGTACATGAGAACCCTTCCTTCATGGCATTCCCCTGTTCTATATGTACATTTTTCTTTCTTGTTTCGCTTGTGGTGTTTTTTTGTTTTTTTTTTTGTTAACACAAGCGCCTTGGTTTTGATTCTGACAACTTCTATAGGTAGGATGGATATTAAGTACAGCGATTGTTCATGCCTGATGTCCAAAACGCTTTCCCGAGTCGGCTATCCGTCTGGGGTAGTACTGAGATCACAGGAATGTAGTGTAGTTAGTGCTGGATTTGAGTACACACGTGGGTGCCCCTGCTGAAGGGGTTTATCTTGAAGTGCTTGATGCAGGGTACATTCCTTCCTTCTCTCTCCGTTTCGGTTTCCCAAGTGTTCTCTCTGTGAGATGGACTAGCACGTTTGTTTTAATGCGTATTAACTGATCTGTCCTGTGTATGAGGCATGGTGTCAGGCACAGTGCTACATGCAAAGATGACCCTCGATCGTGGAACTGAGTGTAGTGAGACAACTGCAGACATAGTAGGCTGTGAGGTGCATGTGTTACCATCTGGGTACTGGGGAGCACAGTCTGGACCTCACCTCACAGCTAGTCATCTTTCACCCATACTCAACTTGTTTGAGAGCAACAAAATGTACTTTATGACAGATTTGAGAATTTGAGGCATTGGTCCAATTAGGTTTTCAGCCTAATATGTGTTTTCCTTTCCCACTCCCGAGCATGAGATCTGCTTTCTGAGCTAGTTCTCATCAGCCCTGGTTCTGGTCCAGGTGGAAGGCCTTGGGGATGTTGCAAGAGCTGGCATGGAGAGTGGGGGTGGGAGTGGAGTAGAGCTGAGGGCTGCAGATGGGTCCTCTCTGGCCTGGCCCCACGTATTTAGGCCACCCATATTTGTTTGTATCCCTTAGAAATTATGGGACACTCGCTATCCTGGTAAGATGGTGCACCGCACACCTGAGTGTCATAAGGCCTCGTTTATTGGAACAGGGCTGGAGATGGGGTATGGTGGGGCCCAGTGAGATTGGGCTCAGGGACTAGTTGGAGAAGTTCGGACTTACTGCTTTAGAAGGGAATGATTAGAGCCTGGTCCATCCTTTGCTCACTGGTCCATGTTCCCCTATCCTCTTTCATCCAGGTTTTGCTGAGTCATTGGGTGAGATCTGGGCTCTCTTTCAAGTTGTAGAGGCTTTATCTGAGCCCCATTGTCCTGCTCAAGGTCCTTCCTCTGTGTGCAAGTCCCAGCAAGCCAGGAGCCTCCCTGTGAGAATGGGGAATGTTTTGGGCTGACCCGTGGCTCACTTGGGAGAGTGCGGTGCTGATAACACCAAGGCCACGGGTTCAGATCGCTGTATAGAGATGGCTGGTTGGCTCATTGGCTGAGCGTGGTGCTGACAACACCAAGTCAAGGGTTAAGATCCCCTTACCGGTCATCGTTTAAAAAAAAAAAAAAGAATGGGGAATGTTTGTGCAGGCATGGAGTGACAGGGCCATCTGTGGGGGTGGATGAGGGGACTGCAGCAGAAAGCACAGAACCAGAGAGAGAGACAAAGCCAGGCTGCTTTCCAGCACTGTCCCACTTACTAGCTATGTGAGCCTGAGAGAGTCGCTTAACTCTGTGCACCTCAGTTTCCATTGTGATGGATGACGATAGTAGAACCTATCTTGCTGGTAGTTGGGTGGATTTTTTTAAAACTCATATGGTAATTTCTAGTGGATATAAAGCCCTAGCCCACTGTCCAGTCTCCATAAGTGGTAGCTCTTATTAAGGTATGACATTAGCTGAAGGAAATTGGAAGAGTTAACTCACCAAAGCTGCAGACCCTCTGTGGGTTGTGCGTTGCTCTGATACTTGATGCACTTGGAAAGGCTGTTGTCAGGGTCCTCACCTGCTGTGCTTGCAGACTCTGAGCTCAGGATTTCTTTTTGCCACCCTCAGGGCCTGAAGAAGATCTCTGCCTACATGAAGTCCAGCCGCTTCCTCCCAAGACCTGTGTACACAAAGTTAGCCGTGTGGGGCAACAAGTAGGGCCAGCAGATGGGAGTGAGCAGCCCGTGCCCAGCCTGCTCCGGGTCTGGAGAACAAACAGACTCCCTGCACATCCAGCACTGCCTTCTCATTCCTTTCTCCTTTTCACTCCCTTCTCTTCCTCAAAGCCTTATTGCATCCCTTTGTTTTAACTCAACCTCCTTTGCCCACTTTCCTTCAGCAAAGTCCCCTCCTAACGTTAGCCTTCCCTGCACTAAAGCCAGCCCCACCATCCTTCCCTTCCTTGGTTGTCTCTGCTTTGAGGATCCTGACTGGACCCCTCTCCTGTGGAGCTTGGTTGCCAGCTGTCCCAGCCCTGCCCCGAAAGACCAGTATTGCCTGGTGTGCAGGGCCTGTTTTCCCAGCAACGTCCCTGCCCAGCCCTGTCTGATCCCCAGAAAAGCCTCAACCACATTTGCTGTCTTTTCTTATTCTCACCTGGCTTCCCAAAATCACCAGTTGTCACAGCTACTTCCGATCAGTACTGACTGATTCGAATCCCTTTGTACATGGCCTGCTTTTTACTTAAGAAGCCTCCCTGTTTTTTTTATGGTCATACTGAGGTCTCTAAATCCAAAGCCTATGTGGGGATCTACAGGCTGTTTGTTTTCTGCTTCACATGCTTCCATGAACATTCTAAGCATAGTGTTCCTCCACCCGCGTTCAGCCGTCCCCATCTCTTCATCTGCCTTGCATCCTCTTGAATTAAAGTCATGCTCCTGAGCCCTGGTTGGGGGGACCCCCGTAGTGCCTCAGCCATGTCCTCCAGTGACCTCAGCATCCAGCCCAGTGACCACTGAGCTGCTGCGCGAATCCCCCTGGAAGCCCCCCAGGCTCCTGAGCCTAGGTGGGTGACCCCTTCTATCCAGGACCCCAGCAGTGCCACCCACCGTCCCACGCTCAGCAACCAGGCTGGAGAAGGAGCCAGCAGTGGCCCAGCCTAGGTCCCCCTCCACCCTCCACCTCTCCCTTCCCTCTTTCCTCTCCGCTCTCCATCCTTTCCTCCCTCCCTCTCTCCCCCACCCCTGTACAATTGCCTCTTAGAATGTAAAATAATAATAAAAAATACAGTCATGCTGTAGAGTGAGTATACACATATCATATATCACATATTAGTCGTGTGTTTGTGTTCATCGTCTGCTTCGCCTGTTGGAAGTCGATGCCATGAGGCCTGTATCTTTGTGTCTTCTTGCTCACTGGTGTTACAGGTGTTTGCATAACACCTAGAAGATCCCCTGAACGTAGAAGGTGCTCAGAGAATAGGTTCTAAGCAAAATATGTTCTAACCTTAGTGGCATTATTTCAAATTGTGTTTTGGTTTTTATTCAAGCCTATTTCTTTGGGTAGGTGAGATTGGTGTGTACATACATTCTTAGGTTCTGCTCTTTTTTCTCTTTAACATTTCACTTAAAAATCTGTATATTGGCATTCCATATGCATGCACACTTCTACTATTGAGTGGTCACCTATTATTTCTTCCTGAAGATAAATATAGTTTGCCTAGTCATTCTCACGCTACTGGGGATGTGGAATTTTCTAATCTTTTATCTTTTTTTTTTTTTTCCACAACAGCCCAATCACTTTTAAACTAATTGCTTCTTTTGTTTTTGGTTACTTTATTTGGGTAGATTCCCAAGGCAGATACTACAAGGAAAAGGGTGAGAAAGGATTTATGCTATTATAGTAGATTATTTGATTGCTCTCCAGAGAGAATTATTTCATTTATGGTACCACCAGCAAGCCACATGGACTGTTCTTCTACTCCCTTAAGCACTTGGGGGTTTGCAATTTTATCTTGTTATACTTTTATAGTTTTATAATTATACCTTGAAGTTTTCTACCTTCACCTTTTGTTAATTGTTTATTGGTTGTTCCTGTGTCCTGCACATGATGAATTACTGTCTATGAATCTCCTTGTCTATGAATCTCCCTGTGTAAACCTCTCTGTTTACCCATTCTGTACCTGTGGCTCAATCAATTCCTGGAGAACAACAGTCAGTAGATGAGCTTGGGACAGTCAAAACCTTTTCTTCCTTTAGTCACAATGTAATTGTGATTCTGCCCTAGCTTTCCTATCACATAATTTGATGGTTAATTTTATGTGCCAACTTGATTGTGCTAAGGGATGCCCAGATATCTGTTAAAACATTTCTAGGTGTGTCTGTGAGGGTCTATCCAAAAGAGATCAGCATTTGAATCAGTAGATGGAGTAAAGAAGTTGGCCCTCATCAATGCAGGTGGGCAGCAACCAGTTGGTCAAGGCCCAGCTCGAATGAAAAGGTGAAGGGAGGGTGAATTCACTGTCCCTTTTTGACTGGGACATCCATTTTCTCCTGCCCTGGGACATGTGCACTCTTAGTTCTCTGGCCTTTGGACTTGATGCGCAACTTACGCCATTGGCCCGCATTCTCTATCTCTGTTCTGAGGCCTTCAAAC
The DNA here is from genome assembly GCF_027409185.1 of Cynocephalus volans. NCBI lineage: Eukaryota > Metazoa > Chordata > Mammalia > Dermoptera > Cynocephalidae > Cynocephalus > Cynocephalus volans. The sequence continues at coordinate 96,756,854 of NC_084467.1, forward strand.
TCACACTGAATTACTTCACTAGGTTTCCTGCTTCTCCAGCTTGCAGACGGCAGACTGAGGGACTTCTCCATTTACATAGGTGAATCAGCTGATTCCTATAGTAAATATATATGTTTTATGTGTCAATGTGATTGGGCTAAGAGATCTGCCCAGAACCTGGCAAAACATTATTTATATATATGTAAGGGTACTTCAGAAAGTTTGTGGAAAGATTTGTGTTACTTTTAATTCTGTTTTTCCACGAACTTTTTCAAGTACCCTCATAGGTGTATATGTATATTTGTATGTATAGATGTGTATTTGTGTGGCTGTTTGTGTCTGTCTATACTATATTGTATTTGTTCTGTTTCTCTGGAGAACTCTCACTGGTACATGTAGCTAACTGATAAGAGTTTGGATGTGTTGTCTCCACCAAAACTCATGTGGAAATCTGTTCTGCAATGTGACAGTGCTGGAAGCTATTTGAATCATGGGGGCGGATCCCTCAGGAATGGATTATTGCTTTCTTGGGGCGGTGGGGGTCCTGAGTGAGTTCTCACTCTATTAGTTCCCATGAGAGCTGGTTGTTTATAGGACCCTGGCTCCTCCTCTCTCGGTTCCTCTTGCCATGTGATCTGCTTGTACCCATGCTTTCTGCCGTGATTAGAAGCAGCCTGAGGCCCGTGTCAGATGCAGCTGTCCCAGAATCGTAAGCCAAACAAACCTGTTCTTTAAAAATTATTCAGTCTCAGGTAATTCTGTTATAGCAACACAAAACGGATGAATACACTAACAAATACACAAATTGATCACAATAATCAATGAATAAGTTTGTGAAACCAAACTTAAAACACTAGAGTATTTCCATTTATTTGCGGGCTTTTTCTATTTGGAGTGTTCTGGCTAAGATGCCTTATAATACAACTCCAAGGAAATTTGGAGGGAAGATACTGCCTTATATTCTGGTAAATCTCCCTGTTCATCATTATTTTAAAGGCCTCCAAAGGGCAAACAATCTGTCTGCCTGCACAATTTGCTGATTTGATGTGCATGAATCTCTCTGGGAGGCTTGAAGTACAGGTGAACGGTGAGAATGGAGCTGCTTTCTTTGTGACTTCCATCACTGATGTCCGTGTCTTTATCAGTCATTAGCGGCTTATATATTCAACTTTTGGCTGCCCCTTTGTGGATGTTAAGTTCAGGGAGGGTCCTGGTCAAGCCATTTTAAGTTGGCAGTGACTTCTAGGAACTTTCTGTATACCCTTGTCAGTCATCTTGGATACCTTTTAAAAATAAGTTCAGTTCATCCAGCCTAGCCCTGCCCCAGCAGCTGTTGAGGAATTACCACCCTGGCCTAGGGCTCAGGCTGCCTGCTGCCTGACTGTCAGAGAGAGTCACACCAGTCCCTACCCCATACCCTGGAACGTCAGGCTGCCCAGCCTACTTATCTGGGAGGTCTGTTTCTGTCCAACTCTCCTCTTGTTCCTGATCTACAGCCTGATGCCTGCAGGGGCTGCCCCCAGGGCAAGATTGTTTCTGGGTCCTCCCTGCAGGCAGCCACTTCTGCCAGTTGGTTTCCAGGGGAGTTGGCTAGCCAGAGTTTTGAGGGCAGTGTTTTTCCATTTGTAGCTTTTGACCCATTCATGGGTCATAGACAAAGGTTTCTTAACCTCAGCACTACTGACATTTTCTACCACATAATTGTTTGTTATGGGGGCTGTCCTGTGCATTGTAGGGTGTTTAGCTGCATACCCACACTTTACCCACTAGATGTCAGTGGCACTTCCCAGTGGTGACAACTGAAAAAGACAAAAGCACCTTCTCCAGTTGGAGACCTCTGATATGGTAGATGGAGATTAGCACGAAAAAAAAAAAAAAAGAAGGTCAGAATGCAAGTCATATAGGTGAGGTAAATCTTGTTTGATGAAACGTTTGTTTCAACAAATAATATATTTATGTGTGTCTGGAGTCATAAATGTATTTTCTAAAAGCTTTTAATTTTGATATAATACGAGCCTTTGAGGAAATGTGCAAAACAACACAAGGAACTCCTGTATACCCCAGATGTTAACGTTTTCCACACTGGTGTTTTCCCCCCACCTTCTTCCTTCCCTCCCCCCCACACATGATTTGATATATTTGTGTTTGGTTCACTTTGTTGTAACATTAATTCACACGTAGCTGAGAAAAAATGTTTTCCCAATTTTAGAAATTGTCCGAAATGATTTTTTAAATCTTTCATAGTCCTGATTTTTATTAACTTGTAATTTCCTTTTCTATTTTTGTGGTTGAATTAATGCTCTTATCAATTGAGCTGATGTTTAGAGAGTCACTTTGAGTTTAACAAGAGTATTGGTTAAAGTTTCAATATTTTTCTCCTTCGTATTATTTCTTGCTTTCCACATTTTTATTTCCTTTGAACTTTGTTCCTATGTTTCTATATTCCTCTGTTCATAAAGAAACCCTCGTCTCTTTTGCCTTAGTCTCAACATACTGGGCATGATTTTTTTTCTCAATTCCAATTTGGCAGCATATTATAAATGGTGAATTTTAGTTTCTTACTTTCAGATTTAAGAAAATATTCCTTATGTTTTTGGATTTCCTAAGTGTGTGCACGTGATATTTAAGAAAGCTTAAAAAAAATTTCCATGAAGTAGGACACATTTTCATTTGTCTGTTGGTAATTGTTTCGAATATTTTTCCCCCAAGGCCGTTTTATGTAGAATTTCTGATAATTTGCCTTGAGCGTGTTTGAATGTTAGCAGTACAGCTAGAAGGAATTATGGAATCCACTACAGATGTCACACTACAGGTCCTTGGCCAAATTTGGCCCAATATATTTTGTTGTTCTGCACAGTGTTATTTGAATTAGAACTTAACCACATTTTGTAGCCAGGCAGTAGCACATATAAATAAATCCAGGAGACCTGGCAACATTGGGACTGAATTTCTGTGTGGTAACAACTGGCTACCCTCACTAGTTGCAGGCCACTTCCCAGTTTGCCTAATCCCTATGCTCCCTGTTGCCTTACACAGACCCGTTTCACCAATGGTATGATCCTCTTTACCAATGTGGACCCTGCTTTTCAGAGCTTGCTGGCCTAGTCATTCCCCTCCTTCTGAAAGGACCACCTGTGCTCTGGGCCCCATCTTCCTGGCTCCTGAATCCTTGCCCTCGCAAGCATCACCTGCTTCTCCTGCACACAGCGTGTCTCCCTCTCTACTGCCTATCAGTGCATAAAAACAAGAATATGTGATCCATATTTTCAAAATCTGTCTCTTGCTGTTCCCACCTAACTTCTAATCTTTAGTAGCCAAACTGCAGTGTTCTTGAAGGACTGTCTTATTCATAGTTCCTAGAATATGGTAGGATCTCAACACGTGCACTTTCAGTTAGGGAGTGACCAAATGGTTGAACACTGACAAAACAATATCTAGTGTATGTCTTTCAAAATTATTTAAAAAATCATTTTCCAAATTGGATCTCGAAGCTCAAGATGAATAAAATTCAGACCGACAAGCCATTAATGTATAATAAGACCTGTATGTATTCACAGGGCCAGGCACTTGTGGGTGTGCCTGTTACCATCTTGTTTCTGTGGGCAAGCCTATGTGGGAATTCACTTTGAGGCCAGAGGCTGCTTCCTGAGCTTGGATACTGAATGAATAGGGAGCATTTGCAACAGGGGTGACACTACCTGTCCCAGTGACATAGTCTCTGAGTTCCTCCAATTTAGCAGAGATGTGCAGAGGATCTGACTTGTATGACCTAATAGGTATGAGATGAAGTCTACCTGACCTCACCCCCACTCCACACTTTATCCTGGCAGTTGGAAACACTAATGTCCTTCTTCGGTTCCAGAATCCAGTTCAGGATTCCACATTGCATTTAGTCATCCTCTTTCCTTAGTCTCTTCTAGTTTGTGACATTTTGTGTCTTTCCTTGTTTTTGATAACCTTGATATACTGGGTTCATCTTCTGCAGTCCTAACAGTGTTAGCTAATTTCCAAAACTTATTTTTCTCTAGTGCAACAATGTTGTCCTTTAACTTGTAAGCCCCATTTCTTTCGAAAGTTTTACTCCATTGTTTTCGTATATCCATTCTCTCTGTAATGTGTTGAATAGGCAAAATCAGCCACAGGCCTATTTATTGCATGGCTTAGTTTTGAAATCATGTTCTGCCTTCAAAGAGAGTTCGCAGGTTGTACATTGGTCTTGCGGAGGTTGTACCAGAGCTGCAGATCACAGAGTGACTTCAAAGGCCGGGTGAGTCACCCTGTCAAACCCAATAGCACAAATGGGTCATTGCCCAGGGCTAGGGGTAGACTCTGTGGACCTAGACAGCAGAGGCTCTGGCTTGGCCCACCATTCCCGTTATCCTGTTGGGAATCCTCCTGGCTCCTCTGTGGACATCACCCTGTGTCCTCCCATCACAGCAGGACAGGTGTCTGGCCTCTTGTGGTGCATGTTCTTCCATGACTGCTCACATTCCCTCCGTGAGGACTGCACTCACGGTCACCGTCCTGGTCAGTGTGAGGTCCACCTACCTTAGTAGGAAATTTCTAGGGCAGCACCTCAGGATACCCTACCACCTTGCTGTGTCTGGTTCTTCGGTTTACATTCACAGGTTGTGCGCAAATACTAATTAGCTGATTTATATAATCCTTAGCCAGTTGCCCAAGGGCTCAGTCCCCCAAGGTCCCTAAGAAAATACTAACACCACATTTCAGGCCAGAGGGAGCTGCACTGGCAAATCTGGGGACCCAGCAGAGGTCTGTGGAGGGGCGAGGAGCCGCTGGGCTGGGGAAGCAGGCGAGACCGAGCCCTGCCTTGGGCTTCTGGGCGCGCAGACCTCGCTCCCCAACCCTCGGGGCTGGGCGGCTGAAGAGAATCTTCCTCGCTCCTGCGGGGCGGGATCCCGGAGCTGCACTCCCCACCCTCCGCCTTGGCGGACCTCGGGGGCGGGACGGGGAGGGCCGAGAGAGCCGGGCAGGCCCCGGGGCCAGCGGGAAGGGCGTGGGGGCGGGGCGGGCCTCGGGGGAGGTGGGGCGGGCGTGGGGGCGGGCATGGGGCCCCATCCGGGCCGCCCCTCTCCGCCCAGGGCACTCCCTGAAAGTCCCAGCCCAGCGCCGCTGAGACCTGTCTGCCGAGTCCACAGCACGCAGCACCATGCCCATGACATTGGGTTACTGGGATATCCGCGGGGTGAGTAGGGGTCGGCCTGGGACGGTGGGACGGGGCCGCGGGGCGGGGAAGTTCTGAGCAGCTGGGGGACCAGTTCCAGGGGATGGGTCCTCTTCGGGCCTGCCGGGACCTTCTGCCTGTCCCTCTCGGGAGCTCTCCCGTGTGCGCGCCTGTGCGTGCGTGTAGGTGGAGGGTGGGGGGCTCGCGTGGAGGAGATAAAGCCACGCGGTCGGGGCCCCTCCACCTCTGATGTGCCGCGGGCCGTCTCTCCAGCTGGCTCACGCCATCCGCCTGCTCCTGGAATACACAGACTCCAGCTATGAGGAAAAGAAGTACACGATGGGGGACGGTAATGGCACCCTGGTGTGCGGACCTCTGCCCAACTCGTGCTGAGTTGGTACCAAGCAGCCCATGCCTGGCCACGTGTTGCTCCCCTCTGCAGGCCTCCACCAGCTGAGGCTGCAGCCTGCCCGTCCCCTCAGACCTTCCAGGGTGCACTTTGGCCTTCCAAGTCAGGACGCTGGGAGGGGATTGCCGGGCACCCCTGTACCAATAATTGGGTGGGCTGGGTTCCCCTTAGCGCTTACCTAAACCTCTTGTGAGCCTTAGTCATGTAGAGTTGAGAGCCCTTACAAGCATTCCATTCCCCACAGACCTCGGAATGTGAGACTCAGTGGTTTGGATTCTAGATCCGCTGCCTCTGGGGGTCTTGCCACTGACTTCTTGGGAAGGTCCCTGGGAAGGGAGGGTTGGGCTCTGGGGAGGTTTGTTTTCAGTTCATCTTCTCCACCACAGCTCCTGACTATGACAGAAGCCAGTGGCTGAATGAGAAATTCAAGCTGGGCTTGGACTTCCCCAATGTAGGTGCAGGGATGGGGCGGTTGTGGGGGCAAGTGGAAGGCGTGTCTGCCTCCATCTCCTTTCCTCAGCTTGGAGGTCTTAGGGTCAGGTGCCTTCTGCTCCACCATTCTCATTCCTGGTTCTCTACACTGCCTTTCCATGATGTTCAGTGTCCCAGCTCCTTCACTATTTTTAAAGTATACTTATTTAGGGCCACCATGGGCCAGGCACAGTGAGTGCCAGGTCTTCTGCCTGTCCTCTCTCAGGAAGGGGGGTGCAGGGGAGCCTGGCAGCCCCACTGACCTTCAGGGGTTGCCCATGCAGCTGCCCTACTTAATTGATGGGGCTCACAGGATCACCCAGAGCAACGCCATCCTGCGCTACATTGCCCGCAAGCACAACCTGTGTGAGTAAGGCTGTCTGCATGGTGTGGGGGTGATGGTGCTCAACCCCGTGGGCTCGGCTGGGGTGAGATGCTGAGTGTGAGTCTCTGTTGTGTGGGTGGCAGATGGAGAGACAGAAGAAGAGAAGATCCGCGTGGATATTTTGGAGAACCAGCTTATGGACACCCGCATGCAGCTGGCCACGGTCTGCTACAGCCCTGACTTTGTGAGTTTTCCCACTGGGCTGGGCCAGGTGTGGTTTAGGTCAGCTTGCATTCCCATCTATACTGGTCCTGTTCAGGATTTGAACTTTTTAGTGCTACTCATCCTCCATGCTGTTTCCTATACTAACATCAGAGTGATTCTCATAACTCCAAAATCTATTTAGTGAAAACTGTAGATTAATTCCCACCTATCTTAGGATACAGTCCAGAATCTACAGGGTAGTAATTCAGTTTGTAGACAGTAAAGTCACGTGTTCAGACTCTGCCTCCAGCCACCAGTGACCCTGATAACAGTAAACTATATCAAAAGGTAAGTCTAAATCAGTCTCCACCATCTGTATAGTAAAGTCATGGTTTCAAAATCCCCTGCATCTTTGACCTCTGACCTCTGCCATTGGCCATCCCTCACAGCTGGTTCATGCCGTCCACCTGTTCTTGGAATACACAGACTCAAGCTATGAGGAAAAGTAATACATGAGGGGGGATGGTAATGGCACCCTCGAGTTTGGAATTCCGTCCGACTGTTTTCCCAGTGCTGTCTCCATGACACCCACAGCAGTCAGCATATTTCCAGAATCGGCAACACAGGATTGGCCAAAAGGCCTTCATTCCTCTCCCTCCTTTTTTCCAGCTTCTGCAAACCTCATCTTTCCAGAAACTATTCAAATGTCTATTCCATTCTTCTGGCATCCCACTGGGTAGAATTTACAACTTCTTTCCCTGAGCTCTTTAGTTCTTTGCATCTTTGATTCTCCCCAGTGTCTAAGTACAGAGTGTGCCCAGTATGCAGGCTATTGCTGGGTCTGACCCATAGGAGGGTTGTTTGAAGATCAGAGGTGACAGATTCAGGGACAGTGTCATATTCCTCTTTGCCTTTTCATTGCCTCTGATGGGGTCTGGTGTCCAGTAGGAGTCTAATAAATGCTGATGTAATAAATGGAAGCCTGGACACTGACAAAGTCCCAGTCGGGGGAAGGACGGCAGCTCAGTGGTGGCCAGCTGGGGCCATGCACAGCCCCGGGGAGGCCGTGTCTCTGCCTAGGGAGTTTGTGTGTGAGGGTTTGTGTGTGACAGCTGTTTTTTGTTGCAGGAGAAACTGAAGCCAGAGTATGTGGAGGGACTCCCTGAAAAGATGAAGCTCTTCTCACAGTTCCTAGGGAAGCGGCCATGGTTTGCAGGGGACAAGGTAAAGGGGGAGGGAGATGAGGATGGTTAGTTGTCATTCTTCCTAGATTATGGGCTTCCAGCCCATGTGTCCTTGGCCTTTTGCAGATCACCTTTGTGGATTTCCTGGCTTATGATATCCTTGACCAGAACCGTATGTTTGAGCCCAAGTGTCTGGACGCATTTCCAAACCTGAAGGACTTCATGTCCCACTTTGAGGTGATGCCCCTGACCTTCCTTCCTCTTGGAACTCTTTTCCTTCTCTCTTTGCCCTGAGCTGAAATAATGAGTAACTAGCATTTATTAAGCACTGGCTTCATGTTGTGCTCAGCATCTTACATCCATTGTGTCAGGTTTAATATTTACAACATTTCAACAAGGTTGATGGAATTATCATTCCCAATTTGTACAGATGAGGAAACTGAGACTGTAGAGGGCAAGTCCTTTGCTGAAGGTCCCAGAGCCAGTGGAAGCTGTGCTGGGCTGCCTGTCAGCCTCTGGCTTCTATGGGAAACAGCCAAGAGGAAAAGCCTCAGGCCCTTTTGCAGCCTGGGTTTCACAGCTGAGGACACTGGAGGAGGCAGAACATCAGGAGGGCGTATGCAGCTCGTGTTAGTAGGACTGACACAAGTCTTGTCTGTTAACTAGATACAATCAGAGAGAGGCTCTCAGAGAAGAATGAGTTTAACGTGGAATAGAAGATTGCAGTGGGAATCTACACGCCATATGTGCATATTCAAGAAGCACAGGGCAAAGGGTTTTAAAGGAGAAGTGATGGCAAAATACCTAATTGTTTTGGGGTAATATGCTGGGCCTCAAGGATCAGGAAGAAGGTTGATGCCATTCCAAGGCTGAACAGACAGTTGCTTGGCAGATGTCCTTGCAGAAGTATTTTTTGTGTAAGATTGCGGTGGCCTCTGTGCAGGATGTTATTTTGCACAGTCCTCTGTGATCAGTTTTATCAGGCATTTGTACATAAGAACCCTCCCTTTATGGCCTTCCCCAGCTGTGTTCATAGGGTTTTTTTAAACAAGCAACTGTGGGGGCCGGCCCGTGGCTCACTCGGGAGAGTGCGGTGCTGATAACACCAAGGCCCCGGGTTCGGATCCCATATATGGATGGCCGGTTCGCTCACTGGCTGACCGTGGTGCTGACAACACCAAGTCAAGGGTTAAGATCCCCTTACCGGTCATCTTTAAAAAATAAATAAATAAAAATAAAAAAATAAAAAAAATAAACAAGCAACTGTGTTTTGATTCTGGCAACTTTCATAGGTAGGATGGACAATAAGGACCAAAGACAGAGAGATTGTTCATGCCTGATGTCCAAAACGCTTTCCCCGGTCAGCTATCTGTCTGGGGTAGTTCTGAGATCCCAGGAGTATAGTTGGTGCTGGATTTGAGTACACACGTGGGTGCCCCTGCTGAAGGGGTTTATCTTGAAGTGCTTGATGGGGGCACATTTCTTCCCTCCCTCTCCGTTTTGGTTTCCCAAGTGTTCTCTCTGTGAGATGGACTAGCACATTTATTTTAGCACATGTTAACTGATCTGTCCTGTGTATGAGGCATGGTGTCAGGCACAGTGCTACATGCAAAGATGACCCTCGATCGTGGAACTGAGTGTAGTGAGACAACTGCAGACATAGTAGGCTGTGAGGTGCATGTGTTACCATCTGGGTACTGGGGAGCACAGTCTGGACCTCACCTCACAGCTAGTCATCTTTCACCCATACTCAACTTGTTTGAGAGCAACAAAATGTACTTTATGACAGATTTGAGAATTTGAGGCATTGGTCCAATTAGGTTTTCAGCCTAATATGTGTTTTCCTTTCCCACTCCCGAGCATGAGATCTGCTTTCTGAGCTAGTTCTCATCAGCCCTGGTTCTGGTACAGGCTGAATGGCCTTGGGGATGTTGCAAGAGCTGGAATGGCTGTGGTTGGGGTGGGAGCGGAGTAAGCCGTGAGGGCTGCAGCTGGGTCCTGCGTGGTCTAAGTTTTGCTGAGTCACTGGGTGAGATCCAGGCTTTCTTCCAAGCTGTAGAGGCTTCATCTGAGCCCTTTTGTCTTGCTTGAGGTCCCTCCTCTCTGTGCAAGCCCTGGCAAGCCAGGAGCCTCCCTGTGAGAATGGAGAATGTTTGTGCAGGCATGGAGTGACAGGGCCATCTGTGGGGGTGGAGGAGGGGACTACAGCAGAAAGAGCACAAAACCGGAGAGAGAGACAAAGCCAGGCTGCTTTCCAGCCCTGTCCCACTTACTAGCTGTGTGAGCCTGAGGGTGTCGCTTAACTCTGTGTACCTCAGTTTCTCTTCTGTTGCATGGCAATAGTAGAGCCTATCTTGCAGGTAGTTGGGTGGATTTTTTAAAACTCATATTGTAATTTTTAGTGGTATGACATTAGTTGAAGGAAATTGGAAGAGTTAACTCATCAGAGCTATGGAGTCTCGGTGGACTATGCATAGATCTAACGTGTGACCCACGTGTAAAGGCTGTTGTCAGGGTCCTGACCTGCTATACTTCCAGACCCTGCGCTGAGGCTTTCTTTTTGCTACCCTCAGGGCCTGAAGAAGATCTCTGCCTACATGAAGTCCAGTCGCTTCCTTGCAAGACCTGTGTATGCAAAGTTGGCCCTGTGGGGCAACAAGTAGGGCCATGAGAGGGAGTGCCTGCTGCCTGGAGTCTGGAGAACAGCAACACTCCCTGCACCCCAGGCTCCGCCTTCTCATTCCTTTTTCTTCTGCAGGCCTTATTGGCTTGCTTTCTGTTAAATGGACCCCCCTCTCCTATTCAGGCTCTTTAAAGCTTAAGCTTTCTACTTTTGTTCGCAAAGTCCTCCTCCTAAGTTTACTGTTCCCTGCCCTAAATCCAACCGGACAGTCCTTCCTGTCAGTGGTTGACTCTGCTTTGAGGATCATGACTGGACCCCACACTCTCCAGCACTGCCCTGAAAGACCAGCGTGGTCCCTGCGCCAGCCCTATCTGATCTCCAGCCAAGTCTGCAGCACTCCTGTTATGTCTCATCTTGTTCCATCTGGCCCATTGGACTCAAGGCTGACTGGTGGAGTTGTGGGGGTGTTCTTTTGTTTTCTGTTGTCCACAGCAGAGGCTGGGTGGATGGGTATGTGTGCATGGGGTGTGGGTGGTCAGGCCAGGTTATAAGGTGTCTTGATTATTTCTGTCTCTCCCCATGGGGATTTCTATGGAAGGATGCTCTTTCTGTGCCTGGGTTCCTCATTCATTCAACATCATGGAATGCCTCCTGTAGGCAATGTGGAACTGTATGCATGGTTCAGAGAGGTTTTGGGTTGATGGGGAAGGGGGCTGAGTAGTCCACAGGTGGACTACCTTCTGTCATCCTCTCCCGGAAGCTTTCTCTGATATCTTTCCTCTGTGTTCTCATGGCATTTCCTAATAAAACATATCTCACTGTATTATAATTGTTGTTGTTCTTGTTTTTCACCCCAACTCAATCATAAATTCATTGAGGAGAGAATCCATGTGTTATTGGACTTCTTAATCTCATATCTATCACCATGCCTGGTATAAAGTAAATGTTTAATAAATTTGGAAATTTGAAAGAATTATCTCTAGGGAAGACTCTGCCAACCTTTCCAGCCATTATTAGGACACAGCACTCTGGATATAGTTTTCTTAGCTAAAGAAGATATAGAATAACATTCAGAAGACTTAAATGGACAGGTCTTGGACAATGAGTCAGTAGCTCTATCTAACTTAAGCATTCAATAGGCTCTAGATGTCCTTTGAATAACTTGCTTGAGATGGGCAGGCCTAGTTTGCTGAGCCACAGTGCAGCCATCTGTGTGGTCAAGGTGTTGTGAGCATTTTATTTCAGGTCATCTGCAAAGGAGCAGGACTCATCAGATAACTGATGAGCAGGTTCCTCCAACAGTGGCTGGACAGTGGAGTTAAGTATTGGGAAGGCACAGTCTTGAGACAACCCACAATGGTTAAGATTTGGAGGAAAGTCCTGTTGAGCATTTGTACAGATGATCACTGCCTGCAGCTGTACTTCTCCAGTCAAATAAAAACGGAGCAACAGGCATAATGTTAAAGGTCATTAAGAAATAAATGGTTAGTTAAAAAAGGTAAAAGTGGTAAGATAATTTGGTGAAGCTAAAGTTTATGAAACTGGTTAGATAAAAATTAGTTAAGTCAAAAGATTATTACATTTCTGTTGGGATTTGGCTTCTATAGTGTTTCTATCTAATGAATATTCAGTTAAAGGGGGTGGCTCCCAGTTATGAAACATTGTCTTGCACATGCTCAGTCAGTCTCTTCCTGGAGCATGTTCATCAGTCAGACCCTATCACGTGAATATTCAAGAATATTCTGTGCTCTCTATTGAGCATAGAGAGTTAAAAATAAAAAGGAAAGAAGTAATAGAAGTTAGGAGTGACACTACGATAAAAGATAAGCAGAATATAAATATTAAACCAGAGTAAAATAGATATACATCTAGAACAGGGGTCAGCAAACATTTTCTGTAAAGGGCCTGATAGTAAATATTTTAGGCTTTGTGGGCCAAAAATGTTCTCTTTCACCATTACTCTGTCATTGTAGCCTAAAGGCAGCCATGGACAACACATACATGAATGGGCGGGACTGTTTCAACAGAACTTTGTTTACAAAAACAGGTAGCTGCAACAACAACAAAGCAACCTGATTCAAAAATGAGGAAGGCCGACCAGTTAGCTCAGTTGTTAGAGCACAGTGTTGGCAACAGCAAGGTCAAGGGTTTGGATCCTGGTACTGGCCAGCCACCAAAAACAAAAATAAGTTCCAGACTTCATTATGTTTGGACTGGCTGGTTAGCTCAGCTGGTTTGAGCACAGCTGTATAACAGCAAGGGCCAGGTTCGGATCCCTGTAGTGGCTAGCTGCAAAAAAATATGGGGAAAGGACTTGAAAAGACATTTCTCCAGAGAAGACATACAAGTATCCAATAAGCACATGATGCTCAACATAACTAAGAAATCAAATCAAATAATCACTTAGAGAAATGCAAATCAAAACTATGAGATATCACCTCACACCCACTAGGATCGCTTGTATCAAAAAGCAGAAAATAACAAGTGTTGGTGAGATGTGGAGAAATTGGAATCCTTGTGCACTCTCAGTGGAATGTAGAATGGTACAACCACCGTAGAAACCAGTATGACATTTCCTCAAAAAATTAAGAATTACCATATGATCCAGCAATTCCACTTTTGGACGTATACCCAAAGAATTGAAAGCAAGTTCTCGAAGAGATATTTGTTGACCCATGTTTGTGACATTACTATTCACAACAGCTAGAAAGTGGAAGCAACCCAAGTGTCCATCAACGGATGGATAAAGGATAAATAGGGCTGGCTGTTTAGCTCATTTGGTTAGAGTGTGGTGCTAATAACACCAGGGTCCAGGGTTCAATCCTTGTACTAGTCAGCCACCAAAAAAAAAAAAGGCAGATGGATAAATAAAATGTGGTACATGCATAGACAGAAATATTATTTAGCTTTTAAAAAGGAAGGAAATTATAACATATGCTATAACATAGATGAACCTTGAGGACATTATGCTAAGTGAAATAAATCAGCCCCCAAAAGACAAAAACTTTATTATTCCACTTATGTAATGTATTTAGAGTTGTTAAAATCTAGAGCTAGTGATGTCTGAGGTAGGGTCCGGGGTCCTAATAGCCGGCCTCAGCCCTCCTGTATTAGTCCGTTCGTGTTGCTTATAACAAAATACATGGAACTGGGTATTTTATAAAGAAAAACATTTGTTGTTTACAGTTTCTGAGGCTGGGAAGTCCAAAGTCCATCTGGTGGTGGTGACAGTGACTCAGGGGTCTCACATTGCAAGATGGTGGAAGCAGAGAGAGCAAGAGAGAAAAACAGACTCTCCTCTTCTTTTAAAGCCCTCAGAACCACACCCCTGACCACCATTATTAATCTATTCACTACTGCATGGTCCTACAATCCAATCACCTCTTTAAGGCTTCACCTTTTGATTACCATAATAGGATTTCCCACACTCTTAAAAGTCACAGTGAGTTCTAAGTTCTAATACATAAAACTTGGGGGACACAATTCAAACTTCAATGAGTTTTGGGAGGGACACAATTCAATCCACTACACCTCCCCATCCTCTTACCAGGTTCTTGACTCCACCACAGGAAAGAATTCAAGGGTAGGATCACAGTAGAAAATGAGAACAAGTTTAATATAACAGATAAGAGATACAAGTTCCACAGAGTGCAGCGTGCTCCACAGGCTGAGCAGGGCCCTTTCCAAGTTTAACACAAAAGTAAGTTCAGTACAGACATCAAGTCTAACACAAAAGTAAGAAAAACATAAAGTTCAGTACAAAGTGCAGGCTGGCTCAAGAGAACCAGCAGCTGCTTGTTTAATATAAAGTAAAGTATACACACCTCGGCCAGTGAGGTGCAGGTTACCTCCAAGAAGGTGAGCAGCAACCTGGCCTTCTGTTGGGATTTAGCTTTTATAGTGTCTCTATCTAACGCATATTCAGTTAAAGGGGGTGGCTCCCAGTTATGAAACACTGGCTTGCACATGCTGGGTCAGTCTCTTCCTGGAGCATGTTCATCCCTCAGACCCTATCACGTGAATATTCAATATGCTCTATTGAGCATGCCCAGCCACTGGATTTGCATAAGCCAGCCCCTTGTAGTCTCATTTCCCCCTGTTGGTGCTGAAAATAGGTCTAACTGGCCACAGTAACTTTCCTGTAGGGGAGGGCCTGGAAGAGGAGACTGAAATCTTGGGGAATTGCTTGAAACCCAGAGGTGTGTCCTGTAACTGGAGCTCAGGGAAACTGAGCACCTCCTATATCAGTAGAATCTCTGCATCTGTCTTTAGGCGGAATGGTGGTTGTCAGGGGCTGGGGAATGCGAAGTTCTTGTTTAGTGGTTATAGAGTTCCAGTTCGACAAGATGAAAAGTGTTCTGGAGACAGATGGTGGTGGTGGTTGCACTTTGAACTGTTCAAATAGTTAAGATGGTCAATTTTATGTTATGTGTATTTTACAACAATAAAAAGTAATTTGAAACGAAACAGAACAAAAACAACAGGTAGCTGTTGTTTCCTGATTCTTGATCTAGAAGTTCAAATTAAAATGGCATAGCTATATTAATGCTAAAATATTACATTTGAAATTTAAAAGGTGATTAGCAAAGAAAAAAAAATAACTCAATCCTTAAAGAAGAGGGCACAAAGAAAAGATAAATGTTTAGGTGATGGAAATGCTTTCTACCCTAAGTGGTTCATTGTATAACATATACATGTATTGAAACAACATTCTGTACCCCACAAATAGGTACAACTAAAAATAAATTAATTAGGGCCGGCCTGTGGCTCACTCGGGAGAGTGTGGTGCTGATAACACCAAGGCCGTGGGTTCGGATCCCGTATAGGGATGACCGGTTACTCACTGGGTGAGTGTGGTGCTGACAACACCAAGTCAAGGGTTTAGATCCCCTTATCGGTCATCTTTAAAAATAAATAAATAAATAAATAAATAAAATTAAAATAAAATAATAGTGGGAAAAGAAATTAGTTACATCTGGTCATATCCAAAATGTTGCAGTATGAGAATCTGAGGTTTTACATCAAAACCAGGTTACAAAAACTGGTACTAGCAAATAAGATACCTGAATAAATTATGGTCTGATGAAGTAGAAATGTTAAAAAAAAAAAAAGAAAAGAAAAGAAAAAAGGGAAGATGTGGTAAATGAAGACAGTTGCAAATGAAAATAATTTTCTAAACATTGTGGTCAAAATTATAGAAGATAAAAACATACATTTTAAATTCTGGGGTAGAAGTATAACCTATGTACTTCAAACTGAGGCAATCAAAAAAGATGATCTGGACCTGGCAGAAGCTCTGAGACATGGGATTGCTTGGAGCTCACGACAGTGCTCATATATTTTTCAGCATATCTCTTCTGCTTTCTAGAATGGGAAAATGTGACACACTCTGAGAACATGACTGCTTGCACTGGTATCTTCTGCGTTGATCTGTAATCACTTGTTAATTACAACTTCTATGCCTAATATTCTCCCTTTACCATTGTATTAATAAAGAAAGATTATGCTGAAAGAGACCCCAAAACAGCAGCTTATAGAGAACACTTTACTCTTCTTTCACATAACAGTTCCATGGGGAAGAGTCCAGGTTGTTGGGCAGCCCTGCTCCATGAAGTTATTCAGGGACGCAGGCTCCTTCCATCTTGTGGCTCGGCCATCCCCTAGGGCACTCCCTCATCTCCTTGGTTGAAGCTGTATCATGAGTATGGGAAGGAAAAGAGAGAGAAGAAGCCCAAGCCAAGGAAGCAACTTCCCACTATGCAAGTGAGGTAGCAGTTGCATATGTCACAGTCACTCACATTCCATTGGTGACATTCAGTTGTGTGGCTATACCCAGTCATGGGTTGTGGTGCATAACTGCATCTCTCTCACACCCCGAAAACTGGGAATAAAGGTTAATTAAACCCACATCAGGAGAAACTTTGGGGTTAAGCTGGTGGTTTAAAGCAGGTAGGATAGAGGCTCAAGTGTTTAAGACATAATCTTTATCTTCAGCTAAACGTAAAAGGAGTGGCATATCACTTAGGGTTCCTTGTTCCTAAAACAGGAAAAGAATTTATTAAAGGTATCACGTAGCTTATTGAATCCCTGGGAGGGGCAGGGAGTTGGCCTTAGAATCTGGGTAGCCAGGAAGTATGCCTAATCACGTATGGGATTATTCTAGAGAAGGCTTCACAGCTATTGCAGGTCACAGAGGCTGGAGCCCCTGGACCCGTGACATGTGGCACTGGATACCAGGCTCACTATTGCTGTCTCCAAAATCCTGATGCCTCTACCACTACCGTTCTTGTAAGAAAACCAAAAATCAGGGCCTGCTTCTTTAGAACTGAGGTCCTGCACCACTGTATGCAATGAACAGAGCCTGGGTCACAGGCCTATGCCTCAGGTAGACAGGTAAGTGCTGGTAATATTGGCTTCACAGTGGCCTTAGTGACTTAGCTTCTTAACTGTATGTACCAGCATCTTCAGCATATTCCTGCCTAACATAATGCAACCATCCCTTGTACAAACGAAAACACGTTCACCCTCTTTCCCTCAAGTCTGAGTGTCATCAGCTATTGCTTCCAGTTCCAAGTTTGGGATCTCCAGGAAGTGTTCATACTGTTATTTTGAAAATGACAGACTAAAGCATAATGTCAATGACCCCCAAGTCACTCTATAAAAAATAGTAAAGAGAATGGAAGGTAGAAAAAAGAGAAAATTAGGTGAGCTCTATAATGCAGCAGCAAACAGCCTCACTCAGAGCTGCCGATAAACTGGTTCACATTTATTTACAATGCTGATAGAACGCCCTTCTTCGGTTAGAGGATTCTGAAGAGATGTGGCGTAAGCCTTTGATACTAAACACTGATGTGAGCAACCTGAAGTCCCTCCCTGGATTGACTGTTGTCTCCATCCCTCTGGTGACCTCACTCTCGGGTTCACTGTCATCCCACTTTATTAGCCCACATTTTCCTAAACTGCGTGCCATGATGAGTGAACTCTTTACTGATGGCAGATATAGAGACATTCCAGCCGCTGCTACTTGGTAACTCAAGACTTGGAAGCAGAGATCGAGAGGGGCCCATCCTGATGGGTTCCACAGCAACTCTTCCCGTAAATGCTGATTGTCATACTCCTTTGTCATACTCCCAAGGGACTCTACTTTGTGAAACAGCACCAACAATCCCCCCCAAAGCATAGTCCTGTCCAAAAGGCCCAGCAGCCACCCTCCATTTCTTACTTTCCTTTAGTTCTCTTTTCAGTTGAAACATAATTTTGGAAGGAAGCAGGTAGGGTTTTGGTTAAAGTTCAAAAAGAATATCTGTTGGGGCCAGCCTGTGGCTCACTCGGGAGAGTGTGGTGCTGATAACACCAAGGCCACGGGTTCGGATCCCATATAGGGATGGCCGGTTGCTCACTGGGTGAGTGTGGTGCTGACAACACCAAGTCAAGGGTTAAGATCCCCTTACCGGTCATCTTTTAAAAAAAAAAAAGAATATCTGTTAATGTAATTGGAAACATTGTACCATGGAAAATAAAATACGGGCCTATCTAATAATTCCAATTTTCCTTCAAATGTCTACCCAGACAAACATTATTCTCTTTGTTTAATTCCTATTCCTCTGCACCACTGAAAACACCTCCTTATGATAACCTAAGCTTGGCCCTCTGCCTCCAAGTCAGCCCACACAGCAGCACCTATTTATTTAAAATTCAAATATACACACATCGTTTAGTCTTTCCTTCTGGAATTAAGTCCCACATGTGAGTCACCTGTAATTATTTCCATTGAAAACCCCTTAAGAACATTAAGAGCCCATCCCTGTCAGTTTTCAGAAATGTTTCATTACACTTTGGCCTAAGCAAGGAGCAAGGCAGACCATGAAATCATTTAGCCCACTCTCCAGCTTCAGAGTTCTTTGTGGTCTTCCAGGACCTCCCTGAACCTGAACTTCTGTCCTGACTCCAAATACTTCCACCTGAACTATCTCTACCTGTTTTAAGAACAGGACATTCCATTTTTCTGTGTTCTGTCTCTCAACCAGAACAGAGAGGAATTTTTAAAAGTTCCTTGAGGGCATTAAGCTCTTATATGAAGCAAACTCCTCTTTTCTCCTTCTAATCCTCTCTAGAATGAAAAGAATCAATACATAGTTTTGAGTGCCTACTTTGTGCCAGGCTCTATCCAAGCACTAAATATAAAAATTTGCTTAAGACACACTCCCTGCTCTCAGGCAACTTACAGTTTAGTGGCAGAGACAGATATCTAACCAAGCAATTAGAGTTCAGTGTGTTAAGCCCTGATTGAGGAAAACATTGACTCCTATGGGAACAGAGATTTAAAATAAGTGAATTTAAGTTAGCCTGGGGGAAGTGGAGGAATAGGTGGTCAGAATAAACCACATCTCAATGGCTTAACACACTTATGCTTCATGCCATATGCGGTCAACAGGGTGCTCTGCTCTTTGTAGTCTGTCAGAAACCTAGACTGATGGAGGCTTCAGCTGCTCTCAGAGTCATCCAGCACCATGTTGGAAGGTAGATATAGTGACTTATGGATGGTTCTTAAAGCCTGGAAAATGTGTGTAATTTCTACTCGTGTTTAATTGGCCGAAGCAAGTCAGGAGGATACACTTAACGTTCAAGAGGGTCGTGAAGCTTTCCCAGAAATCTGTGGTGACTATCACTGATGATTTCTGCAGGGGTTATCAGATGTGACTTCTAATGAATAGGCATCAGGCAGGCCAAGGGGGTTTGAGCAGGGGGTGGGGTGGGGTGGGAAGCAGGAGGCAAAAGGAACAGCAGGTGCAAAAGTATGAAAATATAAAAGAGAACATGGTGCTTTTGGATAATTTATAAATTTATGTAACATTGATCTGTTCCAAGTGCTCTAGAAATATTGACTTAATTCTCATATCAATCCTGTGAAGGAATGTTATAACACCAAGGTCAAGGGTTTGGATCCCTGTATCAGCCAGCAGCCAAAAAAAAAAAAAAAAGTATCCCTGCGAGGGAGGGTTCATTTATCAGAGAACACACTGAGCACAGGAGGCCAATGTCTACTGGTGGCAGAGCCAGGATCTGCACCCAAGGCAGCCCTATCCAGAGTCGATGTTCCTGAGCCCCATGTGGTCCTGCTCCCTAGGGAATTCAGAAAGGCTGAACCTAGTGCTTCAGGGCAGAGGGGAGAGGGCACAAGCCAAAAGATGTATGTGGAAAGGAAGAGGGGGTCAGATTATGAAGATAAGTTGGAGGAGATAGTCTTTTTCCTGTGGCCTCAGAAATTAAATTAAATTAAAAATGTATTTAAGCAGGGAAGTGACGCTGTGGATTGATTGAATTGTATCCCCCAAGTTTCATTTATTGGAAGCTTAATCCCCACTCTAACTGTTGAGGGTGGCAAATCCTATTATGGTAATTGAAAGGTGAGGTCTTGAAGAGGTGATTAAATTGTAGGACCATGCCATAGTGAATGGATTAAAAATGTTGGTCAAGGGCATGGTTCTGAGGGCTTTAAAAGAAGAGAGAGGAGGTTCTCTCTGCTCACTTTGCTTCCACTATATTGTAATGTGAGACCCCCGTATCACTGTCGCCACCACCAGATGGACTTTGGACTTCCCAGCCTCAGAAACTGTGAGCAATAAATTTCATTTTCTGTATAAATCACCCAGTTTCAGGTATTTTGTTATAAGCAACAGAAACGGACTAATACAAGTGACATGAGCAAATTTGTAGATTAGAAACATCACTGGGTAAATTTCAATTCCTCACCTCTCCCCCACTATCCATTTGAACTCCCTAAGGCCCTCTTTTTTGGTCTGGCCCATTTGTTCCACCTGTTCTACAGCTGAAGGATAAGGAATGTGCAATTTCTATACAAAGTCCAGGTGTTCTCATAAGCCTTTCTTAAGCTGGCTTTAAAGGCAGATCCATGTACATAAGTATCAGTGTCCCCTACCCCACCCATTATATCAGTGAAACAACTTGACATTTAATTTCCCTTTAATCACATAAGCTATTTCCTTCTGAACTGGATATGCCTGAACCCAGTTGCTCAGTATTCAATGATGAATACAAATGTGTTTCCCTAATACTTTTGGAGAACTGCTCCACCGAATTGAACGCACCTATCACAAGTTTTTGAATAAAGCTTTACTGATGTGACTTGCATAAACCCATCACTAGTATACCAATTTCTCAAAATTTGTGTGCCTCTGTGTCTATGGGATGAGAGGGTGACCCTCTCTCCACCTGTCCCTGCCTTGAAGGCAGCCATTGTGACAGCATTCTTCTCTTGGCCTATGTTAGAATGACAGTTAGGGGCTGATTGGGGTCTGGGGAACCACCTCTCAGGGGAAAGGATCTTTTCCTCTGTGTGGCCTTCCTGCTTTCTGGGCCAGTAAGGTCATTGGTTTTGGGTAACTGTTAAGCGGATTTTCACTAACAAACACAATAACTAGAAAACATCACGTGATTTGTCTATAGTTTGTTCATCTGGAATTCATGTGAAATGCATTTCATCTGCAGACCTGCACTTTTAAAATTTCTCCCTTGCAGTTGCTCATCCCCTACCATGTTGTGCTCTCCTATTATCTGTCTTTCCCAGGATTCTTCCTCAGAGCACTGCAGGACCAATTTTCTGTTTTTCTGCCTTCTTCTGTGTGGTAAACAGACACTGACATGTGCCCCTGATCATCTCTCCTGGTATTACGCCCTGTGTAAGCCCCCTGAGTGTGGGCCAGACCTGTGACTTGCTTCTAACAGAATATGAAAAGCTGATGGGACGTCACTGCTGTGATTACATTACGTAGGACTCTAGTGTCCCTCTTTCCAGACTTCCTCATTGGTTTTGATGAAACAAGTGGCAATGTTGCAGGAACTGAAGGTGACCTCTTGCTGACAGCCAGTCAGAAACTGAGGCCCTCTGGCCAACAGGGCACATGGGACCAAATTCTATCAACAGTCACATGAACTTGGAAGCAGATCCTTCTCCACTTCAGCCCTTAGATGGGTCATAGCCCTGGCTGACACACTAATGCAGCTTTCAGATGAGACCCTGAGCAGAGGACCCAGTAAAGCTGAGCCCAGAAACTGTGAGATAATGTGTGTTGTTTCAGGCACACATTTAGGCACACATTTGTGGTAATTTTGTTGCACAGCAAAATATAATACATTCCCTTTTTGATTTCTGGTCGTATCACCTGTCTACTTCCAGAGGCATCTCAATCCCTCTAACGCCCCTTATAGCCACAAAGCCCTTCCTTAGGGCACACCACTCCCTAACACTATGGAAATTCATGTCAAGAGTTACCAGATTGAAGAGAAACTCCTCAGCTTTTATACCTCTTCTGGCCAAAGACTCCCCATGCCCAAGATATTGGTCTAGACACCTAACTACTGCTCACCGGGTTGGCAAAAGGTGGCAGTTAAACTGTCTGTTTAGCATCTTGTGTCTGTACTATCCCTCCTGAAGAAGCCCTCCTGACATCACCAGGTCTCCCAGTCACTCGGGCCCTCTGTCCTTCACCAGAGAGATTTTTGGCTTCCGTCCTTAGGGAACAGTAATTTGGCCCACAGCTCCCTCTTAGGATGGAGACTACTCAGAGGCTTTGCTCAGTGCATGGAGAGTGGTGCCAATTCAATCTCCACAGGGGTCTGTTCCCCTTAAGTTTGCTCTCTTTTCTTAAAATATGTTTATTACACAAGTAATGCAGATATACACAAATATATTCTCAGTTATAAAAGAAAACCTTAGCCTTATCTCAGAAGTCAGTTTAACTTCCACCCTGGAGTCTGGGCCTTCCTCCCATTTGCCTGAAGTAAGCCTTGTTAGCAGTTTGTATCCTCCAGACTCTTTCCTATGCCTTCACAGACATAAATATATCTGTAGAAAATATTTACCTCATGGTTTTCCTTTTTAAACCATAACATATATCACACTGTACATACTAATCTGCAAACTAATTTTAAAATCCAACAATGTGTCCTGGGGATCTTTCCATTAGTTCATACAGTTGTCTCACTCTTTAACTGCCATGTGGTATTCCACAGTAGAGATGGGCATTTACACGGTTTCCACTTATTATAAGCAATGCCACAATGAACATCTTAGTTTATGTCTCTTTGAGTATATGGGTGAATTTTTTTTTTTTTTCAATTTTATTTTGTCGATATACATTGTGGCTGATTATTGCTCCCCATCACCAAAACCTCCCTTCCTTCTCTCTCCCCCCCTCCCCCCCAACAATGTCCTTTCTGTTTGCTTGTCGTATCAACTTCAAATATTTGTGGTGGTTATATCTTCTTCCCCCCCCCGTTTTTTTTTTTTGTGTGTGTGTGTGTGTGAATTTATATATTAATTTTTAGCTCCCACCAATAAGTGAGAACATGTGGTATTTCTCTTTCTGTGCCTGACTTGTTTCACTTAATATAATTCTCTCAAGGTCCATCCATGTTGTTG
This sequence comes from Cynocephalus volans, assembly GCF_027409185.1. NCBI lineage: Eukaryota > Metazoa > Chordata > Mammalia > Dermoptera > Cynocephalidae > Cynocephalus > Cynocephalus volans. The sequence continues at coordinate 96,779,676 of NC_084467.1, forward strand.
CAAATGGCAGTATTTCATTCGTTTTTATAGCTGAGTAGTATTCCATTGTGTAGATGTACCACATTTTCTGTATCCACTCATCTGATGATGGGCATTTGGGCTGGTTCCAACTCTTGGCTATTGTAAAGAGTGCTGCGATAAACATTGGGGAACAGGTATACCTTCGACTTGATGATTTCCATTCCTCTGGGTATATTCCCAACAGTGGGATAGCTGGGTCATATGGTAGATCTATCTGCAATTGTTTGAGGAACCTCCATACCATTTTCCATAGAGGCTGCACCATTTTGCAGTCCCATCAACAATGTATGAGAGTTCCTTTTTCTCTGCAGCCTCGCCAGCATTTATCGTTCATAGTCTTTTGGATTTTAGCCATCCTAACTGGGGTTAGATGGTATCTCAGTGTGGTTTTGATTTGCATTTCCCGGATGCTGAGTGGTGTTGAGCATTTTTTCATATGTCTGTTGGCCATTTGTATATCTTCCTTAGAGAAATGCCTACTTAGCTCTTTTGCCCATTTTTTAATTGGGTTGCTTGTTTTTCCTTGTAAAGTTGTTTGAGTTCCTTATATATTCTGGATATTAATCCTTTGTCAGATGTATATTTTGCAAATATTTTCTCCCACTCTGTTGGTTGTCTTTTAACTCTGTTAATTGTTTCTTTTGCTGTGCAGAAGCTTTTTAGTTTGATATAATCCCATTTGTTTATTTTTCCTTTGGTTGCCCGTGCTTTTGGGGTCGTATTCATGAAGTCTGTGTCCAGTCCTATTTCCTGAAGTGTTTCTCCTATGTTTTCTTTAAGAAGTTTTATTATTTCAGGGTGTATATTTAAATCCTTAATCCATTTTGAGTTGATTTTAGTATACAGTGAGAGGTATGGATCTAGTTTCATTCTCCTGCATATGGATATCCAGTTATCCCAGCACCATTTGCTGAAGAGGCAGTCCCTTCCCCAGTGAATAGGCTTGGTGCCTTTGTCAAAGATCAGATGGCAGTAAGTGTGTGGGTTGATTTCTGGATTCTCTATTCTATTCCATTAGTCAGTGTGTCTGTTTTTATGCCAGTACCATACTGTTTTGGTTATTATAGCTTTGTAGTATAGCTTAAAGTCAGGTAGTGTTATGCCTCCAGCTTTATTTTTTTTGCTCAGCATTGCTTTGGCTATGCGTGGTCTTTTATTGTTCCATATAAATGTCTGGATTATATGGGTGAATTTTTATAGAATTATTGGGTCATAGGGTATAATTTGAATTTTAAAAGATATTGACAAATTGTCCTCCAATATAGCTATAAATAGCTATACCAATTTTTAAGTTCACCAGCAGGAAAAGCATTCACTTCTCCAAGCCCTGACAACACTTGAGAAACGTCTTAATTTTTGTTCATCTCACAGTTGGAAAAATTGTCTCTCATTGTAATTTGCAGTTTCTTGGCTTAAAAACATCTTTTAAACATTTTTGGGGTCATCAATATTTCTATTTTTTAAGTTGTTTGTTCCTAGATTTTTGTCCATTTAACAAAAACTCAGTTGATTTATCTTTATACTGGTCCTTTTCTTCTCATTTGTCATTTTTCGTTTTTGTGCCTTATATGGAAAGTTTTAGAATTTGAACTGCTCAATTGGTAAATATTTCCTTTTATGACTTTTATTTTTATGTCTTAAAGAAACCTTTCCTACCCTACTATCACAAATGCTCTTACATTTTCATCAATACTTCAATAGCTTTGTGTATAATGTTGGGACTTAAACTTCCAGATAAACTAATTTTAATGAATAGTGTGAGATAGGGTTCTATTATTTTTAATTAGTAAGCAATTGTCCCAACTCTACTGGCTGGCCCACCAGTTTGAAATACAACTTTTATCACACTAAATTCCCATATATACACAGGTCTGTTTCTGAACTTCAGTTAAGTCCATCAGTACCACACAGTTTTACTTGATACCTTTACCAGGTCTTCAAAGAGGCTCCAGTCCCATTTAAAACATCTGCTCTCTCCAACTGTGTGATCTCCCCATTTCTAGTACCCACTCTCAAGACTTGGGCATGAACCTCTAGCTTCTTAAACTCCACTGGGGAGTAGAGGGATGTCAGTGTTGCAGTGACTTCTTGATAATTCTCCACACATCCTTATTCGCCTTTGGCATTTACGCCCAAAAGTAATCTGGCTGGACACCAGTGCCTAAGTGCAATTTATTGAAAAGAGAAGAGAAGATAGAGTACAGGACCTCTAGAGACAAGATGGAACTAAACAAGCAGTGCAAATCTGCCTCCTGCTCAGCATACAGTCTTCTTGTTGCCCCACTGGGCCATCTTGTTGTTGATGGGCATCTTGAAGAAGCGGTCAGATTGCATGTAGGCAGCTATTTTCTCCAAAGCCTGAAATGAAAGCACACCAAATTTTATAAAGACCATAACCCAGTGCAACAGACCCATACCAAAACAGCAGCATTCACATGCTGCCGGCCTCCACCTCCCCCCATTTTCTGTAGATAGTGCCTTTAAGGTGAAGGAGCCAGGCCCTTCCAAGACTTAAAGGGCTAGAGGTATCCAACCATTGTCCTGTTAGGCCAAAGCTAATGTTGGGCAAGAATCTACTGTATGGGGGTCCCTTGGGGCCCAAGGGAACCTCTGAGTGTTTTTGTAAGAGAAAGGCGCAGGGACCATCACCTCAAAACGGCACATGAAAGCCTTCAGATTTGGGAACTCATCCAGGCACTTGGGCTCAAACATACGGTTCTGATCTAAGACATCATAGGTGAGAAAATCCACAAAGGTGATCTAGAAGAAAGACAGTAAGAGGGTCAGGTCTGAGGAGTTCATTTACACCTCCAGAGATAGAGAATATACTCTACTTTTCCCTTCTTCCTACCTTTTCCCCTGCAAACCATGAGTATTTCCCCAGGAACAAGGAGAATTGCTTCAGTTGTCCAGGTAGTTGTTCCAAGTACTGAGGCTTCAGTTTTTCCTGGGAGAGAGGGAAAAAGAGAGCAAGAATATCTGTCATTTTCACTGCTAACCAGGGCACAGGCCAGCAATGGACACTTACTTAGCAGCCCCTTCTCCAGGTACCTTCCTCTCACTGCCTTCACTTGGTGGTGGCAGGAGAGAAAAAGGGGTTTTGAAAAGAGGGACCGGCACCAGAGTTACATGACAAAATAAACCAAAAAATAAGAGTTCTGTTTCCTATTCTGACAGACTGGGTTGGTGGGAAGGTAGCAGCAGCAGAATAGAAGAGAAATAACCCTTAGGTCCTTAAATGCTCCTTTTCTTGATATGCCATTCTGCTGATGCAAGCTGAGGAAACTCACATGGTCAGAGTTGTAACAAAGCCGTGTCAGCTGCATGCGGAAATCCATTACTTGGTTCTCCATGATGTCCACTCGAATCTTTTCTTCTTCAGTATCACCACCTGTGGGCCAAATGATAACGAATCACCTTTAGGATCATCCACTCCCAGGTGAACCAGCGTAGTCTCCCTCACCAGCCCCATCCCCACTCACACATGTTGTGCTTGCGAGCAATGTAGCGCAAGATGGCATTGCTCTGGGTGATCTTGTTCTTCCCATCCATGAGGTAGGGCAGCTGGAAGGAAAAGGACAGACCAAATGGACAACCTAGCTTTCTCTTGCTTCCCTCTCTCTCCAAGGGAAGAGGAGACTTGCAGGGCAATGAACAGGAGAGAGAAAATTCTGTGTTAGGAGAAAGAAGAAAATAAGAAAGTAACAGTTGGGTCCCCACCTGATTCTACACAGGGGTTCTTAACTCTGTATGTGTGCCATGGCCCCTTTCTCAGAACAAGGTTTTTGAACACATAAAGCAAATTACATATACCAGGGTATTCAAAAAATTAGTGGGAAAATAGAACTAAAAGATAATAAAAATCTTTCCATGAACTTTTTGAAGTCCCCTCGTATTTACAGTTATAAAATTTTTAAAAACAAAATTGTAATAGTGTAATATGTGAGTATTAATGCATTAAATAGCAAGCAGACATAACAGCTACCATAATTTCAAAGTAGTGATGAATATAAATAACATCTAAGATATGTGTAACACATGTAATAGAATATGAAAATATCTGATTTCCACTAGTGACAAAAGTCACAGACATGGCTAATAATTAAGGTTTCTTATTACCCATGTTCGCAATAGAAGGAAATGTTAACTTTTGATAGTGGTTAGCAGAAATGAAAACGTAATTTTTTTTCTCCATCCAGTTCCAGGACCTCTGAATTCTATTCTATCCAGGTTAAGGGCCCCTATTCTAGATCCTGCCGGACGGGGAAGGGAAGAAGGACGGATATACGTGAAGGTCTTTCCTTCTGCCCCCTCCGCTCCTAAAGCCACCTACATTAGGAAAGTCCAGGTCTAGCTTGAATTTCACATCCAGCCATTGGCTTCGATCATAGTCAGGAGCTGCAAGAGAGAGAATGAAATGGGACCCGGCTATACCTGAAGAGAGCAAAAAGATCTAAAGAAATGACTTAGTCCCAATACCTGAAATTCCCACACCCCCAAACCTTAACCATTTAGTCTCTGGAGCCTGTTTGGTTAAGCATTAACAAAAGGGTTGGGGCTATAGCAGAAGGAGAATCTCCAGCTCCAGGTAAAGGATGCGTTTCTCCCCGCACAGGACACAGCAGAGAACTCTCCGGTGATTTGAGCAGACTTCCCGCCCGACCTTGGCGTGATGCCACCCCCTGGGCACAAGAAGACAGGGGCAGTAGGAGGGCCAGCTTGGCTTTGCGCGGCGGCGCACGGGCACCCACAGCAGCATTACCTTCCCCGCACGTGTACCGCTTCTCTTCATAGCATGTATCGGTGAACTCCAAGAGCAGGCGGATGGCGTGCGCCAACTGAAGGAGATAACCTGCGGTCGGCGCCTGCGCGGCTCTCACGGGCCCCCAGCCCCCGCCCACCAACGTCCCCGGCCCAGGGCTGCCAAGACCCAGAATCCTGCCGGGCGAACGTTAAGCGGCCCCCAAGCCCGGCCCCGGCATCATGCTGTCCTCGGTCCCTCCCCGCGGGGCCCGGTGATCCCCAAGGAGGGACAGGGGACAGCCTCCGTGGCCGGGCAGCTCGACTAGTGTTGGCCGCCCCGCCCCGCAGCGAAGAGGCTCCCGCATAGAGCCGCTTCTCATGGAGGCTGCTGCTGACTAGAGCCACGGCCGCCTCCGCGTCCGTCTCCCCGAAGAGTGGCTCGACCGTTGAGACGGCACTCACCCCACGAATATCCCAGTAACCCAGAAGCACAGACGACTTGTTCGACATAGCGAAAACGCTTGCGAGCCTTCGAGGACAGGATACGGGCCACGACAGAGCGAGGCTTTATACCCGACGCAAGTGGGCGGGGTCAACGTGAGCGCCGCGACTCCGCCCGGCTCCGTCCTCTTCCCCCCACGCCGCCCGCGCGCCCACAGGGCAACACGCAGGCGCGACTTCTGCCCGCCCTGGGGTTCAGGGCCAGGAGCCCCCCACCCGAATGCCCGGCAGGAGCGCGGCAGATGGGGGAGTGGACCCGAGGTTGAGGCTCCGCGCTGCACTACGGATGGGAGTGGCAGTTCATTTATTAATAGTGCCAGCCAGGGCGGGAAGAGCGCCAACAGCCAGGCCGTCGGCACCTTAGTTACCCAGGGAGAGTGAGAGTCACACCGTATTTACCCAGCTGGGAGTGGAGTAGGGGGTGGGAGGGTTGGCGCAAGCCCCGGAAGTCGGACCGAACTCTGATCACCAAGGAATCGCGATCTTTCGGGGGTGGGAGAAGGAGGGGATAATGATAAAAAACCCATAAAATACTTAAGCCGGTAAACCTGTAAGGTAGGAAGCCATTCAGGGTGAGAGACGTCGCCTACAATACTTGGGAGGGAGAGATCTCTTCTGGCCAGGACAGAGGGTGGTTCTGAGAAGGCTTCAAGGAAAGGAGGGCATTTGAGCTAGGCCACTGAGGAAGGGTAGGCTGTGGACATTAGGATGCAGGAAAGGTCACTGCAGGCTGGGGAAATGCCCAGCAAACACTGGGAGGTGGGAAATACTCGTACAAGTGTAAGTAGAAGGAACAGCAAGCATCGTTGGTTGGTTTTCAAAGTTGTGAGGGGCGTAGGGAAAAATACAGGTGGAAAAGACTGTTGGGGTCAGGTTGCAGAGGGCCTTGACTGGGAGTGGGGGTTGGATATTTTTCTTCTGTTCTGTGGGGAATCTCTAGATCACCGCTGACCAATAGAAATATAATGCAAGCCACATAGGTGATTTAAAATTTTGTTTCTAGTTAAAAAAAAAAAGCAGGTGTATTAATTTTAATAATGCATTTTATTTAGCTTAATACATCAAAAAGTACTATAGTTTCAGCATGTAATTAATATAAAAATTATTGAGATATTTTACTTTGTTTTTGTACTGTCTTCAAAACACAGTGTGTATTTTACACTTAGAACACATCTCAGTTCAGACTAGCCACATCTCGCTTGTTCAATAGCAACATGTAGCTTGTGACTACTGTGTCAGTGCAGGTTTGGATGGTTTGCTAAGGTGAATGATACTGTCAGATTCCCTTTCAGGGAAATTAACTTAGCTAAATCTTTGTGTAGAGTGGGCTGGAGGAAGGAAGCTATTGCTATTTTTCATTCACTTATTCATTCATCCAACAATGCTTATTAAATGCCTAGTATGGGCAGACACTGTTTTAAGTGCTGGGGATACAGAACTGAACTTGATAAAATCTTGGCCCTTAGGAAGCTTACATTTTATGGGGAGAGGCAGAAATAAATGAATATATAGTAAATACAAGAGTCCTTTTAAAAGTTCATGGCAAAATTTGTATTATTTTTTAATTCCATTTTTCCATGAACTTTTTGAAGTACCCTTGTACATAGTAAGTCGGATGGTGAAACATCCTATGGAGAAAAATAAAACAGAGATGGGGGTGTCGGGGTGGAAGTTGGGGGAGCCCCAGCAGGAAGGGGATTTGTGTTTTTAAAGAATGTGTTCATGAAAGGCCTCACTGAGAAGTTAACCTTTAAGTAAAGACTTGAAGCCACTCTGCTGTGGGGGCAGCCATGGGTGCAGGAGGCAGGGAAGAAGTCCAGGTAGAGAGAACCAGCAAGTACAGGGAGTCATCACTGTAGGGACAGCATTTAAAATGGTGAGACTAGGTAAGATGCCCCTGGGAGTGAGAGTAGCAGAGAGTGACGAGGTCTGATGGTATGGGGTGCTGTGGCACACGAACATTTGGAGGTCAGGGATATGACAAACAACCAGCAAAGGAGTCTGGAAAGGAGTAGCCAGTGAGATAGAAGGAAAACCAAGGGTCCTGAAAACTAAGTGTAGCTGTTTGCAGAAGGGAGTGAGTAACTACATGTAATGTGGCTGATGGGCTGAGAGAGGTGAAGACTGAGAATTAACGGTTAAATTTAGCAACATGGGGGTCACAGTGACCTTGACAGAGCAAGTGATCTGAAGGAGGCCCCTGCAGTCCTGGGAAGAACTAACCTGGGTTTAAGCAGGGCACAGGAAAATGAAAAAGGGACACAGATTGGCAGGTGTCAATATGGGAGATACAGGGTCTCTCAGTTCACTGTGGAGGAGTGGGAGAGGGAGGAAGAGTCCAGAGCTACTCCAGTCCCCTACTCCCCTAGCTTGAGTGTGGAAGATCACATCTGCCCATTAGTTCTGCTGAAGCCAGTTTGGGACTTTTTAAGAGGACATTTCACTGAAAAGAAGAAAGGGAAAAAGTGTAAACACATAGGGACAGATGAACTTACAATACCTGGGTTTCTCCTCCCAAGATAAAAGTCCAGTTATAAATTAATTTAAGGTATAAGACTAGCATTTACTGAGCACCTATGATATGCCAGGCAATAGTCTAGGTGTTTCATATATGTTTGCTAATTTATTCCAATTTAAGCTTCACAACAACTTTCTAAGGTAGGTATTATGCCCATTTTATAGAAGAAGAAACTGAGGCCTGGAGAGGTTAGGTGAATTGCTTTTCTAAGCTCAAGGTCCTGCAGATGGTCTGGGATTCAAAGCTAGATCTGTCTAATAACACAATTTATGCTAGTTCCATTGCACTTGGATATCTGGAGTCTTTTCGAGAAATCTGGGGAACGTGGGGCTAAAAGACTTTTTTCCTGGTCTTGAACGATTCCCCTGCTTCAAGGCTCCTTCAGCTTTCTGAAGCCCCAGAGGGCAGTGGGTTCATTTCTCTTCCCCCCATCTCAAGAAATTAACTTTTCTGGTTAACCTTTGCCCTTGGCAAGTCAGACCCTAAGGGTCTCACCTTTTTTCTCTTTTGTGAGGGAGAATATGGTTTTCCTATTATTCTGTGTCACCAGCAATGAGAGATGATTTTTTGAGGGCAGGAACTTGAGCGAATAACATAGGCAGTCTAAAAACAGGGCAGTGTGGGTCCCAGACAATGTTAGGGTTATGGGCAAATTTAGCTGAGATAGACTTAAGGGAACATCTCAAGATTCCTTGAGTCCGTAAGGACATCAAGCCTTATCTGTAGACTCAGTAAAACTACAGCTACTGTTATGTGGAGAGGGGAGTTCTTGATGGTTTTGATTAAAGAAGGCCACTTATACTAAAAAATATTAGAAGCCACAGACAGTCCAAACTCTTCACTTAACCTTTGAGAAAACAGGGACCCCGGAAGTAGAATGACTTGCTAGAGTTCACACAGCCAATTGGTAGACTTTCAGCTTCCAGTCCAATGTTCCTTATGCTCTGCCACTAGAAAAGACAAGCTGGGGAGGAAACTCAAGAGTGGCTCACCCAACAGTGGGGACAAAAGTTGTATTAAAAAAGGAGTTAGCAAGTAGAGCCTGGTGTGCCTGACATGGTTGTTAGTGCTCCTTGGGATCATCAGCCAGTGTGACTGATCAAAACCTGCAACTGTCAGCCCTGGTGCTCTTTGCTGCTGTGAAGTGTCATGCCTTCAGCTATGCTGGGTGTCTTGGAATATGCTGGGTGAAATATATGCAGAAAGATAAGGATGGTGAGCATAGCCTTATTTTGGAGTTTATTTTTTTAGAAAGAGAGTAAGGCAAGCCTGGACCCTAATTCTCAAATTCTGATTCCCAGCTCCAGATTGCTGTGTGAATTCCCTCTCACACTGAGACGACCTGGCTCAGTGATGGATTAGGATTGCTGCTGTTTTATGGCCAGTGTCCCAGCCCTTCCTGCCTCTCTGCCTTTGGCCCCCATCAGGGCCAGACAAAGTTGTGAAGGAGGCAAATGACAAGTTTGAAGATGCTTTTATTGGGAAGGAGAAGGACTGAACACACTCCTGATAAATTTAGACATGAGTGCCAGGCTTAGGAAAGAGATAAAATAAATAGGCAGTAACTGGGGAGGGCTCCCAGCACAGCCAGAAGGGGTACCATTTACTTCAACCTCCGGGTGGCTCATCCTTTCTGCTGTGTGAGCTAGGGTGCAGGGTGTGCTTCAAACTGGGGACCTGGATGAGAAATTCTATAAAGGGTATCAGATCCATCCTCTTGCATGTGAGAGGGTCTTTGTATTGGAGGTCTCTGAGCCGAGGCCTAAGGTCTTATCTGAGGAGAGAAAAAGATTCAGATGGACTGTCAGAGCTCATGCCACGAATAGCTTGGAGTCTCAAGGTACGCCTGAATGCATGAAGCCAAGCCCCTGGAGGAATCCTGTGCCTAGTACCTGCCACACTTACTTCCACCCCACGGTTGGGACTATTGACTTGTCCACCCGGCACTCTCACTCTTGCTCAGGGAAGACCAGACACTCCCAATGGGAGTCAGGACCCCAGGGTCCTTCTCCCACCTCACCCCCAGCGTCCTTCTGACAGCCTCCAGGCGTGCCAGGACCCGTGCGGCATCCTGTGGACATAGCATCTGCAGCTCTCCAGGTCTCATGCGAAGCAGCTGGCTCCCTGTTAGGGACCCGAGTGTCTTCACTGTGCTGTGAACAAAAATAGCAGAAGCCATCAGTGGTGGGGTGAAAGGACCCTGGGTTTGAGTATTGGGTAGAGAAAGGGCTGTTTGAGCTTGGAGGTTGGAGTTACAGGAGAATTCATGGAATAAAGTATCTGAAAGTAAGGGAGCAAAATAAACATTTTGGCTTAAACCAATCTCAGAACTCCCAGGTTTGAAGGGAGAAGTGGTCTGGAAGAGACTCTTCTGTGGGGAGGGGTGGCTGAGCTGGCAGTCGGGGCTCTCTACGAGTCCACTCCCCCATCCTTGCTGCCTTCACCACGGCAGGGGCTCCCCACTTAATGCTTCAACCTGGGCTTGGACAAGCCCCCTGCTTTCCTTAACTCAGCAGAGACAGCACTGGGATGGGGTCTGTTGTGTACAGTGTAGGCCAAGTTGTACGTTCTGGGTCTCTGGGTTTCCTTGGTTATCATCTAGGCGCCTTTTGAAGGTCCTCCCTCCATACTCCATGGGGCTAGGCACTCACGTGCTGGAGAAGTTCTCTGCCTGCAGCCAGGCTGTGACCTCCTCAGGCCTGGAGCTAAGTCGAAGCATTGGAGCCTAGAATTGGAGGGAACTGGGGGTCAGGCCATGTTCTCTCACACCCACCCACAGCCCCCGACAGTTGGGTCCCTTCTCTGGGCTCTCATCAAATCACTTATCTCACTCTGTGGTTTTCTTGTCTGGTGGGAACCCCATCTTGTCCTCTGCTCTGGCCCCGTGATGAAGGGCACACAGTAAGCATGCAATAACACTAAATCAAACTAGGACCACCTCTTTCACTTGTCATTGAATCCTCCCCACCCCCACCTCTGATTCAGGACTTATGGCTTCTGGATAGTCTAGGCTGTGTAGTACCCGAGGGGGCGATTGGCCCTGGCTCCAGGGGGACCCCGACTCTAGGGGCTCCAGGATGTTGCTGGGAATGTAGCCGCTCTGTCCTGCCTCATTCTTCACCTGCCACCACCGCTTGCTCTGGTCCAGAACCTGCCAAGAGTCACCACCTCAGTCACCCTGAGCCTCTGTCCAGCCAGCCTTCCCTCCCCCACAAGGCTTTCTTGATTTTGACCCTTCCCCACTTTCCTTCTCCCTCTCTAGGCCCCCAACCCTGGCAGCCCCATATCTGGACCACACATCCCAGGCTGCTCAGGGCTCCCTCAACCCCCGACCTCCTTCTCTATCCTCCAGCCCATGCCTCACCTCCAGCACCTCTCCCTGGGCCACAGTCAATTCCTGTGGGTTCCTGGCTTCAAACTCATACAGGACTTGCATTTTCAGGGCTGAATTGACAGGTTTAGGGCTGGAGGGCCAGACCTTGGGGTCCCCAGACTGAGGATCGTCGTTGTATGTCTCCTCCTTAGCAAAATGTGAGGTGCTCCCTAACCTAGGACTTCCCCTGCCAAGAGACAGAATCAGGATGTCTGGAGAATGGGGCCTCAGAAATTGAGCCCCTGTCCCAGCCCCCAAAGCCCCCGATATCTCCTGCTTTCAGTCTGGTGGTGACTTTTGGATTTCCATAGAGTTTGATGGCAGGTCAGTGTTAGGTGGGGCTTGGAGTGGGGGTTTCTGCAGGCAGGAGGGGTCTGAAATGTGTCTGATTACTGAGGACATTTTCAGCAGTGGAATTTTCTGTCTGAGCTCTGCTCTGAGCACTTTATACTTGAGCTCTGGGAAATCAGAGGCACGTGTAGGTAGTATCACGAGAAGAAGGGATGGGATCCTAGGAGGGTAAAAAAACTGCTTTTTCTTCCAAGATAGTTGAGGGATGTGTTTGTACATGTCTGTTTCTGGCTAAATGAGAGTCCAAAGAGTCTCCAAGATGTAGAGCTCCATATCCAAAGATCCAAAGATCCAAAGGAACAGCCCTGTCCCTCCCTCCCGAGGACCATGTGGTCTTCACAGAGTCCAGGGCATACCGGAGGGAAATAGAGTCCTGGTATCCTAAGGGTGCCTGTAAGGGACAGAACAGAGAGTGAGCAAGAACAGGAGGTCCCTTAGCATGGTGGCAGGGAGCTGGGGTATCAGACCACAGACCTACTCACACACAGCCATCTCCTATCCCCTTTCCTGCTGCCTCCAACATACAGATACAAGTGACCACATGAACTCACCCACTATATAGTTGTCACTTGACTGTGGTTTGGACTGGGAGGGCAGAAACTAGCTAGAGACCAGGGCTCTGTGCTAAGCTCTCCTTACCTGGTTGGAGGGCTCTGGAGGCTGCCAGCCATCATAGAATGTGGGTAGATAGGGCGGGGGCTCATTGTCTGTCCAGTCAGTCCTGGGGGGAAACAAAGCTGAGTCCATGTCCACTCTGTGCCAGGCTGGAGGATGTGGAGAGGAAGGAGATGACAAGGCCTACCCCAGGGATCTTCTAGCTGATAGGGGACATGGCCCATGTGCACAGATGAAAGGCCCAGACACCCACAAAGGAGCAAACAGTTTAGCATGAACAAATCCCACGGGGCAGGTATCAGTGGGCCAGCCTCACCTCTGCCCGCACCTCCATAAGAACGCGGTGGGCATTTCATTGCACTGATTCAGGGTTTGAATTAAGTTGGTAGAACCATAGAGTGTTAGGGCTGGAAAACCCCCTTTGGGGTCTTGTGCAACATTTTTCTAACCCGTTTTTAGTTTCCCAGTAGCCAATCTCTTTCTTTCTAGCTAGTTTGTGGAACTCCACCTTGTGAAACAGATCACAGCAAAGCTGCTCTGGTTGAGTCGAGGATGGGGCTGGTACTTGCCTCTCAGCCTCCCCCCTCAGCCACTGAGCAGGACCCAGGAAGGGCTGTATTGTTTGTGGTCTCCAGGCTTGCTCTGCTTGGAATATCTAACACTTGCCTGCAGGGGAATTCCCACGCACCTCTTTGAGGAAGTTCCCCTCCCTGTTTCACAGGGGCAGAGGTGAATATTTCTGCTGAACTTGGTACATCCTTGGGTTATTGCTGCTCTCATGCTGTATTGCATGTGGTTCTGATAATTGTTTCTTACTATATTAATCTCTTTGAGGGCTGTATCCCCAGTACAATGGCTGGTATGTAGGAGGCAGCTTATTAAATGGGAACGAATAAACTATTTCCTCTTCTGAATCTTAACTGGTTCCTTCTGTTTGCCTTAGAAACATGCTCAGGTCTTCCCTTAACCCTGTTCTACCCCTTTTAAGCTGGGATCCTATTACCTTCCTCTACCAAATGTCTTGAGAATGTACCTATGTTTGCTGCCTGCATTTTCCCCCAGCTGCTTCTTTCATTATTCCTGCAACCTGATTTCTATCTCTGCCATTACTTTATTGTAACTCATCCATTTAAAATCCTGATAATCTCCTGATTGCCAAATCCAATGGCTTTGTATGGGCTCCATCTTTTGCTGAATTGCCACAATATTTAGTATTACTTATAGCTTTGGGTCAATTTGCCTAAAACCAAGTCACCAAAGTATAATTTGCTTGAAATTCAACTCTTCTGAGGGTTTTTACATCTTTTTAGTTATGCTATTTTCTGTGTTTCTTCCTTTCATTTCATTCACTCATTAATTTCTCATTATTTTAAGAAACTAGAAAACATCTAAGGGCACATCTAACTTAATATTATACTTAAAATAAGTATTCATCAAATGTGCATAGTTTTATGAATACTGAATTGTTTTGCATCTTTTTGGGTATTTTTTATCTGTTGATCTGTTTTTCTAAGGTCTCGATTTCTTGAAGTAGGGCTTGTTTTGAAACACAAAATGCTATATTCAACATGGTTACTAAATGGTAAAGTGGCTAAATAAAAGTACTTGAGGCCCTCTTATTGAGTCTATCACAGAACCTCTGTTTTCCAGTCTTGCTAGTGCTAGACAGATACCATTGCTGTCCCCACAGACAATGTGAGCCCAGTACAGCTGTGAGAGCCAGCAATCTCTGAGACTGGCTTATGCAGTTACATTTAGTCCCCAGTGTTCTGCATAACCGAATACTATTATGAGAAGGGAGGCCCAAAATCCATAAGTGATTTCATTTTAGTGATTGAATCAAGAGAGCCCACACAAATAGATTGTTTTGAGTGGAAACAACCCAAGTGTCCATCAACAGATGAATGTAGAAGCAAAATGTGGCTTATCCATGCAATGGAATATTATTCAGCCACAAAAAGGAAGAATATTCTGATACATGCTGTAACATGGATGAACCTAGAGGACATTATGCTAAGTGAAACAAGCCAGACACAAAGGGTCAAGTATTATATGATTCCACTTATATGATACTATGTTTTGAGTGGTTTTGAATTCCAAAACTCTTGTTGAAGCTTGATCCCCAGTGTGGCAGTGTTGAGAGGTGGGGCCTTTGGGAGGTGATTGGATTGTGAGGGCTCTGCCCTCATAAATGGGTTAATCTACTCATGAGTTATTGTGGGAGTGAAATTAGTGGCTTTATAAGAAGAGGAAAAGAGACCTGAGCTAGCACATTAGCACACTTTTTCCCTCTCACCATGTGATGCCCTGCACCACCTTGGGACTCAGCAGAGTCCCCACCAGGAAGAAGGTCCTCACCAGGTATATCCCCTTGACCTTGGACTTCCCAGCCTCCAGAATTGTAAGAAATAAATTTCTTGTCTTTATAAATTACGCAGTTTCAGGTATTCTGTTGTAAGCAACAGAAAATGGACTGAGACATATGAGGTACCTAGAATAGGCAAATTCATAGAGACAGAAAGTAGAACAGAGATTACCAGGGGCTGGGGGGGGAGGGTAGGAAACAGGGAATTATTGTTTAATGGGTACAGAGTTTCTATTTGGGATGATGAAAATGTGCTGGAAATAGATAATGGTAAATATTGGTTGTACAACATTGTTAATGTGCTTAATGCCACTGAATTATGCACTTAAAATGGTTAAATTTTATGTTTTATATTTTCTACGGCAATAAAATATGGATTGTATTGAACTATACTTTATGTCTTTAGACAAACTAGACAAAAAAGTCCTTTAATGGGGCTGACTTGAAAAGAACTGGTCATTAGGCAAAAGACTCACCGGAAAACTAGCTTTTGCCTGTTGATTTCTCTGTCTTTCTAAAACCCCCTTCTCTCTTGGTTTCATCTCTCTGCTCTTTTGGGTCTCCTTTTAACATTCTGGAATTTCTCTTTGCCTTCCTAACCCTTTTTCCTTTTGTCACCTACATGTAGAAGTTTCCCAAGGCCCTGCTCTCTTGTCATGGTCTTGAGCAAACCGTGCTTGTTAAGTGAGTTCTGGGGCCCTCACTGGAGTGCTCCCCTCGAGCTGTGCCTCCAACTTTCACTTTTATTTCTTTTTTATTTTTGTTGCCTTTGTTTTTTCTTTCTCTATTTTCCAATTCTCACTTCTGTTCTCACTGTTTACCACACAGCCCGATCGGGCCTCTCACCTCTCTGCCCGGCCACCGGCCTCTGTGAAATGATCACTGACACCCCAGCTTGGCGTATCTCAGCGGGTCTCATCCCCCGCTGCCCGAGGCTCTCATCAGCTCGGCCTCCTCGTCCAGCTGCCTGTCTCATAGTCCTGCTGGCGTGGAGTACCTCTTTCTCTCTCAACTCCCGGTCAACTGGCTGCCAAATCTTACTGATGTTACCTTAGCATCTCTTGTGTCAGTAATTCTTAAGTTCTGGGCCAGACTGAGACAAAGTTTTCACTTTGTCCTTGACAAAAATGAGAAATATTTCACTTAGAAGGTCGTCATCTCTCCTTTCTTGGGAAAAATGGTTCTTTTTTTTTTTTTTCTGAGATAATGCCTTTCCTTCAGAAATGGGTGATGGTAAGGGGTGGTTTTTTTTTTTTTTTAACTGTTCACACTTAGCCTAATAAACAGTTGGGAATTCCATGCAGAGTCTCCCAAATTGTTTTGAAATATTTCTTGCTTGCAACAATGTACAGCCTGGCCACCTCTGATGTCCTGTACTATGCCCCTATGCCTCTCTCCTCCAATTCAGTTCAGGCCTTGTCTTCACTCACCGGCTGGTGGTCCAGGCTACACCCAGCCCCTTCCAGAGGTCACTCTCAGATGGGCTTAGACAGGACTGCAGCAGGTCAATGGCTTTGGGGGTGAGGAGGGGTGAGATCACTTGGGCTGCTAGGCCATCCTCAGGGCACTGGTCCAGGATCTGGGGGAGAGATGGAAGGTGTCAGGAAGTCCAGGCCCCCACAGGGCAAATGGGGCTGGGAAAGGGCCCCGAGCCCCTGTCTTCCCACTTTTGCCATGCTGCATTGCCTCCTGCAAGTGGCCCTGTCTGCCTTGGGCCTGCTGCTCCTTCCATCTCCCTCAGAGCCCTGGTGTCCTTAGCTCTGACCCCCGCCCACCGAGTCTTATGGGGGTGCTGCATACACCAGTGACAGTGTCTTGTGGTCAAGGAGGAGGGTGTGTTTGGGTGAGCAGAGAGCAGGCCCACAATTTCTCTCTGTCCCCTGCCTTCCACCCTGGCCCCTGCTCCCCCTGTCCCCCTCCACCAGCTTCCTTCGCTCCCTCCAATCTTTCGTGACTTCAGCCTGTCCCTCTTCCCCACCCTGTCTTTCTCTCACCACCCTGTCCTCCCCCAACTCACGAAGTCCAGAGTTTGGAAGAGGATATGCACGAACTCGGGTGCACTCGTCTCCTTCAGCCTGATGGCGAGCTTCCCCTGGGGGAACAGGGCAATGGCTGTTACCACCCTTTGGGACCCCACCCAACCTTCACCAGGACTCCAGGTCCCTATCATTGTTTTGCGTCTTGGTTGACAGCCTGGCACTCTCTGAAAGTCCCGAGATGGGAGAGGGGAGGTTCTAGGGGCAGTAGATGGAGAATAAAAAGGCTTGGGATGGTCTATGTGACCAGAGGGCAGAGGGTTGCTGGTGGAGGGCTGGGGAACTTGTGAGGAGCCACATACCAGGAGACTGAAGCTGTACTTGATCTTCTGGAAGCAGTCAATGTACTGTGCCTGTGTTATCCCTGTGAGATAAGGGGTGAAGGCAGGGGGTCCATATCATCCCAAGACACCCCCTACTCCTCTCTCCTGGCCCTCAGCACTCACCCCCCTGATCCTTGTGCTTTTTTTTCAGAAATCTCCTCTTCTTCTTATGGCTGGTCTTTGCCTGGGCCTCCTTCAGTTTTCCCACGAACAGCTCAATGTCCCTCAGAACATGGTTCAGCACCTCCTGGGCCCCAAATAACCCATGGTTTTGAGTGGGCAGTGAGGTCCACCCTGGAAGTCCCAACCCTGCCCCCATCCCCCTCCCCACCATAAGCCCCAGCCTCAAGCCCATCTGGGGTTTGAACAGGCCTCCCTGTCCCTCCTCAGCCCACAGCCCACACCTCCTAGGTGAGGGGGAGGGTTGGTGTCCTCCCTCTCCCCCAAGCCCCCAAAGCCTCAGTAAGCCCAAGACCAACTGCAGTTACTTCATCCCTCTGTGGGTCCTCAGGGGATGGGGACCGCCTTGGAGGAGGCAGAGTGGAGGCATTCCAGTGGACACTGGGCTGGAGTGGCAGGGACCTTGATGATGGTGGGATGCCTGCAATGTAAGGGGACCACAGGCCTAGAGCTTCTTTGACTTTTGATCTAAATCTTCTCCTCCACGTGCCCCCGTGCCCCGAAACTTACTGGGCTCTGGGGTCATCCAGTGGCGCCGTTCTGGAGGGGGCCCCTGTTCTGGAGAGGGTGCTCGTTCCGTAGGGTGTGGCCTCCATCTGTCCTGGTGTGGATGAAGGGCTCCAAATCGGGGTCTGCTGAGGACATGGTGGGGGACTCACCTTTGACAAGGTTCTTGGGACAGAGGCCCTGCCTACACTTCTGCCCCAGGACCCAGGAGCACAACCCCCTGCTCCTTGGTCATCATCTAGACCCTTTCCTGACTTCACCCTGCCTCATCTGCCTTCCCTCTAGGCCTTCTTTGGTCCCATGTCAGTCTCTGGGACCATCTCCAGTGTCCCCTGGGCCCAGCCCCTTCCCCATGCCCATCTCTGTCCTGGCCTCTCCTCAGTTCCTGGCTCAGGTTGATTGGTTCACAGGCTCTTGGGATCCCCAAGATGTGGGGCCAGTGTCTGGGCCCAAAGCCTGAGCTGTGAGGCCCCACAGTGGGCTGAGCAGAGGCTGCCTACCTTTGCTCCAGCTCTTCCTCCAGGGCCTTCTGCAGGCTGGTCCTCAGTTGCTCTGCCTGGAGGAAGCAGCAGTCAGGCAGGCTGTGTGTGTGTGTGTGTGTGTGAGAGAGAGAGAGAGAGAGAGAGATGGTCATTGAACCCCACCCCTGGCCACTCACCCCCACTTCCTGGCATTGGAAGAGCAGAGTGCTGGTGCCTGGCAGGCCTGACTCCTGAACAGTGATGGACAGGACAGAGTTGTAGGAGCAGATGTTCAGTGCCACATCCATGGCCTGGATGCTGTCCAGACGGTAAGAGTCCAGCTCCTCCTGGCCCAGGCAGAGAGGTCAGTTGTGAGGCTATGGAGAGCCAGGGTTGGCTCCTGGGAGCTCCTGACCAGAGTAACCCAGCCCTTGGGTGGGCTGGGATTGAGGTGTCATCTACCCTGTGCCTCTGTTCCCATCCTGTTCTCTTCCTAATTTGGGTGTGTGTTGTATATGAGAGGGGTAGCTGCTGTTTGGGGCATGGAGGGGTAGAGTTCCAGAGCCTGGTGCTTGCTGTTCCACAGCCTGGGTTAGCTATGGCCCATCGCTGGGTTTGGTGGGTGGCTGACCTTGGTTTCGATGTCCTGCAGCTGAAGCCAGCCATCTCTGACCTGCAGGATCAAGTCTTGGCTCCACACCCGGCCCTGAGCATCCATCTCCTGCAGCTGCTGCAGAACATCCTTGGGCTCCCGGACTCTCTGAGTCCCCAGCTTACACGTCATCAGGTGCTGAGAGGGGAGAAGGTGGCCCAGGACTGGGAGAATGTTTGGAGAGGGGATTACAGGTGGTGGTGGGCAGGTGAAAGGCAGCAGGGGAGGAAGCATGTCCTTGGCCCCCTCGTGGGGGGAGGTCCCAGGCTCCAGATAAAGCAGGCTTCAATGGCCGATGTGAGGGCCAGGGTAAAAGCAGTCAGGCTAGGGATGGGACCTCCAAGTCTGGGTCTGAGGGGCTGCATTAGGCCAGAGTTTTCAGGACTCTGGAGGAAGGACAGTCACAGCCTTTAGAGGTCCAGGCCAGAGAGGTGGCTGGGTGGTGGCAGATGCGAGCTCCAACCACCCAACAAATAATGTTTAAACTCCTCTGGGGGTGGGATATGAGACCCTCAGATTCTGTCCCTGGCTTCCTTTGCTCCCCTTGGGAACTCACCATCCCAACCTGGTCTTCTTCCTCACTGACCAAGTATTCCTGTCTCTGCACCTTTGCCCATGCTGTTCTCTATACCCAGAATGCTTTTCCCAGTTGTGCCAATCCATCACCTCCCAATCCTGCAGGAAGAAGATCATGCTCCACCTTCTCCCCGATTCTTGCCTGAGGAGATCCATAGTGATCTCAGTCTCCACTCAAGTCCTTGCTCACTGCTAGTCTGATCATTCAGTGGGTTTTTGCTGTTATCTGTCCCCCTCTAGGAGACCCCTCCCTTCTCCAAACCAAACACTGCCTTCACAAGTTGCTCTCCACCCCAGTCTCTTGTTGGGGGGAGATGAAGCCTGCTTCCTGCCCCTTGATCCCACCCCCTGCTCCCTTCTCAGGTCCTAGCCACTCTCCCTGTGTTTGCACTGCCAGCATGTTCTGGGGACCCTGACATCATGAGTCTGTTGTCCTGAACATGTCCTCTCGCTCTTACCTCTGGGACTAAGTGAAGCCAGTTCCTAGACCCAGTCCCACAATGGTGTCCTCCTGACTTCTCTCCAACTGGCTGGGAGCCCTCCCTTCATTGCCCTGTAGGACCTCCAGACCATCTCAGTGCTCCTCCCCCATTAGAACCCTAACATCTGCAGCCCTTCAGGCAACTAGATCTCGCAGTGCCTGTGTCACCCTCCCAGGCAGGGCCAGAGACTCTATTCTGGCCGCTGAGCAGCTCATGTCCACCTGGGAGCTCAGGCCCAGACACCTCCCCTCTTGGACAGTGGCCTTCTCAGGCCCTCATGAGGTCTGTGGACCTCATATTCCTTCCTCCAGCCATGCAAGGTCCTGGGCAAAGAGCAGTTCCCTGGAGACAACTGTGGCAGGAGGCGAGTTGGGAGACAGGTGGGGGTGGGTGAGGTGGTTGCAGGTGCCTTCTGGCCCATCCCTCTGCTACTTCTTCCTGTCTGGGGACAGGACATCCACTCCTCACCCTCCACCCAGGCTTGTTCTGCCAACCCCCAATTGCCCCTCATCTTCTGGCACTTAGCAGATGCTTAGTCAGGCTTGGTGGATCTGAGTCTGTGGGATCTGGCCTGGTCAGGCTGTAGCTTCCGTGGCAGGCAATTGTGTGAGATGTCTACATTTTGGCAGGGCGGTGGGCACATGGAAACACTTGGGTTTAGTTGGAAACCACCTGGGGCCCCAGAAGTACTCACCTCCACCCTGTGCTGCAGGAGGGTGGGCTCTGAGCTGAGGCTCTGGGAGTACTCCTTCCGGTGCACTGCAGGGTACAAAGCATGGGGTGAAGGTGGCAGAAGAGATGAGATAAGACAGGCAACTGCAAGGGGCAGTTGGTGTGAGAGGGAGACAGAGGATGGGGGTGGCCAGGGAGAGGGCTGGCGGGGAGAGCTTACAGTAAATGGCTTTGCTGCTGGGCCGGGACATGTTGATCCTGCTGAGACGGACTCCTAGAACCCAAAGTGAAACAAAGAGACAGGCATCAGAGCTGGGAAGAGGAGGAGCAGGTGCAGCAGGGCAGGAGAGCTGCTCTTGCTCTAGCCTGAGGCCTCTGGGACCAGACCCAAAGCTCCTGGCTCCAGGGGGACTCCTCTGAGGAGCCCTTCATCTTGGCTGGGCCTGAAAGCCCCAGGCTGAGTGAAGGGAGGGCTGGGGAGGCTGTAGTATGGATGGACCCCAAGGCAATCTCCAGGCCTCCCATTATTTGGATCTGGGATCAGATCCTATCCTGGACCTGGGTGTGAAAGATGCCAGATGAGTGGGCTGCCCCAGCTTCTGTAAGGGGGGCAGAGCCTTCCCTGCCAGAGCAAGTCCTCTTGTCCAACCCTGTTTCAGTTCTGCAAACTGTGAGAAAGGTGATGTTACCTCTTAAGCTGGGGACCCTTTCAGGAGGACAGTGTATGTGCATGTGCTTATGATGAGGCTCTGTAGGATTCGTCGGTGATCTGCACTTCCCTGAATGTCAAGTTTCCTGTCTCCTTGCCTTTTCATATTCTGTATCCTCTGCCCAGAGCCCCTCCCCACCTCAACCTTTCACATTCCAGCTCAAGGATCCCCTCTTTGATCACCCTGCCCAGTGCCCTCCTAGTGCCATGCTGAAGCTTGTACATTCCTCTCTAACCACAGCAGTCATGACAGCCACCATAGTTATTGCCGTGAGCCTGGTGCCAAGCCTGTTATGAGCATTATATCATCTAATTTGCACTACCACTCATTTGTACTTACTTGGTGCTATGTGCCAAGCACTGTTCTAAGGGCTTTACTTTCATTAACTCATTTAATCCTCAAAACAAACTCACGAGGTGGGTACTGTTATCCCCATTTACCAGATGAGGACCCTGAGGCACCAGGCCTGAGGTCACAAATGAGTGTTTTTTTTTTTTAATTTTAAAGATGATCAGTAAGGGGATCTTAACCCTTGACTTGGTGTTGTCAGCACCACACTTTCTGAAGTGAGCTAACTGGCCATCCCTGTATAGGGATGCAAACGTGTGGCCTTGGTGTTATCAGCACCACACTCTCCCAAGTGAACCCTGGACCGGCCCCCACGAATGAGTAGTTAATAGAGAGTGAACCCAGACCTGCCTGGCTGCAAACTCCAAGTTTAAATTGTTTATTAATGCGCCTCTGTCACCTGGGCTGTGAGTTGGCACAGAGAGGATCTAGAATACATATATGTTGAAATGGAACAGAATTAAAGGCGGCGAATGAATGTGTGTGGGGTGCGGGCTGTAGTGAGTCCCGTGTGTGGGTCAAGGGTACGTGTTACCCAAATGAGGTGTGTATGCATTCTGAATAGGTGTCAGTTTTGTGGGGATCCATGAATCTGCATGGTGCACCTGGGAAACCATGGAATATCCTGGGCAAAGTGTGAGAGAGCAGCCTAAACCCCTATTTATTAGGACTGTTATAAAAATAACAGAGGATCCAAGATGATTTGGTGATGGGGAATGAATTGCCAGTGAACAATTAAAGGAAGGTGGAGTAGGCGGCTGGATCTGTTTTTCTTGTTTCCTCTTTAAGGGTAAGGAGTGCAAGAAGCCTGCTCTTCCTCCCCCCACCTCTCCCGACCCGCATGGTGACACTTCCTGCTTTTAGAGGCGGAAGAGAAAGTGAGCTCTGCCCTGGTCGGCCCCGCTCCCCCCACACCAGGGTGGTCCTTGTGGGTTTCTTTGGGCAGGTCGAGGTGGGGAAACCTCTGCTGCTAAAGATCCCGACCCCAGGAGTGGGGAGGGGCTGGCTTTAGCCTGCCTTGCCCCCTGGTGGGGGCCGGGGGAAGAGAATGGGGGACCAGTGGCAGCCCAGTTTCCTCCATTTATCCCCTGAATGTAGGGGCTTGGAGCAGGGAAGGGGTATCTAGATCACGGACACCAGGAGAAGCATCCCAGGGATGCTTCTGAAGCCCGGACCAACGTGCTCTGCTTCCTAGCCCGCCAGCCAGCAGCTGAGCCCCGAGCCCCTCCTTGGGGTTGATCCTCCTGGCTGCATCTGAGGATAGGCCGGAAAGACCCTGGCCTGGGAAGCCACTGAGTTGCCCCCACCTGCCTTGAGATTCCCTGCGGCTGGGCCAGGCCCTGATCTCTCCTGGGAGTCAGGCCCTTACCTGGGTGCCAATGAGGCCTGGTGGCTGGTCCCCCTCAGGGGGCTGGTGTTTGGGCTGGGTTTCTGGCGCTGGTGGCAGGAGGGCAGTGGCTTCTCTGCGAGCGGCCACAGGCAGAGCCCTGCTGGGGAGCAGGAAGGCCTCACGTGAGGAGGCAGACAGTGTGGAGATGAGGTTATGGAGGCAGCCACACCTGTGCTCTTTGGACTCTGGTGGGTGGGGAGGCTTCCTGGGCCCTACCCATGCAGCACCAGCTAGACCCCAGCAGTGCCTGTGTCCACAGGTGCCCCAAGCTTAGCCAGAGACCTTTGCTTCCCAGCCTCCTCCTCCGCTTACCTTTGGATGTGGGGTGCAGCCCCTCTTCTCTCTGCCTTTTGGAAACCTCCTCTGGGGCTCCAGTCAGCACCAGGCACTGGGGCTGGCGCCAGAAGGAAAGGGCACCCGCAGCCCAAAGAGTCTGGGTTCTGTGGTCAGGGACAGGTTGGCTGGAGGTGGACCCCAGTCTTGGGGGAAGCTGCAGGCTACCATGTGTGCTGCATCCGTGGGTGTGTGGCCAGGTGTGCCCAGGTGGTGCCTGTGAGCAATACGTGGGTTTTGTCAGAGAAGATGGGGACTGGGGCATGGAACCACCATGGACACTACATGCAGGGCTGAGATTCCTTTCCAGTAGGGCCATCGTAGGTCCTACCCTTCTTCTGTCCCCTCCCACCCAGCAGGGAGCCCTCTCACCCTCTGTTCTTGCTCTTCCACTCTTTCTCCTTCTCCGCTTCACCCCATGCCCCAGGCTGGCTGGCTTCAGCAAAGATGGGAAACTGAGGCCTGCCTCTGTCTCTATTCATGAACCTACCCAGAACTGGTACTTCATTTTATTTAAAAACCTTCCTTGGCACCCAGGGAGGGCCAGGCTCCCTGCCCTCTAGGAACTCACAGTCTAACCACAGAGGCCAGGTGTAAACAGAAACCAAGGGAGCACGGCAGGACGGGGGTGGGGGGAGAGAAGGGGAAACTCCAGCATGGAGGGGATTCCTGTGAGACAGAGGGTCAGACCCTCCTGGTGTTAGGATCTGTGATGGAGACTCCTATGTAGTCTGAGGGCTGGAGCCGTTATCCTGCACGTCCATTCCTGGCTTCCCTGGGACCATCCCAGGAGATCTCGGCCTACTCCTCCAACCCCACCCCACCAGCACTGCCCTGGGTGGCCTGGAGTCTAGGGATTGGATCCCAGTGAGGGGCCTTCCCCACCTGGGCTGGAGTGGGCCCCTGGGAGAGTCCATCGGACAGCCTGCTTCTGGGGCCCAGGAATCAGGTGCCTGTTGATCCAGCATCAGACACGGCTCCATAGGAGCCAGCCCTCCTGAACTCCCTGGCTGTTCTGTTCCCAGGGTCTCAGCCTTGTGGTCCTCCTTCAGCTTCTTTCAGGACAGGACAGCCTGTCCCTCATTGCTTTCTGCAGTTGCAGCCCCAGCTCCACCAAGGCTAGGGTCACATTCCACCTCTGGCTTGGGTGCCCAGCTGAGACCACGTTCCTGCCCAGCTGAGACCAGGCCCCGTCATTCCCAAAGGCCTCTCCTCAAGTCAGTGGGAGCACAGCAGGAACTGTCATGTTGGCGGGGTGGGCAGGGTTGGAAGGGGCTCGAGCCACACGGAATCTTTGGGCAGAGAAACTATGAATGCCACCTGGCATCCTCGGCACCTTGCGCTCTGCAGTGCCCTTTAGCAATGCTCCTGGCACCTGTGTGGGTCTCCTCAGACAGGAGACCCTTTGCAGCTTGGGTGGGGCTGGGCGTCCTGGGGCTTTTTTGGTGTCAGGCATTGTGGACATCTGCTAGAGTGGAGCTGCCTCTGGGAAGAGGGGCACTGGGAAGAATGGAGAGGCCAGGCCACCCACACCTGGGACTTAGGGGCCATAACTGATGCTTCTGTGTAAAGAAAGGTTCAGGCGCCAAAGCAATTCTTTGGCACAGCAATTCTGGCTGAGGCACCAGGAGCTGGGACTCAGATGGGAAGGAAAGAAGCAGGACTCAGAAAACATATCCTTGAAATTGTGAGGCTACAAAGGCTGTGGGACCTCATTCATTCATTCAAATGCTTCCTGTGGAATTGAGGGCTTCCTGCCTGCCAGGCATTGTGTGAGGTGCTAGGATATGCCAAGATACCTTGGAACTCAATCTGAATTCATTTTCTCTCTCCAAACAATGCAATCTCTCCTCCTATGTCCCTGTTTCAGTGAAGGCATCAACATCCACCCATGTGTCCAGGCAGGGAACCAGAGACATTTCTGAGTCCTCCCTCAGACCGCATGCCAAATCCATCACCCCTCCCATGAGTCCCAACTTCTTAGCAAGTTCATATAGATCCACCCTGTTCTCCACCCACCTGCGACTGCCCTCTTCAGACCCCATCAAATTCTCTGCCAGTGATCATGTGAAAGTCTCCTAAGCTATCTTGCTGCCTCCATTTTTGTTCTTATTAATCCTTCCTCTGCATTGTGGAAAGGGGATCTTTCCTAACTGGAAATTTGATCATCCACTCCTCTGCCTAAAACCCATCACTGACTCCCTGCTGCTCTCAGGATAAATGCTGGACTCCTTGTCAGGGTGAATGAGATTCTTCATGAACTGGAGGCTCCTGCCTCTGAGTCTGGCTTTATCTCCCCCACTCCCTGCCCCTTGCACTTTACACTCAGCTTAGAAAATGACTTGTACTTCCTAGAAGAGTCATACTTTGGTACCTGGCTAGCGGCTGTTCTCTGCCTGGAAAGCCCTCTGGGAACACCTACCATGCCTTTGTGTCTCCACATAAGCTCTGCTTCCTCTGGAAGCCTTCCCACTGCCCAGGGCTGGTGGAGCTCTGGTCTCTGGTGCCCAGACACCTTGTTCTGTTACTGCATGTGTCACATTGAGGGGCATGTCCTCATTAGACTAGGATCCCTGAGGACCCAGATAGTTTTTTGCTACAGTCTAGAGGAGAAAAAGACCTGTAAACAAATAAATGCACCGTGGCATCTCAGGCATAAAGGACCATTCTCTGCTTGGGGACATAAGGGAAGACTTCTCAGAGGAGGGAATGCGGGGGCTAGCCCTTAAAGGGCATGTAGGAGTACTGCCAAGAGACAAAGTGGGAAGAGAATGCTAGGCAGAGGGAGTAGCAATCCTGCTAGGTGGAAAGGTGACACGGCACAGTGAGAAGTTGGGTGTGGCCAGAGCATGAAGTGTGCATACACATGTGCATGTGTGGCAGGTGACAGGGTTACGTGTGCCTTCATCACCTGTGTTGAGGAGAGTCATTGAATGGTCTTGTACTAAGGTGTGAAAGAGAAGTTGCTGGGTCTGCCACCTCCCTGCAAGTCCCTGCCACTTGCTGCTTCTCAATATATCAAGAGAGGGGCTGCTGAGAGGTGAACTATCAGGATGGGCCCAGGTGCAAAGGTTTTATTAGGCAGAAGGGGCCACAGAGCCCCTTGAGCCCCCCTGGCCTGGCCTAGAAAGCAGGCCTGGGTCTCTTGGAAGCTCCAGAGCAGGCCCTGGTCAGAGCTGGGGAACTCTGGAGGGCTCAGGGAAAAGAGCTCTGCATTCATGGAGGGTGGAGAGGGAGGCAGGGCAGGGCTCTGGTATTAAGAGGTGGGTGGGGGACCACCTCAGGCTCATGGAACCGGACCGCAGAGCAGGGTCCAGCCAGAGCCTCTTGCTGGTGGGCTGCATGGGTGCAGTACAGCCTCGGCCTCTAATCAAGGGCTAGGGCCTGAGTTGTGGTGGCCCCGAGGCTGCTAGGGGGTCCCAGGAACAGACCCCATGCCTGCTGCTTCTACCTCCAGCCCTGGCACAGGAGACAAGTTACTTCTGTGAGTGAGACAGAGGAGCAAACAAGAGAGATGATGTCCCTACTCTGGAGGTAGAAGAAACAAACACATGTAAAGACAATCAGAACCCTGATAGGTGGCAAGAAGGAAATAAAGAGTGAATGAGAACATGGGGGCAGGAGCGTGCTTTGGATGCATGACATCAGAGAAGATCTTTCTGAAGAGGAGAGCTTTGAGCTGAGACAGAGGGATGGGAAGGAGCCCAGGAAAGGGACCAGCAAAGCACAGGTTTTGCGGTGGGGAGGAGGCTGGGGTGGCTGGAGTGGAATGAGTTGGGGAGGGGGGCAGGGACGGGGTGGACAGGGGCCAGAGCACACAGGGCTCTGCAGACCACGGCCAGCAGTCTGGCTTTTATTCTAAGAGCAGTTAGAAGGCACCAAGGGGTCTCGGGCAGAGGAGTGGCATGATCTGCCTCATGTTTTAGACACACCTGTCTGGAATGGGTGGGATTGGGAGTGGGGGTGGACCGAATGAGACTGATGAGCAACTGCTGTGGTGATCAGGAAGGACGATTGGGCCTGGACAACGGGAGGACAGTGAGGATGGAGACTTAAGTCACAGGTGAAACAGACGGAACATGCTCGGTATTAGAATGGGGGATCGTGGAGGGAAAGAGGACCTCAGGGGGACTCAGGTTTTTGGCTTTGGACAACTGGGTGGATTATGGTAGCATTTGATGAGATGAGGAAGGCTGGAAGAGAAGAAGGTTTGAGAGATGGGGAAGGATGAAGAGTTTCCATTCCATTCTGGGTGGCTTCAGTTTAAGAGGTTTCTTGGATGTCAGAGTGGAAGTATGAGTAAGGCAGGAGCAAGTTTGCATCAGGAGCTCAGCGGAGTGGGATGCCCACAGCACAGCCATTCAAAACCACGTGCTAAAAAACTACGCCTGTGCTGTGTGGGCAAGTTCACCATGTAGAAAATGGTAGATACTTGGCAGCTGTCAGTCCACAAATACCATTCAGAGGCCTCAGACTGGATGAGACGACTTGGGGAAGTGTGTAGGTAAAGACGAGTGGACACGGACTGAGCCCTGGAGCGCCAACATTAAGAGACTGACAAGGGTCTGAAGGGCCAAGGAGTCCGAGGGGCAGCTCTGAGGAAAAGCTCCAAAGAGAAGTGGGAGAGTGTTTCCAGAAGGAAGGTGAGGACACGTGGCCCAGGTGTTACTGAGTAGTGGAGGAAAAGCTTCCAGAGGGCAGTGTCTGTGTCGCCATGGAGGACATGGCTGGTCCTGAGGAGGAGAGTCTCCTTGGAGCGGTGGGGGCTGGAGCCAAGTGGACAGGGCTGAAGCGTGGGAGGGGTGGAGAGGTGGAGACTGAGGCGCTGAGTGTGGCTGTGGCTGCGGGAGGCCTCGCTGGGAATGGGACGGAAACTTGTTCAAACCTGTTTGGCGTGGAGGATGTTGCAGCATATTTGCTGGTGGGAGCAAGCTGCAGGAGAGACTGATGAGAAGGTGGAGATGCTGGAAGAGCGAAGGGGGCTGGCCGCCCTGGGAGGGAGGGAGATGGGGGCTTGTCTGCAGTGGCCTCTGGCTGGGTCCCTGGGTCAGAGGCTCTGTGTTCCCCACGCCTCACCCCCCACTCTCCCCTATAAAGGCAGAGGAAAGAGGCTGGGGAGGGAGGATTTGAAGGCAGATGGTCAATTCTCTGGGGTCAGGGTGGAGTTAGGGGCTTGAGTTTTCAGGAGAGAAGGCCAGGCCTTAGGTGCCCCTGGAGGCTGCCCTGTCCAGCGATAGGACATCTCAGACCCACCCCCATTTCCCTAGCTTGCTCTGGGTCCCTAAGCCTCTTAAATCCTCAAATCCGAAGCCAGTACTTAAACCTATTTCTCCTACCCTTTTCTAATTGCCCTGGCAGCTGCGTGTCAATCCACATGTCTCACAGCCCCCTGTGTGCCCACTTGGTTCTGCACCTCCCCAGCCTTGGATCCACTGGGTGACTCCTACACACGCCTCCCTCCTTCCTTCCCTCTGTTCTGCATCTCATCCCTCATCCAAGCTGATGGGCCCAAGGGCCTGGATTCCCCTGTCCCCATGCTCTGACAGCCCTGGAGGAAGCGATGTCAGGGACATCTGGAAAGCTCTTCACCAGGGGCCTGGATCTTGGACTGTGATTGAGAGCAGGCTTCTCAGGATGCCGGGCTGGAGAAGCACCACAGGCCAGGCTGGGACAGGGCTGCTTAGGAACCTGCACCTCCAGGAAGGGCAGGCCCTCAGTGGTCTCAAGGGAGGAGCCTGAACTGGCTACATCTGTGAGGCAGGTGGGGAGATAGGGAGAGATGGCGAGATGGTCCCATCCCACGTGGGACAGTGCCCTGGGCTGCCCTCCCAGGAGCTGGCGGTCCTAAGGTGGCCGCTTGCAGCTTCCCCCCTGGGCCTGGCCTGGCCGACTGCCTGGGTGTGGAGGGGAGGAAGCTTGACCAATGCTGCGCCTCTCGTACACTTCTGCTCCTGCCCCCACTCCAAACCTCTGTCCAAGGCTGACACAATGCAGCCATTCAAGTCCTTGTGGCAAAGCAATACTCAGTGATGTGGAAAAGGTTCACCACGCAGCTTTGGATGAGAAAGGCAGGTTATGAAATGTTAAGATCCTGGTTTTGTGAAACCAACCAACACACACACACCCAACAAATGAATTAACAAGTAAATTGATATCATATAAATTAAAACAAAAAAATCTGAACAAAACCTATAATCATAAATCTAAACAGGAAACGTTACAGTTATATAAGTCTAAACACAGAAAATGTTCATGATATAGTATGAGGTGAAGAAAGCTTGTTACAAAATGGTAATACTCAATTTTGCTAAAAAAAAAGGTGTGATCACAAAAATCTAAACAAAAAATTGTAACCATGTGAATGTAAACATTTGTTCAGCACTTGCTCTGTGACGGGCACCCATCTAGGTGCTTTATATCAAATGCTCACAACACCCCTTTGAAGTAGGTACCGTTATTTTCATTTCCAATTTACATACAAAGAAATTGAGGCACAAAGAGGCACAGAGAGGTTAAGTAACTTGTCCCAGGTCACACAGCCAGTGAACGGCAGGAGTGTGATTTAAACCTAAGCAGGCTGGCTTGAAGAAGAGGCACTAAAAGAAACAATGTTAGTTATCTTTGGGTGTGAGTGCGGTGGGGGGCTTATTTGTGGTTTTACTTTCTTTTGTGCTTTTCTATATTTTCCAACTTTTCCCCAAAGAACACATTACTTTTGTAACCAATGCATCTCCACGCCCACTCCACCCCACACAAAGTAAATGATAACTTTTAAAGTAACAAGACAAAAATGTCCCAGGAATACTCCTGCTGCAGCCCTGGAACTCTGTCCTGTCCAAGGGTGGTTGTCAAAGGTTGAGATCAGTGGTCTGGAGCCTGGGAATGCCAGTGGGAAGGCTCAGCTCACCTCCATCTGCTATGTGACCCCTCGGTGGTCCCAGAGGCCTTGGGCTATGCCCCTGAGGAATCCCAGGCCTCCCCACTGAGGCTATCTAGGTCTTGGGCTGGGGCCAGTCCTCACTTTGGTTGGCCTTGAAAGGTGCAGGCCTTTCCCAAGCCTCAGGGAGGTGTGGATGTGTGTGCGTGTGGGAGGTGTAGGGTGTGTACAATGGGCATCTGTGTGAGTGAGTGGGCGGGGAGGGGTGTTTGTGTGCACTGAGCCAGCACAGAGGAGGAGTCTGGGAGCCTCTTTTTGGTCCCACACACCTACACGTATTCCCTCCTCCACACAAAGCAAGATTCATCTCTGCAGCATCCAGCTGCTGCTGGAACCCTCTCACCAGGAGCTCATTAGCTCCCCAGCAATGCAGGCCACGTGGATGATCTACATAGCACAGAGAAAGGGCCCAGCATCAGAAGCTCAGACTGAACCCTAGCCTGGCCCTTAGCCGTGTGGCCTTGGAACGTAAGCTCTCTGAGCTTCAGTTCATCACTTGTTGAAAAGGCAGATGACGACTGCAAGGTTTGCACAAGACAACACCGGTCACGTGTCCAGAGCAGGGGAGGGGCTCCGTAAATAAACTCCCATAGTTGCCAGCTCTCCCCATGAGTCACCTAGAATAGATCTGGTCCCTCCGAGCCATCTCTTCCCCAGGTAGGCTTCCCCCAGCTCCTTCAGCCACCTGGGATGGCAGGTGTCCAGGCAGGCTGCCGTCTTGATCTCCCGGCAGTGGTTTCTCAAATACCTGGCTCCGTAGAGTCCCTGGGAAACCTGGTTGAAAATGCAAAGTCCTAGACCCCACCGATGGAGAATCCGATTCAGAGGGTCCAGGAAGGAGTACCAGAATCTAAATTTTTACAATATCCCTAGTGATTCTAACGGGGGCAAGTGCTCCACCATTCTCCAGATGACAATTTCCAGCCTTAAGTATGTCACCCAGAAGTGACCGGCTTGGACCTGAGAGGCTGTACCTCTGGCTGCCTCCTGCCCTCTGCTCTCTGTCCCCCGGGTGTGCCCCTTGGGGTGTGCTTTTGCCACAGACACAGAGAAGCTTGTTCTGCAACTCTCTGCTCTGAAATTGGACAGCCAGGAGCCCCAGCCACCCCAACTTTGTCCCTTCTGTGCCCAGAATGTTCGTCCATACAGAGGCTTGGGAAGACAGCCTTGCAGGGCTCCCAGAATAAGCCTGCCCAGCTTGGCCTGTGGCTCTGCTGCCCTCCCCATCAGGCTTCAGGGGCATTCCCCTGTGAAGAACCCAGGCCACCAAAGATGCTGTCCTGAGAAGCCTGTCTGGGACTCCAGAACAAGCCCTTGGTGGAAGTGGGCAGCTGTGGAATAGTGGGTGGGGGGCGCCTCTTGGCCTCTGACTGGTATCCAGAGGCCAGGAGAGAAAATGCTGGGCCTCTCCGGCTAAGGTTGACCATGTGCTAAGGAGAGCATGGGCAGCTGTGAGACCCTGGGCAGAGCTGAGCCCCCAAAGACGGTGGCCTCTGTGACTCAGGGCAGGCACCCATTGTGCCTGGCCCTTTAGTCCTGTCAGAATGTGGCGCCCTGGGCTAGAGGGAAACTTAGAGAGACCCACCATCCCTTAATCCCTGACTTCCTGAAACTCTCCCTTTGACAGGGTACTCACAGACAGCCAAGGCAGTCCCTGTCCCAACCAGCCAGCT
Organism: Cynocephalus volans; assembly: GCF_027409185.1. NCBI lineage: Eukaryota > Metazoa > Chordata > Mammalia > Dermoptera > Cynocephalidae > Cynocephalus > Cynocephalus volans. The sequence goes on from NC_084467.1 coordinate 96,811,443, forward strand.
CTGACCGTTAGAACATTCTTCCTTAGGCCAGGTTCAGACCTGCATCACTGGAAAGTCCACCCGTGTGTCCCAGTGGTATTTATTAAGGTTTCCTGACCCTTGGTCAGTCTGAGAGGCACTAGCTCCAGGCTGTCTGTGAAGGGCTACAGGCTCCCTCTGCTGGACAGCAGGTGAATTGCAGCCAGAAAGGAGAGGACAAGATGGAACTGCAGACTGTCTGGGAGGGAGGTGCAGACTGTCCTGTTATTTTACAGATGAGGAAAGTGAGGACAAGGGCGACCACCTCACTGGATGGCTTCCTTGAAGTTTGCTTGTGTGACCCCGGGATTGGGGAGCTCCCCGCACAGAGGGGAGCCAAGCACTTCAGTTCTGACTCCCTGACTCCTGAAACCCCCTTTTGACCCCATTCCACCTCACTCTTCTGGGACTGCCCAGTGGAGTGGTGGGAGCCAGTGTGGTGGGACATTGCCAGGCGGCAGGCACAGGGCAGAGGCTGAGGGCCCTGCTGTGCCCTTCCTTCCACCAGCAAGCTGCAATTTGAGGGAAGGTCCTGAGGTCAAGGCAGGGATCAGGAGGGCGGGGCTGTGGCATCCACTCAGAGAACACCATCTCTGTAAAGGACAGAGGCCCAGAGAGGCTCAGGGAGCAAGTAGGAGTTGCACTGATATCTAGGCCCTGCCTGGATTTGCTTATCCAGCTGGTAATAAAATTGGTGGGTAGAGACCCACAGGGGCTTCCAGTGCGGAGCACTAGTAGGCCTGGATTAAAACTTTGTAGCTTACAAAGTAGGTATTATTAGGTCCGTTTCATGAAAGGGGAAACTGAGACTTGGAGAAACAATAAAGAAATGGTCATATGTCTAGAGGGGCTGGGATCAGAACACATGTCGCGTTATATGAATGTCTTTCTACCAGCCACATTGCCTCTTGTTTGTTCTTGTCTCCCTGTCCCCTCAGTCAATGGCCATAGAGTCCCTAAAAAGAACAGAACCTTCCATCTCGGCCTCCGTCGTCTCCCTTACCCACTGTCCCTGAGCAAGTGCTTCACCCACGGTCTGGAAGCTGAAGACTTCTCTACCGATGGCTCCAGCCCCAGTCTCTACCTCTGACCTGGCTACATGACCATCTCTCAGTCACCTTTGGCCGATGTCCCTCAGACATTTCAAGCTCATCAAGCTCCAAATGTAGGCTGCTCTCTCCAGAGTCTCACCCCGCCACTCCTGCTCCTCTGTCCCCATCTCAGTCTGTGGTCCCTCCACCCACTCCCCACATCCAGTCACCAAGTCCTGTATATTTCTTCCTTAAATCTCCAGAATCTGCTCAAGGTTTCACTTCCCATTGTCACCGCCCCTATTCAGACATTCTCCCTGCCCCTTACTCCTTATTCCACTACAGTCTCCCGAATTTCCCCGGCTGGCCATCTTCCCTTCTGGGGATTCTCCCTTCCGATCCTTCCCTACCTCTGCCCAACAGAACTTTCTAAAATTCAGATCTACACGTCATTCCCCTGCTTATAAATCCTTCATTTGCTCACATCACCTAAAAAAAAAAAAAACATACACCTTCGCTTTGCTCACAGCACTTGAGATCTGCCTCTGCCTCCCCGCCAGTTCATAGCCTTCCCTCCCCCCCAGTGGCAGAGGCTACTGGAAGCTCCCCAAAGGTGTGCTGCTGTGTCACTTCTCCACACCTTGCTGCTGCTTCTGCCCCCCACCCCTGCATGGCCTAGTCCTCCTTCCCACCCCACCTGAAACATCTCCTCTGGGAAGTCTCCCTGGACTCTACCCACCAGCTGGTTCAGGGGTTAGGATGTGAGATAGCATGGCTCTTCTTATATCTCTGTCTGAAACCTTAATGCACCATATTTGTGAATATCTTAAATTCCTCTTCCACCAGACCGTGAGAAACTTTGAGGACAGGGTTTTATGTCTTTTCTGTGTGATATCCACAGTGCCTGGTACCTAATAGGTGATCACTGAAGAAAAGAAGGAAGGAAGGAAGGAAGGAAGGAAGGAAGGAAGGAAGGAAGGAAGGAAGGAAGGAAGGAAGGAAGGAAGGAAGAAAAGGAAGGAGATAGAAAGGAACCAGAAGTTAGGAGAGCAGGAGTGTCTGCGAGAGGAGGGAGTGGCCCAGAAACCTTCTCCAAAGAGAGGGTAGCATCCCTTGGACACAAATTACTTTCATATCTGGCTGCCTATCAGGGGGACTCCCCAATCCTTCCTGCCTCTCCTTGACAGACTGGTGACTCTTGGACACTAGTACTGGGAAAGCAAGAAGGCTGGAGGGTGATCATAGACCTACACTGAGACCATTCTATCTCCCTCCCTGGGGATCCTGCCCGTCTCTCTGACAAGGCTACCCAAGAGCTCGTGGATGGAATGGAAACATGAAGTGCTGAGCTGTGATCACCTTTTCCAGCCAGCACTGGTTATGCACCAACTGTGTGCCGAGCCCTGTGCTGAAACCCTGAGCTCATGCACATTGTGATGTGATACAAGCCTTTGATCTAGTTGCAGATGAGAGGAGGTGGGCACAAGCCTCAGGTGACAGGATGATGCTCTGGCTGGTGAGTGCTCCAGGACAAATTCAGCAGGGTGAGGATGGCCAGAGCTGGGGAAGTCAGCAAGGAGGCAAAACTTGAACTGGGTCTTGAAGCAGAGAGAAAGGCAAGGGCATTGCTGGCAGAAGGAGGCAGGACACACGGGCAGGTGTGTTTCAGGGACAAAGAATAGCTGCTTTATCTGGGGCTGGGGTTAGGGGTAGGAATGGTGGAAATATGTTCGGAAGGGAACATCGGAACCAGACTCTGGAGGACTTTGCTAGGCCAGAAGATTTGGACTTGAGCCAGTAAGGTGGAATGACGAGACCCACAGGACAATGTGGTGGCTAGCGTGGTCTTTGTCTTCTAGAGCCATCCCATGAGCCCGCCAGGCAGCCCTGGCTGCATCCTCCCGGCCTTGCCAGTTAAGGGGGCCATTCTCTGAAGTTGCCAGCAGGGGGCAGGACTAACTCACATTTTCTTGGCCCAGGACAGTTCCCACTCAGGGCTTAGGGTCCTGGGAGAGGCTTGGGGTGGGGTGGCCCTTCTGGGAGTGGGGAGGAACACCAGGCACAGAAGAAACAGTCCAGCTGTGCACAGCTGTGGGGAGGGAAGAGGCTGGCTGGTTCATGGCCACTGGAGATGTGAGGGCAGATGACCTGACTTCAACAGCCCTGAGTGGGCATCCACCCTTCCTGTGCCTGGTATCCCCAGCCCCTCCTTCCCAGTAGAGGGACCCTCAGCATCCTGAGGTGTTTCATTGGGCCTCTCAGGGGACCCCAGCTCCTTGGAATCAAACAAAATCCAGGAATGTGGCTGGGGAGGAAGTCCCATTCCCCTGCTTACTTCCTCCCCTAAGGAGGGTGAGGGAAGGTTGTCAGGAAGATGGGAATGTGTTCACTAACACTTATCCAGCAGCCTCTGTGCTAGGGACAGGGACACAAAGATGGGATAGCATTCAGCCAAGGCAGCATCCCGCCCAGGGCCCGCTCCACAGGGTAAACCGCTCCGTGATTCAGCTGGTGAGGGCTGGACGGGGCTCTGAACATAGTGCTGTGGACACCCTGAGGAAGAGGGAATGCTTCTGCTCAGTGGGGGCTGCGGAGGTTTTGGTGAAGGTGGTCCTGGAGCTAGGCCTTGAAACACGAGTAGGATTTTACCGGATGGAGAGGAAGGAAGGGTATCCCCAACACGGGAACCGGCATAAGCAAAGACACACAGCTGAGGCTGGATTTAGAGACTATTGATGGATAGATACCATTATACGAGCTTTTTAATGATCCCTTGTTCTATGGCAAACATTGGGCTAAAATATTTATATTATTATTATTTATATAATTCTCACTTCAACCCTTAAGGTGCTGTGATCCCTACTTTACAGATGAAGAAGAGTCTGAGGGTCAGAGAAGTCAGAGAAGCTGACATCCCAGTCCCGGTTTCTGTGACCCCACTCTGCCTTTATAGGCCTGGAGTTAAGGAGTGTGTGTGGTGGCAAGAAATGGCACAAAGACCAGAAAAGTCCTCTCCCAGGGGACTCCACCCACGGCCCCGGCATCTCTGTGAGGTCTTCTGGTCAGGAACTTGTTCTTAAACGGCCATCTGTTCGTTTGCCTTTTCACTTTTTCTTTCCCTTTTAGAAAAATTCTTGCACAGGGCCGGTCCGTGGCTCCCTTGGGAGAGCGTGGTGCTGACAACACCAAGTCAAGGGTTAAGATCCCCTTACCGGTCATCTTTTAAAAAAAAAAAAGAAAGAAAGAAAAATTCTTGCACAAATTCCATTCTTGTGGGTCAGGGATTTTTGCCTGGGTCTGGGTCAGAGAGAGAGAGGAGGAGGAGCCCTGGGGTGGGGTGAGAGAAGGAGGGGCCGAGCCAGACCCCCAGGGCAAGTCAACCTGCTCCTGCAGGGTTTGTGCTGGGATTTATTTATATTTATTTATTTATTTTTTTAAAAGATGACCGGTAAGGGGATCTTAACCCTTGACTTGGTGTTGTGAGCACCACGCTCAGACAGTGAGCGAACCAGCCATCCGTATATGGGATCCGAACCCGGGGCCTTGGTGTTATCAGCACCGCACTCTCCCGAGTGAGCCACGGGCCGGCCCATTGTGCTGGGATTTAAAGGTTGGTTTCTTCGCCCTAGTCTTCATCCATCTCCTCTGTCTGGGTAGGGTGGAGGTGCTGAGAGGGCAGACCTCCCTCCCTGGGCCTCCTCTTCAAGATAAAAGAGAGGCCTGCTCCTCCAGGGCCCCCCTCGTCTGCAAGTAGCCTCTGAACGTCCCCTCTCTGGGCCTTAGAGTCACCATCCCCCCATCTTCAGGGGTCCCTGTCTTAGTCTATGGGAATTAGCTCTAACAAAATACCATAGACTGGGTAGCTTATAAACAACAGAAATTAGGTTCAGATCCCTGTACCAGCTAACCACCAAAAAAACCCCAAAACCAAAAAACAACAGAAATGTATTCCTCACAGTCCTGGAGGCTAGGAAGTCCATGATCAAGGCGCCAGCAGATTCGGTGTCTGGTGAGACCTGCTTTCTGATTCACAGATGGCACATTCTAGCGGTGTCCTCATATGGTAGAAGGGCATGACAGCTTTCTGGGGTCTCTTTTATAAGGCTACTATAAAAGGCCTCATCTCCCAAAGGTCCTATACCCTCTAATTTCATCACCTTAGGGGTTAGGATTTTAATATGAATTTTGGAGGGGATGCAAACATTCGGACCATAGCAGTCCCCTTGTCAGTAATCATCCAGGCCTTCTAAATTGGGCACACTCATCTTTTCCTTGCCAAGGACCCCTTTAAAAATTAAAAAATTATGAACATTATGGGAAACAATGTAATAGCAGATTAAATACATACAAACGAAAAGTGTTCTACCCATACTTTCCCCTTGCCCCATGCTATTTTTCCAGAGAACCACTCTTGACAAATTCTTGTCTATCCCTGAGGTATGTCTATACATAGACAAGCATATGTAGCTGCAAGTCACTATATATACTTTTAAAAATATATATACAAATGGGACCATACCATTACTATCTTGTTTTACAGCTTGCCTTTTTTTCCCACTTAATGTCAGATCTTGGACATCTTTTTCATACTGGTATTTGTACGTCTAACCATTCTCCATAATGACTGCAAAATTTATGTAAAGATGTAAGTGACCAATTCCTTTCTGATGGACATTTAGGCTGCTTACAGTTTTTGTCATTGCAAACAGTGCTGAGATGATCAGCGATGCTTATAGATTAATTGCCAGCTGAGTAATAATGTGTGTGTTTAAAATTTGAATATATATTCCCAAATTGACTTCCAAAAACACTAACACGTTACAGTTACACCAGTAGTGTATGTGAATGTCCATTTTTAAAATATTTGCACCAACACTAGTATTATCAAACTTTTAAATCTTTTCTAATAGGTAAAAAATGGTATCTCATTTAAAACATGTAAATGACTTTAAGAATGAGGCTGAGCATATTTTCCTATATTTATTGGCTATTTGAACTTCTTTTTTTTCCCCTTTTTTTGTGAACCCATGTTGTTGGCCTTTGACCATTTTGGGGGAAGGTTAATCTTTTTCTCATTGATTTGTGGGAGCTCTTTATATATGAGTATTAAGGAAATGCACATCTAAAATTCTTTTATTTATTTTATTATTTCCTTCACTGCAATTTCCATGCCTGAAAAGATTTTGTTAAACAGCAGTTGTTGTTACTTCTTTCTCCATTTTCTACATCTGATCCATGTATACTTACCCTCAAAATGCTTGTGTAAGAGGGCCAATGTTTCTGCATTGAGTTGATGTAATTCTAGCCAAAAGCAAAGCCTTGGATGTGGAATATTCTTAAAGCATATGTACTTCACAGGGCCTGGTTTTCCAAAGCCTTGAAGTTTCAAATATTGACCTTGTGGAGGACTGGAAATTTTCCTCAGGCTATAAAGTCTCTGGTGTAAGATAAAGATTTGTGGCACACCAAGGTTGCTGGCTCAAGAACAGACAGGTTACTGATTGATATGTGTAGATACTGGAAAATTGCGAGAGGGAGAAGGAATGTTTGAAAAGATCAAGCTTTTGTTAATGGATCACTTAATTGCCTTACTGGAATGTCATCTGGCTTGTTTCACTGAAAGTTACCAGCCTATATTATTAAATTATAACCCCACCTATGTTCTCTTCCTGTAACTTCCTGGTCTGGAAAGTAAATGCAGGAAGAGAACCCCAATTTGGGGTTAATTTCCCAGGGAAGGGATGCCTCTAGCTGGAGGGTTCTGGGGAAGTTAACCACTTTGGGGCTTCTCATTGCTTGGAAGAGATGGGTTTTGAGTAATCCTTTGTGGCTCCATCACCCAGGGGAAGTGGGGTGACAAATCCATGGGGGGCAAAGCAACACTTGGAAATTTTGTTAATCCCAGAAACCTCACCATGGCTAAATATAGGATATCTATTGGCTTTTTGAAATAACTTAAGTGGCTTGAAGAACCTGGAGGTCTGGGGCCCTAGAGTGGGAGCTGTAGCCTTGGATTTGGCTTCCTTTGGTCAGCCCAGCTCGCCGGAGCCCGCAGTGTGGTCTGTACCTGTGTGCACCCCTCTGTCCAGCTGTAGATTCTTCTGTTCTGGTAAGTGGGCTGAGTGTTTGCATATTTTCTCCTTTGTTTATAGGCGCTTATGGGTGTAGGTCCCTCTTCCCTTCAGCAGAAGATCTCTGGGCCAGATTGAATCTGCCCTGGGCCAGGCCCAGTGGGGCTTTACTGATGCTGAGACCTGGGGGCTGAGGAGGAGATGGAGGACGGCAGGGGATTGGGACAGGAAGGGGCTTACCCTGAGAGCCTCCCATCTGGCCCCAACACCTCCTGCCCATCCTTCAGCCTCTCTACTTCCTTGGAGAAGTGTTCCTAGAGCCATGTCATTCCCTTGAGGGTAGCTGTAGGCTCTGCGGCAGGTTGGGAGGTGGTTTGCAGAGCCCCAGGGTGCAGAATAGGGTGCTGGATACCAAATATGGGCCTGTGTTTCCTAAGGAGAAGTTGAGGGCATAGATGGATGGTGGGAAGGGAGTAGGTGGGGAGGATATGCCCTGGGGGGGGGAAGGTGGTTTTCAGGCTTTTAGGCAGCCCATTCCCTCCTGTTTCTGGGAAGTCTGTGTGTGTGTATGTGTGTGTGTGTGCGCGCATGTGCGTGTGTGTGCGCGTGTGCGTGTGTGTGTGTGTGTGTGTGTGTTGGGGGGTGGCTCGGAGGTCTCAGATGTGGGGGTTGGGGAAAGAGCAGAGGAAGAAAGGTCAGAAAACTGCCTCTGATTCCTGACCTGCTCGAGTCTCTGCAATGGATTTAGAAGCTTCCAAGTTAGTTTGTTTTCTTAACCCAGGGCTGAGTTTTAAGAGACTGCCACATTCCTGGGGGACTGGCAGTGAAGGTGATGAATGGAATTGGCAGCAGGAGGCAGAATCTGAGGAAGTCAACAAGACTCCAAGTCGACACTCCTGGAGCCCCAGATTCCCAGTGCTGTGGCCGGGCATCTGGGGGACTGGCACCTCTGCTGAACCCAGGATGCCCACCTCTGGGGGGTGAGGAAGGAGAGCTTGGGCTCTAGGTGGGAATAAAGTTCCCCTGCCTCTTCCCATTAGTGTCCCCCAGTCTGCCAGGGCTGGCTCTGTGTGCATGAGAATTCGGCCCTGTTCTCTGCCTTGGGGCACAGCTCTCCTTCCCAGCTGGGTGGGACTGAGCTAGGAAGGGGCACTGCCAGGGCAAGGGCCTGAGGCACACAGACCTGGGTCTGTCCCCTGGAAATGTGCCTCAGTAGCAAGTGACTCACCCTGTGATGCCCGAGCTTTTTCTTTAAAACAGGGCCAGCAAGATGACATATAGACCATGCTGGCTCCTACTTTCCTCAAACTTGATCTCATTGGCTCTGTTAGCCTGGCCTGGAGCTCCAAGGAGAGAAAGAGAAAGAACTGCACCTTTCTTCTTTCTTTTCCTTTGGTCTACAGAAAAATTATCTCAATAAATATACAATCTGCCTTGACAATGACTGAATGGCGACTCGATGGATGTAATAGTTCCCATTTCCTCTGTTCTGGTCCCCATCAAGCACATCGCAGCCACACTGAGGGGACCCCAGTGCTGATGTTTGGAACCTGGTGGTGAAGAATGTGGCTTTGGAGCCAGGCAGATGAAGGGCAAGCCTGGTCCTGCCACACAGGAGCGACTCCATGGAGTGGTTCTACATGGATAAACGGGAATCTGGCAGTACCTATCCACCTGCTCAGTCTGTTGTGAGGTCAAGTCACACCAGGTGTGCGAGTGCTCCACAGAGGGCCTGCAGTCAGTGTGACTCACTTTCCTGGTGGCCCTTCTGCCTCCTCCTCTTGGAGCTGTCAAGCCTTTCCCAGCCAGGCCCCTCTCGGCATGACTGATTTTTTCTCATCCATAAAATGCTCAGGTCTTGAAGTCCCTTTTGGCTCTGAAGTCTGGTGACCAGTCTCTACCCCTAACTCTGGCCTGGGCTGTCTGACTCCACAGTCAATTTGGCAGGCTGGGTTCAGGGAGCAAGCTTAGGCCTAGAACTTAGGACACAGCCGTTTTGGTGGGAGCGAGGTCAGGAGGGCCTGGAACTTGAAGGAGGCGTGGTCTCCCAGCTGGGGGTGAGAGGGGTGGTGCTTGATGGTGTTGACATGGGACATTTGAATGCATGTGTGTGTGTGTGCGGCTGACTTCAGTGGGGTGTGTGTGTGTGTGTGTGTACATGTGTGAATGAATAAAAGTTGAGTTTTCCAAAACAGCATTTGTCCCATTTCTCCATTTTTAGAGCCGGACCTATTGAGGCAGTGTCTGTCTTGGAACTGCCAGGACAGCATGTGTGTGTTGGGGATAGATGTGACAAAATGTAGCTCTTGATAGGGCCTTAAAGATTTCTCAATTTCTTTAATGCTTTTGGGGGATTTTTTAATGCCCTTGCCATCCATGAAATCAAGGGCTTCTATTTAATTCATTCCTCCAAGGAAGGCATTGAGCTAGGCCCAGGAGACAGTCCATTAGGTCCAGAGACTGGCCCTATGTTGAGTACCAGAGATCAAGGGAGAACAAGACGTGATTCCCATGACCCTGAGCCCACAGCCCAGTGGTGCAACGCAGAGTGCAGGGAGACCTGCGCTTGGATAGCTGTGGGGATGAGGGCTGCAGCGGCACAGAGAGGGGCTGCTCACTCTGGGTGGGTGGGGGCAGTGGGGGGCTCCACTGCCAAGGAGGGCTTGAGCTACACCAGAACCAGACAGGCATCAGTGTGGTCCCCACCGTGGGGACAGGCGCCGTAGGCTGTGGCCTGGCTTGTGCAAGCACTTAGGGGCGTCAAAGTGCACAGGCTTTGGAGAAATAGATGCAGTGTGCTGTAGCCAAGACCTTGGGGAAAAGGACAGTGGGGACAGATGAGATGGAGATGCTTATCCTGAGGGTCACATCACCAAGGCCTTAGGGGCCTGGCTGTGGAGTTTGGACTTAGCCTGTGGGCAGGGTCCCGAACTCAGCTGTCTGCAGGCACTGGATAGCAGTGCAGGGGTAAAGATGCTGGCGTAGGAGGAGATTGCTCTGGGAGAAGGCCCTGTTCCCGCAGCTCCGGCTGCCATTCCAGGCAGGAGGGCAGACCCAGTGTGATGTGTCACCCAACTGACTCTTTCAGACAAGGTGGAAATCTGGATTTTTATGTGGGCATGTTTATTTTTAAATGTCAGCAACTGATTCAAGTTTAACACATAACAAAACAAAACACATGGCTCAGGCCAAACAGGAAAGGTCTGTGATCCGGATTTGGCACCCAGGTTGCTAGAGTGAGGCCTCTGCCTGCAGTGGCAGGCAGGTGCCCACAGGTTCTGAGTGGGAGCGACTAGGTCAGAGTCTGCCCCCTGTGGTGGTATTCTGGGGATGGCTGTGAGGAGGGCCAGAGTTGAGGGAGGCAGAGAGACCCGTTAAGAAGCCAGTAGAAAAATTCTTCTTTACTCATTCATTTAACAAATAGTTATTGCTCACGTGCTGTGTGCCGGGCACCGTTCCTGGATGGTGCTATTAAGGGGGCTCCAGCCTCCTTTTCCCCACCTGCAGGCCAAGGTCCAGGCTAATTCTGCTGTCTCCTCCCAGGCATCCTGTCCTTTCTCCGTGGGCTCTGAGGCTACACTTCATGGTTCCAGGCAAAATCTTTTCTCTGCAGAGCCTCCTGAACCTGTCCACAGCCTCTTTTCTGGACTTGGCTCCCCTGCCAGCGTGTTCCCTCCTCCTCTCCTTTGGGGTTTGTTGCTCCCTCACAGCTCCGCCCTCCCTCACCTCAGCTTCCCTGGTCTTGCGGTCAGCAGGAGATCAGCGGGGCTTCTAGTCTGGGCCCGAGCACTCATGTACTCGTGCATCTTAGCCGAGCACCCAGCCTGGACCTGTGCTAGTCCAGGAGCACTGCAGGAGGCAAGGCTCTCTGTCCTCAAGGCACTCCAGGTAGAGGGGGATAAGCCCTGTGCACCACCACCAACAAAAGTGCTCAATGCCCAAAGGACGGTCCCCAGGAGCCAATGAAGGCCGTGGGAGTGTAGAGACCCAATTCTTAGCGCTAGGCACTTAACCTTCACAGTCTCATAGAAGCCTCACCACAGCCCAGTGTGGTCAGCCCTGTTGCTGTCCCATTTTACAGATGAGGAGATTAAGACTCAGAGAGGTGAGTAACCTGAGATTGCTTAGCTGTCAGTAGCAGCACATTGGTTTGTCCCCAGGGTGGTTGACTGTAAACCCCACTTCCTTCATGGGGGAGGGCACCCCACTTGGGCTTGGGAGATCCAGCCTGAGGTGGTGGTGGGGGCGGCCATTCCTCTCTCTCTCCCTCCTTTTTCTCCTTTTTGGTGTGTGACCATTTTATGAGACGGGAATGAGAATTGGGGGGGACTGCTGGGGCACATCCCCAGTGGCATCTGCCTGGACTTTCTCTGGGGAGTGGGGGGTTGGGGGGTGGAGGGGGCTGGGGGAGGGGGGCAGTGCTTCCAGGCTGACTTATACATTGCTGTGCCAGAACCTGGCCGCTGGAGCACGGTCCTGTGACGCCCCCACCCTTCTCTGGCCCCCAATGCAGAATCTCTCTGGTCTCTGACTCCATGGCACAGGCCTCTCCTCTCCCAATTTTTCCTTCCTTCTCCTCCTGGACAAAGGCAGCTCAACGTTGTGACCAAGCATGGATTAGGAGCCAGGGTCTGTTAGCTAACCTGTGACCTTGACTCTGGGCTTACAAAATGGGCATAAGCACTGACTGTCCTGTAGGGGTCTAGTGGAGATCGAACAATTGTTACAGAGGAAACTGCCACAAAAATGATGAGGCATGAATCCCTCCTTCATTCAACAAGTACTTATTAAGCACATACGCTGTGGCAGGCCCTGCTCTGGGTTTTAGGGATATAGTCCTGAGGAAGACGGACATAGCTCCTATCTGAATGGGGCTTACGGTCTAGAGGGGGAGGCTGGCAGTAAATAGCCACATGGATAAATGCAGAAGTCCACACCCAGTGGACAAGAGGATTGTTTAACAGGAACAAGATTGTTTAACAAGATTCCAACAAGGTTATTTAATAGAAACCGAGCATGGAGTCAGGAGGCTTTCCTAAGGAAGTGGGATTTAAGCTGAAGGATGAGGGTCAGCCTGACAGGACAGAGAAGGGGACCCCAGGGTGTGAGTGCAAAGCCCTGGAGTGGGAACCAAGTTGGAGGCTTGCGACAGGCAGCGTGAGCCGGGAGAGATTGGGGGGCTGACTAGGCTGCGTTGGGCATGGCCTTGCAAAGGTGAGCTATTGAAGGATGTAGTTTAAGTGACTTAATAAACCTCTGACTTCAGTGCTTTGATCCTTGACCTGCGTCCCTTGAGTTTCTCACTGCCTTCTTTGCCCTCCATGTCCTATGTGGTGAGAAGTTGGGCCTCGGGGGAGGTCTCAGCCCCTGCCCCTCCCCTGGCTGAGGGGTGGTGGATTGAAAGCAGATGCCTTGCCCTGGTGGGGCCCTGCTGGGACAGGCGAGGCTGTGGCAGGCCCGGCTCCCCAGTGCTGACCTCAGACCTGCACCGCTGGTATGTCCAGGCCGCAGACTCTCTGTCAGCAAAGCCGCATCCGTCCTACAGAGAGACGGTCACTGTGGCTGCCCACACCCCCGACCTGGCAATTTCCCTGCCATGGTGAGAAACCTCCTGTATTCCTGGGCCAGGGACCAGTCTCCTACAATTGGGCCTGGAGCCCTGGCTGGAGGAGGGAAAGATGCCAGCTAGGTTCTTAGAAAGGCACAGGCTGGAAGAGGTCTCTGTTACCCTCACCTGGTTCCTCTGCACACCTGTACCAGCACATGGCAAATGTGCTAGGCTCTGTGCAAAGTGCTTTGCGTTCTCCCACTGAATCCTCACAAACAGCTCCACGAGGTCCAGCGGGTAGGGAGGTACATGACAGAGGCTCAGACGGGACACCTCGTCACACAGCTGGCAGGAGCAGAACTGGGATCTGAACCAGGGTTTTCAGGCTCCAAAGGCCATGACCCCAGTGGTCCTCTGCAGGGGGCCTGGCTGTTGCTTCTGAGGGAGCCTAGACCAGCTCAGGCTGCTAATGCCACAGAGGCCCCTGGAGGCCTGTATCTTGGCACAGGGCATCAAGATGAGCACAGGAGTATTGGAGCAGCCTCCGGGTGGCAGGAGCCTGTGCTCTGGACAGTGTCAGGGACAGTGTGCTTGCTGGTGATTTAGTTTGAATCACGCCTAGGGGTCCTTTCACTGAGGCACCTCCCACACACCTCTGGAGTTGCTGCTTCCACCTGGCTCTGCCTTCATGCTCCCCAAGCCCCTCTGTGCACCTGGAGGCATCCAGCAATCTCCAGGATCTCCCAGGAACACCTCCTGTGTCCTTCAGTAACTTCATTGCCACTTGCCTGACCACCCCTCACTCTCAGATCACCCTAGAAATGTGTCCTCTTTCCTCTGCTCTTACAAGGCCGCCCTCACTCCTCCCACAGACTATCTGCTTCTCCACTGGCCTAGTTTCCCTGGTCTACCTCCCCTCTTCTGCCCAACCCAGCATCTCTGCCTGATCCCCACTCCTTCAGAGGGATCTTTTTGTTCAGTCAGTGAACTAACATTCACCGAGCCATAGAACATCTGAGAGCTCAGGCTCTGGAGCCAGGTGCCAGGGGATACAGAAATGGAACCCTCTCACCCCATTTCTGGAGCTTACGTCTGGTGCACCTGGAGCACAAAGAGAAAAGGCAACTCTCCCCCACTGGATCCTAGCCTCGACTTTGATTTTTCCCTACTGTCTAGTTACTGAGAAGAAACAATATGGCAGAATGCCCCACTGGAGATCACTTTTTTCTTTCTTCTGTGTGAGGGTTACCTTGGTGGTTGTTGGGCAGGTGAAATGACACTGAGGCTTACTGTGGAGGGTGGGGTCAAGGGGTGGCAGAAGTGTGTAGCTCTGGGGACTTTCAGACACAGGGGAATAATGAAGCCATATCCCCATCACCAGCGTGGATCCTGGGGAAGGAATAGGGTCTCCTACTCTGATCCAGTCTCTGAGCGGTGGACCCAAGAGCCCCAGAAAACTCAGCACTGGGGTTGGCCACATGTGGGCATGACAAGCCACAAGAGGGGGTAGTAACCCTGGAAGCAGGTGGTAATTTTCAGTCCCCTTGGCTATACTTAGCATCATCCTTCTGGAAGAACCTTGTGGCCTGTATTGTGTTCTGGTTGGCACAGGACCAGCCTCCTTCTTCTGACCACGTGCGAGTCGTTATCAACAGGCACCACCTAAGTGGGAACTGGTCGGTGTCCTGGATCTCCTGGCTGAGGTACGGAAGTTGAACCCTTCACCTCCTTCTTTTTGAGCACATGAGCACATGGGGATTCTCAGGCAGTTCAAACAGAAAGGAAGCTTCAAGAGGAAGGTATATTTTTATTTCAAGTGTAGTAGATTGGGTCTGGAGGGTTTAAATCAAAATTGCAACTTCAAAGAAATGCAATAGTATTTGCATCTCAAATCTCTGTTGCCACTCGTAGTGGGTACTGAGACAGCAGCGCCTATTCACCAAGAGCTTACTGTGTGCCAGCTCTCCCATATACATTATTCTGTTTAATGTTCACAACAAGGTAGGTGCTTTTTGTCACCATTTTACAGATGAGGAAACTGAGGCACAGAGAGGTTAACTAACTTTCCCAAAGTCACACAGCTAGCAATACTATGAGCTGGGCTTATAACCCATATACCTCTCACTCCAAAGTCCTTCGACCACAGATTCCACCCTACTCCTCTGTCTGGGGGTTCACTGAATCTGTGGGACCCTAGGAGATATGGGCCTTCAGGAAGGAGCCCTGAGGTCTGAAGGCCCAAGGCCTGAGGAGATGGTGGAACCACCATTAGGTGTCTGTCTCCTGCAGCAGCTGGATCCCATTACAGTGTGGACAGCAGTCTTTAGAAAGCCACCTTCTCCTGAGCTGTGAAGGAACAGAGTGACCACAGCCAGTGAACCCTGGGGCCCCTCAAGTTTTTACTGCCCACCCAGCAGGGTTTCACAAACCTGTTGACGTTGACAGGGCAGCCTATGTGGAGAGTGCAGGAAGCCTGGGGGCCCTGTGGTCTGCCAGCATTGCTCAGAATTTCCTGGGCTGAGCTCTTTCCTGCGGGGCCCTCCTCAGGGATCTGCCAGGCCAGTGCCCCCTGTCCTCATGCCTCTGTGGGCCCCATTTGGCTCTGAGAGACAAGCTCAGCTGACTCCAGGGCCTCTGGGTGCTGAGTCTTGGGGAAAATTTTGAGGCTCTGGTGATGGCCTCAAGGTGTCTGAAGGTTTCTTGGGACCAGCACCACTTGGGACAGGGACAGCACTATTTCACTATTTCCGGTCAGAAGACCTGAATTCCACTCTCAGATCAAACACTGACGAGTGCTGTAACGTCAGGCAGGTATCTCACCTCCCTGAGTCTCCTTCCCTCATCTACCTCGTGGGGCTGCTATAAAATGCTTGGCAAACAGGAAAACACTCTGCTAGTGTTGGTGGTCTAGCAGTGCTGTGGTCTGACCTTGGACCCGTCCCTAATCTATCCTGCCTTCTGAAAAGTGCTGAGAGACTGGACTTACAGTTTCCAGAGAGTGGAAAGGCATTCCAGGTGGAGGGCAGCCTGAGCCAAGGCATAGAGTCGGGAACACACACACACACACACACACACACACACACACACACACACACACACACACACACACACACACACACACACACACACACACACACACACACACACACACACACACACACACACGTATTGAGCTTTTTGTGCCAGGAATTACTCTAAACACTTTAAGTATATTAATTCATTTACTTCTCATCATCTCTATGATGTAGGTGTTAGCTGGCCCCCATTTTACACATGAGGCAAAGGACGTCCAGAGAGGTAAAGTAACTTGCTTGAGGTCACATGGCTAGAAGTAGGGAGCCAAGATTTGAACCTAGGCAGTCTGGGATGAGGGCCCGAGTGGAGGCAGGGGTAGTGGGACTGGAAAGAATGGGACAGACACCAGGGACTGGACGGCAGCTGCCCTGTGCCCTGCTGCGAGGCCAGCGCCTAGTGCAGTGCTTAGCACGTAGTAGGTGCTCAAAATGTGTTCCTGAAACATGAGCTCTGCAGAAGCTGTGTCTAGTTTACTTGTCTGGGGACACTGCTATTTCACACAATAAAGGGATGCTGGAGTTTCTGGGTGGGGGGCGGTGTGGGTGCAGTGCTGAAGCCTCCAAGACCATGGGCTGAGATTCTGCCCCTACCCAGGCCTGTCTGAGGCGGGAGGCTCCTTCCTGTGGGGGCTGCTGAACCCCCACTGGCAGGAGGGCCCCAAGTGGCCAGGCAGGAATTTTAAATAGTTCCTTAATCTCTCTGGCCCTCTCTCTCAGGCCCAGCGTCTCCTCCCTTCCCTCTGGCACTGGAACTCTAGCGTCTCTAACTTCTTCCTCTCTGAGGAGTGTTTTTGCTCTCTTGGAGCTCAGGGTCCAAGTTGGGCTGGGGGCCTAGGGGACACTGACAAACTTGGACGAGAATGTTTGCCACCGGCAGAGGCTGCTGAGAGACCAGCCTGTCTGTGGGGCTGGAGAGCTGGGGGGCTGGTGAGAAAGGAAGCTTCCATACTCTGCGGCACTAAGACCCCACCAGGAATGTGGCTTTGGGCCAGGATCCCTCTGGGAAAGAAAGGATGACTCGGCAGAAACAGCATCCTGGCCCCACAGGATAACTGGAGCCGCTGAGCTGGGGGCTGGTGCCAAGTTGCAAGGCTGGTGGATTAATGACCCTCTGCCTCAGCCTTCATCTCCACCCTCCCATACCTCTCCCCCTCCCCCCAACCCTCCTTTAGATGCTGTTCTCTGGGCTGGGGCTTTAGGACTCTCAGAGTGGCAAGAACTGGTCTCCACCAACTTTCAGACAGAGCTGTGAGGGGGCCTGGGCTGGCCAGCTCTTTCCCACTCCCAGGGGTGGAATTGATAAATGGGGAAGGGGAGGCAGTCAGCTTTCCAGGCCCCCGAGGCCTGGCTGAGGACGCGCAGCTGGCATGATTGGGGTGTGTGTGGGGCACACTGGGTAGTGAAGGGAGCTAGCCTGAGCTGGACATGGGGGAATTCCAGCCCAGGAGAGCCAATTGGAAGCACATGTGTTTAGATAGGCATGGAAATCCACAAAGCTTCTCCATTCTTCCAGCCCAGCTTCCCAAAAATTAAGGATTTCAGGAACCCTAGGAAATGTGTCTCTTTGTCACCAGAGGCCCCTCATGGCACAGGCCAGTCACCATTGAGGATTATGGCTGGCACCCTCCTCTTGCCCACTTGCACCCCAGGTCCTGAGCAGAAGTGGATCTTGCTACAGCTGCGAGTACGTGTTACGTGTTTCCCACACACCCTCCTAACCACCGTTACCTGTCTCATCTCAAGCGTTCCTCATAACAACCCTACAAGGTAGGTAGGTACTAGTACTGCCCTCATTTTCCAGAGAGGAAACTTCAGTAGAAGGTTGAGTAGCTTGCCCGAGGTCACCCAGGTAATGCCTGGCAGAATAAGCTTCCAGGTCTGGGATCTTAAATGCTCTGCTTGATACATGCCGCCGCCCTTGCAGGAAAAAAGAAGGGCTGAGTTCCTGTGGCTTTGCCCCCTCCTCTGGGTGCCACACAGTGATTGAGGGTCAGCAGTGTTGGCCCATGGAAATGCTGACCCTTTCTAGGAGGCATTGCGACATCCGGTGGTTTCCTGTGCAACGCATCACAGGGGCTTGGGTCTGGTGAGCAGTGAAGATCCTGGGATTTGGGGCCAGAAGACACGAGCCCATCACCTGACTTACTAGCTGTGTGACTTTGACACTTCACTTAGTCTCCCTAGATCTTGGTTGCCTCACCTGTAAAATGGGAGAGAAGAACACAAGAGGTTTTCTCTATTACTTGCCCCAGTGGGATAAAATGTAGACCATATGGCCACTGCAGCCAGGGGCCTGGCCATATACAAAGCGGAGGAAGTAGTGGGGGTTGTGGAGGAGAAGGGTAGGGGGAGGCAGGAAGGGAGTGTCCAGGGCTGGCATCATGCTGCTGAACTCCCAGGTCTGGAGAGGGGCCTACAGAGAGAGTCCCTTTCATAACAGATTATGGGACAGCTACTTTGCACTAATCTGTCTTCTTGATAGGGATAACTTGGGGGTGGCCCAGGAGCCCTTGGCGAGGACACGGCAGAATGGCTGCATCTTCCCAGGAAAGTCCCATGGGCAGAACTACTCTAGGCATCAGATGACAGCCAGTTTTTTGCCAGTGCCCGGTTTGCTGACTTCCTTCTGTCCTGCTCTAACCTGGCTTCTGTTAGTTGACTGGTTCCTGTTGCCCCGGCAACAGAGCAATAATGGGGATGGCTACAAATGACTGTGATAAATCACTTAATTATCGCAACATGCACTCTGCCAAACGGGGGTGGCTACAGTTATGTTAGACTTAGTCACCGCCTGCAACTAAATGCAGCTGAGATGGTCGTAAAAATGCCCAAAATAATAGACCCCCAACAAATACATTTTGGTTGATTGAAAAACCCTTGGAAGTATGAAGACATTATTCTACATCCATTACAATTTTATTGCTGAGGCTATTTTATTACATTCAAAACCTTGGCAAACCGGTGATTTACATAGGATGTGTATGGCCAGGCTACCTCCCATTACCCCATTCCTCAACTCTTTATCAGGTTTTATCAATAACAGCATGTCCGTTCTGTTTGGGCTGTTATTATGGCTCCTGGAACATCCTGTAGTGGTTGTTTTTTGGAAACATCATTTGGTTCATAATCTCTTAGCAACAGGACTTTGAGGGCTAACGGCAGATGTATAATCTCAGCAAGATGATTGTGACTCGTGGGCAAACCCACAGCAGCCAAGTCTGAGCACCCTCTGATTATGGGTTTAATTGTTTTAGGTCATTGAACGTCACTGGCACCCACCACAGGTCAAACTTGCTTTGTTATACATATGTGACCATTGCTGTGACAGCCACACAACCAGGGCCTGGGGAGAGTTTTCAGAGGCACTGAGTGCCCCAGGCCATCACAGCCTCTCTCCTCCTCGATGCAGACCCAGGAGCATGTGTCTGACTGGGAGGAGGAGGGAAGGGAGGAGCATTTACTGCACACACTGTATGTGCCTGGCTCTTCACCTCACTGCATCCTCACAGCTTCTTTGGTCAGCAGTGTTAGCAGGCTGCAGACGAAGAAGTGGCAGCTCAGACAGGTGCAGTCACTGGCTAGCTCACAGGCTGGCAGAGGCAGGATTCAAATCCAGGTCTGTCTAAGCACACCACCTTTGCTCTTTCTACTCAGTGCATTAAACATCCACGCCTGCGGGGGCAGCTGGGTCTTCACTGGGCTTTTGGTCTCATAAGATTCTGCTCCAGAGTGTAGCACGTGTGGCTCATTGCTGCAGACCAATTCTATAGGTCAGAGGCCACACAAACAGTGTATACATCCAGCGCCACTGAGCCCAGCACTCACAGGCAGTGTGGGGCCTGCCGGCCGCTGGGGTTCATGATTCTCTTTTTATTCCAGTTCTTTTTGGTCTCTTGAAGAGGTTGAGACCGTGGTTCTCCCTCTGTGTGGGCAGGAACAAAACCTTTTAAAAATAGCTACCACTTAAGACTATTAGCCAGGCACTTCACTCCAATGCCCTCATTTACTCCTTAAAACCTTATAAGGATGTGATATGTTGTCCCCAGTTACAGATCTAGGTAGTGAGGGTCGGAGTGGTTGGCTGACGTGCTCTAAGTCACAGAAAACAGGTTTTTACTGCGATGCCCGCAGCCCCACCCCGTTCCTATAGCTCATGAGCAGGGGTGGACTCACTGGAAACTCTCCAGGCTTGTGCTTTGGGGCCCCCTCTCACTTGGGCCCCTTCCAAGATCTTCCACATCTATTCAGATGGTCACATATCTTTGTAAAATTTTCAAAAGTAAGATTTTTTAATATTCTTTTTCTAAAGGAGCACACTCCCCACAGTTTATAAACCTCAGGTTCCACAGAACCCGGATCTACCCTGCTCCTGAGTATATACTTTGAACATCCTACCTAAACATTTACCCCTTCCTTCTCTCCCTTTCCCTACTTTATTTTTACTCCTTAGCACTTTTCACTAGCACACCATATACTTTATTTATCAATCTTTTTTATTGCACGTTGAAGGCACTGCTCAACAAGTGTTTTTGGGTGAATGAATGCAGCCGTCCTCCTCATACCTAAAACAGTCTGGTGCAGGAGATGGAACTGTGATTATGTCCATAATACAGACATTTAAAGACGGGAAAGGTGACATGCTTAAAGGCACCCACGAACAAATCCAATTCCTTTCTATGCTCTGAGCTGACCTTGAACTTGGCCATGTCTAGGTCTCCTCTGGCCATGACTTCGTAGTTTACTCACAGACTAGACATCATCTCACTGGTGTTTCATCCTTGACTCTTCTCTCTCTCAACAAGTTTCTCTTTCTCCCAAAATCTTATCAACCACCTCCCAAATGTCTCTGGAGCGTAATCACTTCTATCCGCACAGCGCCAACCCAGCTGGGGTCTCCCTGCACCCGTCTGTCCCTCATACATCTTCCAGAGGCTAACCTCCTGCTGGACTTGGCCCATGGGTCCTCATTTCTTAGAGATCATACTTGAAATCCTCAGCGCTTCCCATGAGGCCCACACAGGCTTATTCAGTTTCTCAAACTCACCATCTCCTTCCTGAGTCAGAGCCACCCCTTTCTGGTGCCAGAATACTATCCCATCCTCCCTCCCTCTAGTGCTACTTAATTTTGACTCACCCTTCTGGTCTCAAAGCATCCCTTGCTCAGGGTTACCTTCCATGTCCTCTCACCCTGGGTCAGAGCCTGTGGCTGAATCAGGTAGCCTGTGGCCTGTTAGGAGTGGAGAGAAATCTGCTTTCTCCTTTGTCTTGGTACTTAACTCAATCTATCTAGAGTTAGGAAACATCAATAAATGTTAATTGAAAAGAATACCTATCTCACTCTGCATCCTAAATGAATTCCAGATGGGTCAAAGATTCAAATGTAAAAATAAGCCAACAAAATGAGAGGGGAAAAGCATAGGAGCAGGCAGTTCACAGGAGAAAATAAACAAAAGGCTGATAGTGGTAGGAGAAGATGTGTCCTCGAAGAGTGTGGGGAGACAGGAATGCTCTTACAGCGTTGGTAGGTGTCTAAGTTGATCATTTTTACAAGGAAGATTTGGCAGTATCTTTCAAGATGTTAAGTGTTCAATATCCTTTTATCCAGAAACTCCATTTTCCGGTATTTATTCTACAGATATATAGTATTTCCTACAAGTGAGCAAAGCTATGTTAAGAGCGTTCAATGCAGGCTTGTTTAGAATAGCAAAGTAACTGGAAACCACCTAAATGCCCATCAGTGGGAAACATTAAAGTAGAATCCCACGCAGCTGGTAAAATGAATGTGGTAGATTTATCAGTACGTATTCACAGGGAGAAATGTCCAAGGAGCCCTGGTAACTGGAAACAAAAGGCAAGTTGGAGAACAGTATATAGAAGTATAGTGTAATTCCATTTGTGTTAAGAAAGATAACAAGCTGGTATAATTCATATGCATAAAAAAATTACCTGGAAAGATTCATAGAAAATTTTAACAGTGGTTACTTCAGGGGGAGTGAGTTTAAGGCTGGGGTAGCAGGAGGATTTCTATTTTTTGCTTTATACTCGTTTCCACTGTATGGGTTGTTTTACAATGCACTTGTAATTACTTTTATAAGAGAATCAAATTCAGATTAGTGGCTACCTCTAGGGGAGGAGGGAAGGGAATGGGAGGGAGGCCATGGGGCTCTTTAACTGTATTTACGGTGTTAGGTTTCAAAAAGAAATTAAAATGATGAAAATGATAAACTTTATGTTAGTGTATTTTACCACAATATAAAAGAAAAGAAATCAAAGCAAATATGGCAACATGTTAAGAATTGATAAAGTGGGTTGTTGGGTACAAGGGATGCCCTTGGTATAATTCCCTATGCTTTTCTGAATATTCGAGACTTCGCAACTTAAGATAAAATAAATTAAGAAAAAACCAGAAAAATGAAGCAAAAAGAAAATAAGGGCAGTAAAATAAACTTTGTAGCCCACAGGGCATGCTGTATATAACCTTTTTACAAGCAGCTGCGCACATTTATTCACCATCTCATAGGAGATATGGAGACTTAATGTTTCTCATTTTAAACTCTAGGATACACCTCAGATGTAAGATGAGATGTAAGAGAGACAGCTGTTGCTTAGAAAAGCGTGGCGTATCAGTCCCAGTGGCGGTGAGCAGTTAGGAGAGTGTTGCCTGGGTGCAGGGGCGAGGGAGGGAGGCTGGATGGTTCACTGCATGCTCCCGAGGGCCTCCCTGGGCAGGGGTGCTGGACAAGGACTGGGATCTGGCCGCTGGGAAAGGCGGGTGCTCCTCAAAGTCCTCCCACTGACCCCTGCTCCTCTGTGTTTGGCCCTCCTCTCACAGCAGCGAGGGAGCCTGGGTCCCTGGCACTCCTTTGACTTGACCTCTGTCCCTTTCCCTGCCAGGAGAGCTGGAAAAGCAGCCGCTTGAGGGGAGCGGGTGCCCCCCAGGCATTCACGCCTTCCCCCAGCCCCCTCCCTCCGGCCCCTCCCATCCCAGGCCAGGCCTTAATCTGCAGCACCTGCAGTTCTAAAATACATTTTGGTTTCCTTTGTTTTGCAAAACACTGACCGCAGTGCAGCTCTGGCTCTGATATTTTCTTTGAAAACCCTCTTCCTGTGAACTTGCGACATGGGTGATAAAGAAATAAAGGGCAGAGGCCAGGAGGTCTCACCAGGGGTTTTTGTTATGGGCACTGGAGGGGGATACCACCACAGAAGATGGAGCTGGGCCTGAAGAGGCTCTGGTATGCGGCTGCTTTTTACTAGTCAGGCTGCCCCGCTGCCCTGGGTGCCCTGTGGGGCCTTGAATTCCCTCCCACCTAAATGCTGGTGTCTAGGGAGCATGGGATTCCGACCCTGGTGGAGGTGGACTCTGTGCTCCAAGTTTCCTTCTCATGATTCTAGGCAGAGCTGGGCCATCTGGTCTCAGCTGTCTGCTCTCCACCCACCTCACATGTTCCCTGAGGGCAGGTATATGCATGCTGGGCTCCAGGCTGGGACCTTTCAATACATGCTCACATTGCAACTGTGGAACAACGAAAACATAGCACGCCCACCATCCCTCTTTTACGGAGAAGGAAACTAGAGCCCAGGAAGGTTGAATGGCTTGTCCAGAGTCCCCAGCTGGGAAGGAGTGGAGTCAGGATTGGGTCTCTTTTTACTTCCAGTCTGCCCTCCAACTTCTCTACCCTGCTCTGCTTCCGGGGAGGCTGAACTGTGAAGGCTGGGCCAATGGGTGCGCTTACCCTCTGCCTTGGCCAGCGGGGAGCACCGACAGCATAGGGGAGGCATAGAGGAGAGTGAGGTCAGGGCACCCGACACCTCTTGCGGGGTTTCCACAGCCTAGCTGCATCCCTCAGCTGAGGCCACCGTCCTGCCAGGAGGATTCCACTCAGCTGGAGAGCCCTCTGCAGTTCCCCTGGCCCCATCAGGCCTAGCAGTGGAAAGCATGGCTGCTGTTGGTCCAGGTTCCTGCAGTTCTTTCTGAAACGCTGCCCAGACCTTTGACAATATCTCTTTACTGCATGCTCCTCAAATTGCCCATTTTGAGTGTGTCATCAGCTTCCTGCTGGGGCCCTGCCTGATCCATACCATCCAGCCAGCTCATAGACAAGGACTCCTGGGCCTGCTCAGTCATCACAGACTGTAGCTGAGTGCAGGGGAGAGAGGCCATTTCTAATTTCTGCTCTTTTTTCTAGCTCTGCTCATACCCTTGGCTCACCAACCCCCCTGCCCCCTGCTCCAATCTCCCTCCTTTGCCTCCCACCCCCACCTGCAATTCTTCCCCTGCCAGATGTCTGGGGATGTTTAGAGGATGAAAGTCACAGCTAAGCACCCCTTCTCCCACCCCAGCCACCCATGATTCAGCCAGTAAGTGGTGCTCATTGGGCTCCCAGGTCTTCGGTATCACAGGGAGGTCATGGAAGCCCTGGGTCCTTGGGACAAAGTATCCTGGAAGCTACTGCACAGAAGCAGAGTGATTTCACATTGCTGAGAGAGTTTTCTCTGGAGACCCTTGACTAGTAAAGCTCACCTACTCACTTCCTCGTAACGCAGAGGAGCTGGCCCTGCACCAGGCCGACCCCTAAGGACCTGTGTGTCACTTCCTCAGGGAGGCTGTCTCTGGCCCCTGGTGGAGGCTGGCTGCCCACCACATGCTGCCAGCACATCCCATCCCTCCTTGTTTTGTAACTCTCATCACACTGGTATCCCTTGTCCCTCGTCCACATCCTCCACTGTGCCCTCTGCATCCTGGAAGTAGGTCTGCACTGCTCTCGCCACCATATCCCCAGCACCTGGCACAGTGCTGGGCACACAGAGGGGTTCAACAAATATTTGTTGAATTGAAACTGGAAAATAGTATTTCTTCTTCTTCTTCTTCTTCTTTTTTTTTTTTTGGCTGCTGGCCTATAAGGGGATCTGAACCCTTGACCTCAGTGTTGTCACCACCATGCTCTACCAAGTGAGCTAACCAGCCAGCCTGGGAAAATGGTATTTCAATCAATACTGTGCAGGTTACTCCTCTTATATTTAGGTGGCCACTAACAGAACAATGACCAGTTTGGCAGTTGGGGTCCTGGAGAGAACACCAGCCTGTGAATTCTGGACACTGGGCTCTGGATTCTGCTGGGCCTCATACTAACCATGGGACTCTGGCCAAAGTCTGTGAGCTTTAAGTTCCTCATCTGTAAGATGGGATGATATTTATATTTTCTATTTTCTATTGCTTTACAATAAATTACCACAAACTTAGGAGCTTGTAAGAACAAACATTTGTTACCCCACAGTTTCTGTGGGTCAGGAGTCTAGGCATGGCTTAGCTGGATCCCCTGTAAGGCTGCAGTGAAGTGTCAGCTAGGGCTAGGTTCTCATCTGGAGACTCTACCGGGGGTGGATTCACTTCCAGGCTCATGCAGTTGTTGGCAGAATTCATCTCCGTGTAGTTGTAGAATTGAGATCTTCCTGCTGGCTGTCAGCAGGGGACTGCTCCCATTTCCTAGAGGCCACCCATAGTTCCCTGCCACAAGGCCCTTTCTATATTCCCTTTCAGGTCATGACCCTAACTTCTTCCAAGTCAGCAAGGGAGAGAGTCTCCAGCACCAGTCTGCTAGTAAGACCAGGTCTTTTATAACGTAACATAATTACACAGTGACGTGTTATCACCTCTGCCATACTCTGTTGTTTAGAGATGAGTCACAGGTCCTGCCCACACTCAAGGGTTGGGATTACAGAAAGGCATGAATGTGAGGATGCAGGGATAATGGGAGTCACCTTCCAGTCTGTCTCCTATGATACTAACCTCTGTCTCATAGAGTTCTTGAGAGGGTTAAGTGACAGAATACATGAAAGCATTTTTTACAGTGTCTCTGGCACTTAGTAAAAACTCAGGAAATGTCTTAAAAGGTAGCTAGAAGAAGCTGTCTTTTTTTTGGCCCACTTTGAAATGTTGGTCCGCAGTTGGTCCTCAGGCCCCTCCATGCCACTATTTCTTCCACCAAGCTCTTCAGTCATTTTTATCACCTGTCTAGATCTTGAAGGCAGTTGAATTTGCCAAGTGTTATTATTATTGTAATTAAAAGTTCTTGGATGATAAAGCCTATCTAACTAATTTTTCTCGCCTCTGGTGCTTCTCCTGTTGAGTTTAGCTTGGGTGCTCCATGAGTGTTGAGCACAGCACCAACCAGAATGACTTGAGTCCAGAGCTGCAGCCCCAGGGGCCGAGTGGTGGCTGGTGGGGAGGGGGGAGCAGGCATGGGTTGGATGGAGAGGTTAGGTGACAGAGCTGAGAGGAACAGGAAGAATCTCAGCAGGGGCCAGTGTCTAGGCCCTGCCATAGGAAGCCAAGTTACCATGTTTGGCCACCTCCCTCCACCCCAGGCTTTTTTCCATTCTTACTATTCAACTCCCCTCCACCTCCACCCCTCTCAGTCGATTACGGGCCCTGCCTCTCCTAATTGGGGGAGAGAAGACTGATTCTTTCAGAGACATTGACCATTTGGGCTGAGAAAGACCTTAGATTTGGTGTCAATAGTAGTCTTTAGGATGCAAATGAGGAGTCATGGCCATTGAGCGCTACCTGTGCCACTGAGCTCTGCACTTAGATATTTCATTTCCACCATGTTTTCAGTCTTCAAGGCAGATAAACTGAACACCAGAGAGCGAACGTGGCTTCCCCTGGTCACACAGCAGCTGGTGGCAGAGTTAGGACCAGAACCTCAGTATCCTGAGCCACTGGTCCAGGATTTCCTCTGTTTGACTCCCCTCCCACCCGAGTCTGTGGACCCACTGGTATTGGTAGGGCACACTTGCCTTGGCCCTAACCCAGCTCTTCGTATGGGCGACCTGACTCCCCGCTCTCCGTTTCTTCTTTCCCTCCACCCTTTCTTCCAGCACCTTCTCCTCTCAGGTGCTCCAGCATCCTGCTGACTCTGTCCCACATCACTCAGCCTCAGCCTGGCCCAGTACAAGGACAGAAGGTCTAGTCCCTGGATGGACAGAAATTCGTTCCTGGCAGGGACAGAAGCAGTTTGAGGCTGGCACATCTGGGAAGCTGTTGCCCAACTCTGATCTGCAGAGAACAAATGAGAAGGGCCATTTCTGTCATTCTTGGGCAGGGTCATAGCCCTGAGAGCTGGAGTCTCCTCACAGTGGCAGAAGGCCCACTTCAGCCTGGGGAGGACGGATGGGGAGTACTGCCTGAGTGGGCTCACCTGTATTGGGGCAGGTGGCAGTTCAAACTGGAAGCTCACCCACCCTCCTCAGGTACAAAAATGGGGGACAGAAGCCCAGAGGCAGCAGCCCAGGGGCCAGGACCGTAGGAGCTTGTAAACACCTGAAACAGTGGTAAATCCCTCATGTGGGATGTTATGGTTACCCCATCTGCTTTCCCTGAAGGAGTTCGTGGTAAAACCCTTAAAAAGCATCTCTTCAGGGTTGGAAAAGAAGGGGAGCTACGCACCTGTATTTACTCTGCACCCAGGTGAGGTCGGAGAGAGCGGGAGCAGGTAGCCAGGGCTGAGAAAAGCTGACTGTGTGTGTCCCTTCAGGGGGAGGTAGCCAGGGCCTGAGCCAGGGCTGTGTGGGGACTTTGTCAGCCTGGGAGTCAGCTGGTGTGAAGGCTCACATGGGCTGGCGTTACCCCAAAGCCCAGCCTGGCTTCAAAGAAAACACTCTAAAAATGGTCAGTAACCCAGAGGAAGAGCATCCTGCAGCCCTGCTCCACCTCTTTTCATAAATGGGAGCCATTATGGATTCCTCAGGGGTAGAACCTAGGAAAGGAGAAAGCACACACCAGACACACTCACATATTCCTCCCCTACCACAGAATATAGGCTGCAGACCTCTAAACTCCTTGGGCCTGAGCCATGGAACACGTGCATGGTCATGAACAGCCACACCACCTCCACCCAGACACAAACAGCCACCACAGACACAGCCACTGCAATCACACTCCTTCACATGCTGTCCTCAGCAGCACACAACCACACAGAACACACACTACCACAGGCGATCATGCATTCCCAGGCCATGACAAGCAGTCACTACGATCGCATTCAACCGGTCATCGGCTCGTAAACTCACACAATGGGATACAGTTACACACAGTGATTCTGAGTCACACACGTTCGCACACAGATTCGTACCACTCTACACAACCACAGTCACATTCAACTGCACATTCGGCACCTGACAACACTCAGTCATAGGCAATAGCACACGACCAATACAGCCACAGGCAATCGCAGGGCAGGCCATGAATGGTGGGGCAGGGGGCTGGGGGGCCTTGCTCTCTGTATGGGGGCTGGTGAGGCCTGGCTATGACTGAGTCAGGGACAGAGAAGTCCACTCAGGCCATCGGACAGTCCACTTCCTGGTCATCCCTTCAGAGCTGCAGAAACAGGGAAGTTGTTCCCTGCTTCTTCCACCCTGCAGAGCATTCCTGGATCCTGATGCAGTCTCCTTGGCTTCCTCCCCCCTCCCCTTTGTCTCTGGCTGGGCTGCTGGCAGGAAGTTTGGACCAGCCAGGACTTCAGTGAGTCAGCAGAAAAGGGCTCGGGAATGCAAGGCGTGTGGGTGACCAGCAGGGCCTGCAATTGCTGGAGTTTCCGAGGGTGAAGGGGCTTCCATTCACCATGAGGGGCTGCCTGCTGGAGGCCACCCACCCAGGGGAGAGATGGCTACTGTCATGGGACAGGTGGTGATGGCCATTTCTCTGCCAACCCTGCATGCAAGGCTTCTGCTCTTGGAAAACTCCCAGGAAGCAGATGTAAGGGGGCTGTGTTGCTGCCGCAGGCGGAGGTTGTCCTTGGCCTCTGCAGCCTCCCTCACCTGCTGCGGACTCTGCTCCCTGGTGGTCCACAGCGAGGCTTGGCCCAGTGCAGCCCCGCAGCCCTAGCACTGCACCCTAGTCCCCGCCATCACCGACTCATGTGTTCATCCAGCCCTTTGTGGAGCATCTGCCACACCAAGGTGTTTGTGTCCTCAGGTGGGGCAGGCCACCTAAGCAATGATTCCAGAACAATGTGGATGTGCAGGGACTAAGATATACACATGCTATTGTTCCCTCGATGTCCAGCCCCTGCCATGGGGGCCGGATGGCTGCTGATGGTGGTGCCCTTCCCCCATGGTGCTCTGATGTCTCCCAAACAGACGAGACAGGCACCCAGCCAGAATATGCCGGGTCCCCTCTAGGGAAGACACTGGTGGGCACGACTATTAATAATAGAGCCATTTGCATTTATTTAAGTGTCGGGGAATTACTTTTCCAGGTGTGAACAAGATTTTTAAATGCACATCTGAAGGAAAGCTTTCTAAAGGGATGACTTCTTGCCTCCTGTAGCACGGCAGATTCCCCACAGAGTTCTTCCTGCTGTCTCAGGGTCATAATTACCGACTTCCGTTATCAATCAACCAGGATATAGTGATCCTTTCTTGGGCTCAGAGTAGGTGCTCAAAAAATACTTGGGGAACACACACTAATGAGTCCATCCTCCTGGGCTGAAAGATTGGAAAGAGGACGGTGAAAGTACAGAATGCTCCCTGGTATGGGGTCCATGGGTGGGGTGGCCACTACTGGGGTCTTTCTCTGTTGCTCCCTGGACTCTTCTCAGAAGAAGGGTGACTCTTCCTGCCCTCCTTTCCTCTTTGCTGCAGGAGCTCAGCCTGCTTTTCCTCCTCTTAACACCGTCTGAAGAGTACGTCTCACTCTTGCTGGGCACCCCTTTCCTGGCTTTCTCTAGGCTTGAAGACAAGCAGCAACTTTCCTTTTAATCCATTCTAATCACTCCCTGGAAACAAGATGTTAACAAAAATGAGAACTGTGGGAAAGTTACAGAGGTGCCGGAATCTCACAAAGTTCTTACATCCTAGTTGGCCATTGTTTGAAAAAACAGTTATGTCATCCCTGCCTCACATCTAAAATACAATAGAATAAATTCCAGATAGACAAAATATTTACATATAAAATAAAACCACAGAAGACACGAAAAAAAACAGTGGGGAAGACCTTTCTAAGCAGAAACCCAGAAAAGCCTGATACATTTAACTATATAAATTCGTAAAGTTCTGCAACAAAAGCTCAGCATACGAAGTCAAAACACAAAGGACAAGCTGAGGAAAATATTTGCAATGGATAAAACAAAGAGTTTGTATCGCTGTGCTACAAAGCGCTTTTACAAGTTAAAGGGCAGTTATTAGCAAAGACTGGTACCAAGGCGAGATATCAGGCTTGGAAGGCTTTAATTGTGCAGGCAGCAGTATGGGCACCCCCCACCCCCCAGGCAGCACCCCCAGGGGTTGGGCTTATATTTCTTCTTATGGTGAGTTATGTTGTTCTGATTGGCCATAGCTTATGTTAATGAGTTAAATGAAATAGCCAATGGGAGTTGTTGAGACCTTATGTTAATTAGGTGATTTTTAGGTTTGTGATTATTGGTGCCTTAGTATGTAAAGTAGGGTTTCAGAGGGGACCGATGGCACGGAGTTCCGTTGCCGTTATGAGTTCCTTTGTCTTTGGGCAGGGAACTGACATTTCGAGTATATTTGGGTGGTGCCATCCTAAGTGGTCCTCCCACACATAATAACAAGTCAGCGAAAAAGGTAAACAACCGAACAGAAAAATGAACAAAGGCCACAAGAGAGCAATCCATAGAATAAGAATTATAATTAGCTAATAAGTGGGTGAAAAGATGTTTGCCCTCCCCCATATAAAACATCAGATTAAATCTATCAGGATGGCAAACATTAAAAACATGAATAATATTTAGTATTGACAAGATATGGTTAATGGCATTTTCACAGGCTCTATTGTTGGAAGGAGAAATTGATAAAAAACCGTTTTGGAGGGCAATTTAGCAATATCTACTAAAATTTGAAATATGCAAGGCCTTTGACCCAGCAATTCAATTGCCAGGAATTTATTCTAGAATAAGGGAAAATACTCATATATCAGGATGTTCATGAAATATTTTTGAGGCGTCAGTGTGAATTTGTTCCTCAGTAAAGTTGTGTTTTGGCTCTACCCCCTTGGGATTCTACAGGCACGTGGGGTGTGGGGTTTACACAGTCCAGAAAACCCACTTATTTCTCTCTAATTGCATCCACCCATAAAGGCTCTCATGAATCCCCATTTTCCCTCTCCCAATTTTTGTTGGAAAATCCCTCTGCCTTTGGAAAAGCCATCTGCATCTCAATCCCAGAAGGGGAGCATGTGACCTAGACTAAGTCTGTCAGGGCATCCCATCCTTCCACCACCGCAATTGGTTCAGTGGTGGGCATATGACCTAAGCTGGTCCGATCATGATGCATCTCAGGAGTTTTGTTGGAAGTCCTAGGACAGAGATTTTTCTTTTCCTAGATGTCATGAATAGATGTGTGACCTGAACTGCTCTAGCTTTTTTACTACAAGAATGAAAAATGAGCCTGAGGGCAAAGCTAACCTATAGAACAGGACTGAGCCAAGAGAATCACAGAAAAATGGAACTAAAGCCTGATGATATTGGAAACCTCTGGATCAAACCACACCTGAATCCCACCTAGCCCCTTTGTAAGATTTGTAAGGCTTCTCTGATTCAGGATGCAATTCTCTCACTGTCTAAGCCAGTTTGAGAGGAGATGTTTGTGTACTTGCAGGGGAAGTCTCTCTACAAATACAAAGTCCCTCTCCCTTGCAGACAGTCTAGTTCCTTGTCCCTGTGAGGCTCTGACTTGGAGAATAATGTCCTGTTAGTTCTTCTTGGGAGCTAGGGAAACCCCAACTTCTTTTACCCAAGACTTGATTGCTTTGGGGTGAAGTTGGGGTGTTGGGAGGAGAGAAAAATGCCTCTCCATCTTTGTGAGCCTTCTATAAGCAATGTAAAGAAGTCAGATATTAGTATCTCACTGAATTATCTCACCACATTTGTTTGAGCTGAAAATCCAGAAACAACCTAAATGCCCATCAATAGAGTAACTAATCATGGTCCATCTACATGGGGTATCCTCTGCAGCCTTTAAAAAGATGGAGGAAATGCTTTATGTACTGCTGTAAAAGGTGCTCAAAATAAATTATTTAGTGAAAATAAAAGGTTGAAGAACAGAATGTATAATATCATCACAATTTTATTTTCTAAAACTATAAGTTTATGGTTCTATATGAATAGAAAAAGGTCTAGCTGGAATTCCACAAATCTTCTATTTGTGGGCTTTTTGATAATTAATTAGACTCTATATTGATTGTTTATGCATTTTTCCACATATGTGTTATGTTTCCTAACTTAAAAATAAGAGAGCATAGGTTTGGGGAAAAATAAAAAAAGAAAAAGGTCTAGAAGGAAGGTTGTTTTATGCAACACATTTTTATTATCTCTGGGGACTAAAATTCTGAAGGATTTGCATTATCTGTTTTTTCCCAGTTCCTTACTGAATTATTAGGGTGTAATAAAAAAAAGATTTGTTTAAAAAAAGTTCTTACACTCCTGTCCTCTGGTCTATAGCTCCCTATTTCCTTCTGTGGCAGTAACTGGTGGCTCCAAGGGAGCTGTCATGCCTGAACGTGCAGCCCGACACCCATACTGCTCCAAGAAGCTCCAGGCCTGGCCTGTTTGTAGGTCCACACAAGACAACTCCAGAATGGGTAGAGTCTCTGGGTGGGGCCATGTGTTTGGTCATCCTGACCCTGGTGTTATGGTGCCAGTGGTAGAGAGTGATAGGGCCAGGATGCAAGGAGCTGAGTGGTGACCCACTGCATGGCTTTGTTAGAGGAAGACATTACCTTGGGTAGTAAATAATGATCCTTAAAGATGTCAGATCTTAATCCCTTGGTATCTGTAAAGGTACTCTTATATGAAAAAAAGTCATAGTACAGGTGATTAAGTTAAGGGTCCTGAGGCAGGCGATTACTTTTGGATTATCCAAGCAAGAGCCTAAATGCGATCATGAGTGTCCTTATGAGAGAGAGAGGCAGAGGCAGATTTGACACCGACAGAAGAGGAGAAGGCAGGGTGACCACAGAGGCTGAGACTGGAGTGATGTGGCCACAAGCCAAGGAATGCTGACAGCCACCAGAAGCTGGAAAAGTCAAGGAACAGATTCTTCCCAGAGCCTCCAGAGGGAACACAGACCTCCTGACACCTTGGTTTTGGCCCAGTGATACCGATTTTGGATTTCTGCCCTCAAGAACTATGAGAGAATGAATTTCTGTGCTTTAAGCCACCAAATTCATGATGATTTGTTACAGCAGCCACGGGAAACTAATATGGCTTTAGAAAGTGAGGCAGGCCCATAGCTGTGCAAAATGCTCTTCCCTGCTGATTTGCCTTCCTAGGTACATACGGCTCAGGCTGAAAAGAAAAAGAAGTTGCTTTCTCTAGACACCCTTGAGAAGGGCTCAGAGACATCTAAGAGCTCTGGCACTTGTGACAAGGGGGTATGGGGGATTGTGGAGCTTGCCTTGGCTCTCCACTAGGCCCCAGCTGGGGTGGGAGGTGGGAGGAGGGGTTGCCCAGCAACCACAGAGGCCTGACAAGCCTCCCTACTGTGCCCTGGTTTCTCCTCAGCAGTACATGCGCGTGCATTGTTAGAGTGCAGAGTCTATGAAAAGAAAAAAAAAAAAAAAAAAACCACCATCAACCCTCCACTCAAAATAACTCCCTGGTTCTAAAAATGGAATTCTGCCCAGTAGAAACATTTCTCACTCCAGCAATAGTAAAATTTGTCACTCCCTCGTGCTCTGTAGGTTTGTGTCTGGCCCAAGAGGGAACTACTATTAATGGCAATTTCCATCTGATGTAACCCCCTTAGTGAGCCACCAGCCTGTGGAAGGTGACAGTCCCATGCACAACAGGCCTCTGCCCTTCCTCATGCAGAACCTCCCCAAGGGTGTTAGGTTTTTGCATGCTCTGATATCCATAGTCTCTCTTGGATCAGAAAATAATAATAACAACAATGATAAACCAATTGCTTATGTAGTTTTTATAATGTGTCAGGCACTGTCCTAAGCATTTTACATATATTAACTCATACACATGTCATGGCTATGTGATGGGGTAGGTACATTTATTGTCCTCATTTTACAGAGGAGAACACTGAGGCACAGAGAGGTTAAGAACTTGCAAGGGGAGGGGTGATTAGGGAGAAATTGGTAAAGAGCCACAAAAAATGTTTATATTGTGTAATGATAAAATAAAATAATAATAATAAAAAGAACGTGCTCGAGGGCACATAGCTACCAAGTGGCTGAACTGGGGTTTGAACCCAGCCTGAAGGGCTCCAGGGTCTGGGCTCTTAACTTCCTACCTTATGTTGGTTGGAGTAGGGGTGGGGAGGTGACAGCTGCCCAGTGGCCAAGGCCTGTTTTCTGTGCAAAGGCAGCTGTCCTGGCAGGGACCTAGGCTGAGATTTGGGCCTCACCAACAGGTGGGCCTTCTAGATGTTTTGAAGTCGGGGCTGCAGTGTCCTGGAGAGGTCTCTCCCCAGCCTACAGTCTGTCTTCGTCTCTTCCTGCTGGGGAATGATCCTTCAGCTTTTGGGCACAGACCTCAGATGGGTGTCCCAGAGAAACCAATGTAAAGGCCCACGGCCTGGGCATGGGGCAAACCTAGCTCCATTCTGCTCACGTCTGCTGGACAGCTGGGTGGATAAATAATCCATGCAAGCTGAGGATAGCTCCTCAGTGCTGAGACTGGACGGGGAACCTAAGCAGCCTTCCCTCCTCTGCCTTCCCTAAGGAGGGGCTTAGTGGGTGAGGGGGAGATGGGAGAGTGGCTTCCCCAGGGCCCTGCAGTGAAATGCCTGTCGTGCATGCTATCTGCACCTGCACAGGGCTGGCTTGTCTTGTTGAGGTGAACAGAGCCTGGAAGGTAGAGTGGGGAAACCCTGCTGCCAGCCCTCATTCTCTCAGGTTTGAGGTGAGGCATCATTTTCTCTGTATCCAGACTTCTCCTTTGTAAACCTAGGGATTAGACGTGCTTTGATATGTGAAGCCCTTTGTAAACCCATAACTGCTCCACAAATCCATGTTGGTTTGCTGGGTTTCCTCTTTGAGAGGCAGCAAGCCCTCAGCAGCTAAATCCAACTCACGCTCTGCGACTCCTGTCATCTGCTAACTCGCTGCCTCTCTTCCCTCACTAGCAAACTAGGGGTTAAAAAAATACTCATTTCGGAGTGGCTGTGAGCCTTAAACAGACATTGCACAGAAAGCTCCTCCTTGGGAGGATAGAG
This sequence comes from Cynocephalus volans, assembly GCF_027409185.1. Taxonomy (NCBI): domain Eukaryota; kingdom Metazoa; phylum Chordata; class Mammalia; order Dermoptera; family Cynocephalidae; genus Cynocephalus; species Cynocephalus volans. The sequence continues at coordinate 96,846,373 of NC_084467.1, forward strand.
CCCCGCCTCTGTGGGACCCACCAGAGAGGGGCCCCTGCACCCCTGGACTCAGATGGGTCCAGTGGTGTGGGTGCTGGGATCCTTCAGAAATAAAAGGAGACGGGGTGAAGGGCTCACAAACTGGCAGCTCTGATCTGGACAGGCTGACAGGTTGCTTTGTCTAGCAAAAATAGAACACACAAAAAAATTTCAAGCATCCTGTGAGAGAGAGGATGGGCTCCACTCTCTCGTTCACCCACAGAGCCCACCCCTCCCATTGTCTTATGCAGGGCTGGGGACAGCAAGCCCATGAGCTGGCCAAGTACTACCTTCAGAGAATCTGGGCCAGAGGCTTTGGATGTCCCAGGGGGGCAGGACGGACACTGCTCCCATCCCCAGCCCCACCCAGGTCTTGGCAGAGCCTGAGTGGGGGTGTGGTGGGGGCAGCCCTGAGTTGATCTGGACTGCATTGCTCTCCCCTCCCCAACCCCTAGCCCTGGAGATAAGAGCTCCAAGTTCAGCCCTGCTGGATCTGCTGCCTCCATTCCTCTGTTCTGGGGTCCCCGGATCCTTCTTTCCCCATAGGGGGTCAGGGTAGAGGGAAGCAGTGTTCCTGCAGGGCCCGTGGAGGAGGCTGAGGGTTGGGTGTACCATGGCCAGCAGCCCAGGAAGCCTGAGCATGTAATAAAAGATTATATCTTCTTGAGTCTGCCTTTTGGGACAAGAGCTTCCAGTGTTGTCCTTGCCCTGTGACCTCTGTCTGGGCAATCCCTGCGGCCTGGCTCTGTTCTGTCCCTTTCTGCAGGCTCGGCAGCTCAGTTTCATCTGGTTCTGAGCACAGTGAGGGCAGACTCCCTTCTCCCTTGCAGGCCTCCTAACAGCCACCTGACAGGGGGACGGGTATGCCTCTTTGCTGTTGGTAAAGCACAGCTGCATCCATCCTGGAGGGGGTATCCCAGCTTTGCAGAGGTACCCAGCTATGAGTGGACAAGTGAGACTCAGATGTACATCTGCTGAGTGTTAGCCCCATGCTTGTCCCCTGGTGCTGCTGGCTCCCTCTGCTTTGAGGACCACGGAGGCAGGGATGGGTGGACGTGTAAGAAACACACCCCAGACAAGAATAGTTGCATGAGAGCCCGCTCCCCCAGCCCGAGACAATGACTTTAAAAAACCCAAATGATCATGGCACATTTTGGCTTTTGCAAGTATGCAAGTAAGACCATGAGACGTCATGGCCTTGGCAGCCCCACGCCCCCCTCAGGCACCAGCCTCACCAGCCAGGAGAAAGCAAAGCAGGCAAGCATGCTCAGCCTGGAAAGGAACCAGCTTCTGGGGACCTGAAGAGGACAGAGGACAGGGCTGGGCAGGAAGGGAAAGGTCAAGGGTTAGGAGCCTGGACAGTGGGGAGAGCTCCCAAGGGCATGAGCCAGTGGGCTGGCTATGTGGCCCTGTCTTTACTCTTCTCTGTGACTGTGAGGCTGGTCAGGAGCTGGGGGAGACAGGAGCTTTCTGGGTCTGGCAGCCTGGGCACAGAGGCTGAGTGTAGCTGTGGAGACCCCTCCTGCTCATGAGCCCCACAAGATATGTGGGCACATCCTTGCTGTATAGCCTGGCTAGCTGCAGCCTGAAGCGGGGAGGGACCTGCCCAGAGTCTCCAGGCTGGGGCCTGGTCTCCCCAGTTCTGGGAGGAGTGCCTGCCATTCACTGAGCCCTTCTCATTGCTCGGTTGTGTGCTAAGCACTTTACAGACACACCATTGTTAGCCCATTTTACAGATGAGGAAAACAAGGCTCAGGGAGGTCTCACCACAGGGCCAGTGTCAAGTTGAATCAGGTGAGTCTGACTCCATCGTCCCCATTCTTGGCATAACTGTCCCACCTTTTCCCGTCCCACCTTCTCCCCCACCCCCACTAGACATTTGTGGGTGATCTTTTGTCTTCTTGGCCCTGGGGGCCATCAGGCTGTTTCTCTCACCCTCAATCCCCAAAGCTCCTCCTGGAGCTTGAAGCCTCAGTCCACAGGGAGCCAGGAAATGGTTCTTTTGCCTTCTTCCTGGGCCTCTTTCTTGCTCTTGAAAGAGGGGCAGAGGGAGGAGTGGGGAAGCATTTGGGGAAAGTCTTGGGGGTGGGCACAGAGGATGTCTCCCCACCAGGTAGGAGCCTCCAGTTAGTTTCCTGCTTAGTGTCCCAACCAGGGTGGAGGTTGGTCAGGGGTACAGCTAATGAGGGTGGTCAGAAATTTCCTGCCTTTTTCTTGGAGGGGTTGAAATCTTCAGGACATTCAGATCCTGTGGCAACTCCACCTTTGGCCTCATGACTTCCCTTAGCCTTGTCCCTGCCAGCTCACCTCACAGGAGGCCACCAATAACAGTCCCTGTGGCCTGCTGGGATCTTGCAGTCTGTAAGCAAGGCCTGCTGAGCTCTCAAAACTGTAACAGAAGTGCCTAAGAGTGGTCCCTGCCCTTTGAGGGGGTGGTAGGAAACACCTCGCCTTGCCGGAAGGTCAGGGAAGGCCTAGAGGGCAGATCCTTTAAGGGTATAAGAGCCAGACCAGGAATAAAGGGCAAGGCATTCCCAGGGGTAGAAATAGTATGGGCAAAGGTGAGTGCCAGAGCTGAGCCTTTTCAGGTAGTTGTGAGTATTGTAGGTGGAGGGCACTGAGGAAAAGTGAGAGGGAAGGTGAGCAGAGGATGCAGGTCACATCCTGACTCCCTGCATACCCAGCTGCAGAGCAAGGCCTTTATACCCGGGCACCAGGGAGCCACTGAAGGGCTTTAAGCAGGAGATTGCTGTGACCATGCTTACTTTGGGAAAAGCCCTCCCTGGCTGCAAGTGTGGTGTAGAGTGAGCAGTTCAGAGGTGCCAGTTGGAGCACAGCATCTGCACACTTCGTGGAGGAATTCTATGGTGAGCGCCCCGAGCCTCTGGGCTGTGGTGCAACAGTCCTGGCCTGGGCCAGACGGTCATCCACCCCTCAGTGGGCGCAGGGCCCATTTGGCCCGAGAATCGAGCAGGCGCGAAGAGAAACACATGAGGCTGGTGTGAGTGCGGTCGAGGAGACTGTCATTCGTTGGGGTGGATGAGTCAGTGGCCTGCGCCTCATGCCAGCACTGCCGGCTTCCTGGGATTGGGACAAGGATTCAGGGAAGGACGGTGGTGTGAGGGAGTGTGAGGGGGGCTGCCCTGGGGGTCTGTGGATTGGGAAGCCCCAGGCCAGCCTTAGTTCCTGCCTCTATTTACATGTGGAAGGCTTAGGTTTGGGAACCTCTTCTCTGCACTGAGGCTGAGCAGCCCGTGTTAACTCCTCCAGTGCCAACCATGTCATGCCCTGCCCCCTCCCCAGCCCTCCTCTTCCAGCCCTAGCACCCACAGGGGACCTCAGGCAGGACTGGGAGGCAGTTGAGCTGCATTTCCTTTCTCTCTGAGGTGAATATTTCGTTGGCTTCCAGCTTTCTCAGGCTAAGAATCCTGGGGCCACTCTTGGTCCTAGGTCCCTACCCAGGAGCCATGCCTTCCCCTCCCCCAGACCTGCCCTCCCCAGTAGAGTACCAGCTGGCTCCTCAGAGATGTAAATAACCAACCAAGATCAGCTGGTCTTCCCCAGAAGCCCTGGGCTTCATCAAAGGAATGAATAACGGTAGAATGTCAAGCATCCCAACGGCCCAGTGGGGGAGCCATGATTGTACAGGTAGGGCTGTCTGAGGTATCTCAGACTCCCCACAGGTCCAGATGACATGCTCGGGTGACCTTCTCTTGGGGCTCCCTGGAGCTGTATTCTGGGAGTCCATAGTGGGTGGGGGGCTGGCTCTGCAGAAAGGGGGGGTGTTGGCCCTTGGCTCGAGAGAGGGAGGGCGGGAGGACTGCTGGCGCCATTGTCCTCACCAAATGCAGGGCCCCAAAGGTCAAAGTGTGAGTCACTGGTTGAGGCTTGGTGGCTCCCTCTGGTCCCATGTGAAGCTGGTGGGAAAACCCAGGGCAGCTTCTCTGGGGGCAGGACAGGGTGAGGGGGCAGGTGCCTCCAGGGTGATTCCATGGGCAAATAGGACCGAGGAGGGAGAAAAGATGACTCCATGAGCTGTCCCTTCCCTGAGTAAAGCAATGAGGAGTGGGTGGACCTGAGGGCTTGTGAGTAATGTCCTCATGGGGATGGCCAAAATGAGGAGGATGTGTGACCTTTGCGTGGCTCAAGGGCCAGTGAAGTCACTTTCCTGGCCTCAGCTTCTCCAGTTCCTCAATATGATGGGGTGCCCTCCTGATGCAAGCTCCTTCTTAATGACAAAGACCAGATTCTTGGGACTTCATTCATTAATCCAGCAAACAGTCACTGAGGAGAAAAAGGAGCAGTGCTCTGGGGGCTCTGGGGAGGAGGGACCTGAGACATAAGTGGTTAATCAGTATTTAGTAGGTCAATGTCATTGCATGCAGAGTTCCAGGGACAGAGAGGTGTGGGTACACAGAGAAAGGGGATGGCTCTGCTGGGCTGTGACAGGGAGGGCTTCACAGAGAAGGTGGCATTTCTTGAAGAAAGAGTAGCAACTGGCTGCAAGGAAAGAATGGGAAAGGGCATTCCAGGCAAAGGGCAGGTGGCACCCCAGGGCCAAGGTAACTGAAGGAGGCACAAGGGAAAAAGGACCTGCAGAATGTAGTGGGAACTGTGACATAAATAAGCAGGGTAGCTGCCCAGATGAACAGGCCAGCATGGCCTCTACAGGACCTCCCATCCACATGATGCAGGAGGAAGAGTGTGGTGCCTGGAATCAGGCAGGCCTGGGCTCAAGCCCAGGTTCTACCGCTTAACAGCTGCCAAGCTCAGGCTGGCCACTTAACACCCCCAAGCCTCAGTTTCCTCATCAGTGCAATGGGAATCCCTGTGACTTTGGGGTTTCTGTAAGCTCCAGAGGTGACAGTGCTTTGCAAGCTGTAAATAGCTCTGCAAACTCAAGGCGTCATTGGGGTAGCACCTTAGCAGCAGCTCTTCTGCATTGACCTTTTGGGGCACCATTTCCTGGGGAATGGCCACAGAAGGCTCCTCTCAGCCAGCCAGGGTAGTTTTCATGTGCAGGGTGGTATTTAAACTTTTTCCATGTACTCTGTGGGGCCGCTTTGTTGGGACCAGATGCTGCCCACCCAGGGTTTTGGGGCCTATTGTGGAGGGCTTGGAGACAAGGGGTCCGAAGCCGGAGTCCAGCCTGGAGGATGGGCAGTGAGACATGAGAGGCAGGGCCAGTGTACCCACAGTGGGACAGTGACCCTGTGGCAAAATGGAACAGTGGAGTGGCGGGTGAGTGAGGCCAGGAGTTGGTTGTGACACAGTCAGACCATGAGGATGTGGAGAAAAGGATAGAGTGGAAGGTAGAAGAGTGAGGCAGGCCGAGCTCTGACCCCAGAAAGGCAGCCTGTGGCTTTCACCCCTGGCACCCCACACCCCGACACTCAGCATTGTCAGCTTCGGGGCTGCCTGAGGAAGCGAGGGCTGAAGGGGAAGAAGGCAGGACTCGTCAGTTCCACCTGCCCATTGATGCCTCTTTCCAGGCCTAGCAGGTTCTGTTCCTTCTGACCTCCAGGGTTACCCTGGTTCAGCCTGGGCATGTCCCCAGTAGTCTGTGACTCAGCAGTTCTTTGCCACAGGGTGAGGCCCCAGCTGGCTGCTGAGCTCTGGTCCCTACCGGGCCAGGCTCCACTCAGGACCACGAGGTCCTCAGCACCCAGCCTGGCTCCTGTACCCTCTCCAAGCCACTTGTCTGCTCCAGTGGCCTTTGAGGTCCTTCTGTCAGCAACACTATGGTGCCAGGACAGGGCTGTGCCTAGTGACTCAGCCTGACCCTCTTCTTTGCACTGAGTAGGTGACATCAATATTTGTTGAATGGAATTCTTGCCTCTGGTTGGGATTTTCCACTGCAGCCAAACAGGGGCCCTGGCCCTGCCAGAGCCTAGCCCATTTCTGTGTCTGCCCCACACTATTCCTTCTCTGCCTACCACAGGTAGGCACCTCTTCAGGTTGTGGCTTAAAACCTCTTCCTTGCCTGGCCTGTGCTCGCTGACCTCTGCCTTCTGTGTATTCATTGTTTTCCCTTCCTCTGTGCATGTCGCAGTGGTATGACTGAGGAAACAGGCCCCGAAGTAGAATCTGTCATGAAGTCCTGTCTGTGTGTGCCCACGTGCCGTGGAAGAGTCACCTGCCGTGGGCAGGGCAGAGAGTAAAAGTCAGTCAGGCTAAAGAGCTGCACGAGACCACGACTTCAGTATGGGGAGGAAAGGTCTCTCATTGGTCAGGTGACCACACATCCTGGCTACCCAGTGCGGGTCTGGCTTGTGCCTCCTGCCCTGGACTAATTACTTAATAACATCATAAAATATCTAGCCACCCTACTCAGAGGGGCTGCTGTGGGTCCCCAGGCATGGGGAACTGGCTTATGCTGTGCCTCTAGGGCCTGACAGGGCGACTCAGCCAGGCCCACACCTCCCCTCTCAGCCTCATGCATCCCGCGGAACATGTCTCTCCTGACCCAAACAGGATTTCAAGGTTGAGGCAGGTTCATCAGTTAACAGAACAGGCCCTCGTGTAACTGCAGGGTGTTGCAAGGGAATGTGTGACAGGCATATGAGCAACTAAGAAGGTCAGATAAAGAAGGGAGAGATCTTTGCAAACCATAAAGTTCCTAGATATTCATAATGATAGGTAACTGTTGTGGCTATCTACCATATTGCTAAACAACGCCATGATGGGGATCCTATTATTACCTCCGTTTTATAGATGCAGAAACTCAGGCACAGAGAGGTTATGTGACTTGCCAAAGGTTACACAGCTAGTAAGTGTCAGAGCCAGCTTTCAAATCCAGGATGCCATGTTCTTAAGCACTCTGCTATACCGCCTCACATCTAATGCTTCAGTAATATCTACCACAAGGATTTCCTGAGGACTAAACAAGGCCAAATATATAAGGCTGCTTTGTAAACTAGAAATATTTTTGCAAACGTTGACCAATTGTAAAGTATTTTGGAAGCAGACAATTTGTGTCAAAAACTGTGGCAATACAGTAGAAAACAAAAGTATTCACAAAATTCTCCTGAATCTGTTGTTTCAAAATTAACCATAAACTGAGATTATGAAACTTTCCCCATCTCCCCTTCCTTTTCTGATAAATCAATGAGAATTGTCTTGATGGTCAGTGTTAGTAATTTATTTTTAACATCAGTATAATCACCAACTCCAGTCAACTGTTGCTGTAAGGTGTCTTTTACATGGAACCCCTCCTTTCTGCTGTGTAGGATGTGATCCACAGCCAAGACATCTTCACATCACACTTAAATTACTATAATGACTTCCTAGTCACCACGTGGCTGCTGGCCACGCTTATCTCACATCTGCCTTCCCATTGCTGCTCAAAAATGCAACATGGTTTTCACCATTCCAATGAACCCCCAAAGAGCCTACATTATAGCCAATGAGATAAGGCAGGAAAAAGAAATAGGAAGTAGGATTACGGGAAAAAGGTTTACTGGCAAACATTTTATTATTCACTGGTGATACAATTGCATAGTTAGAAAACCCAAGAGAATTCACTGAAAGCAAAATATAACTCATAAGAGTTTTTAGGTGGCTAAAAAATAATAACTGAGACTTTTTAGAACACAGCCCATGCCAGGCCCGTTCCTAAGTGCTCTACACACATCACCTAGTTCCCATTACTGTTGTCCTCATTTCATGGACAAGGAAACCAAGAGAAGTCCAGTGACATGCCCAAGACCCTGGCAGTTTGGCTCCTGTGTCTGCTTATTAAGCCACTCTGCTACAACAGCTTTCCTATGTGCTAGCAATTACTTCTTACAAAGTATATTAGGAGGGAAAGAAACAATCATTATAGCCATCAGAGGTGCTGGCATTTCATTTGGTGCCCCACTTTGTCATCTGTGTCCCATAGCAGCTGTGCTTGTGCCCAGAGTCTTACAAAGTCTCTCACAAAGTAATTATCAGTGGCAGGTCCTTATGTCACTATCAACAGGGTCCCAGGCTTGGCCTAGGGGTCAAACGCAAAGAAACATTGCATAGCCCACCATGAGCCTCATCCCTTCCCTTGCAAGAACACATTTTGTCCACAGCAGCCTGGTTTGCAGAGGCGCACCTCTGTGTTCAATAGACACAGCCAGGATCTTCTTAAAACCACAGCTCCATTTCAGGAGAGGGCCTTTGATTTACACATTTGTAATTGAAAAGCCCACTTGGGGGGTTATTCCTGAACAAAAGGACAGAGAGCCCTAAATGAGTATTGCAGCATCCACTTCTCATCAGAAAGAAGCTCCTTGCAGCCATGCCAGCCAGGCCCCCAAGAGCCATGGCGGTGGCCACCCAGTGTCTGCAGGACCAGACGGAGGAGCCCAGGGTGCCATCTTGGTTTCCTCGTAGAGTGCAAGGTTTCCATTACCATTTGGGAGTTTCTCAAGGGCAGAGACAACATCTCCTCCTCCCTCTAGTCATTTCTAGGGCACCAAAGAGCTCTGCGAAAGCAACAGGGCATTCAGTGGCAGATTGACTGAGCTATGGCCTATGCCCTCCCTCCAGAAGAAGTGGGAAGAAACAACATTTACTGAGCATCTTTTATATATACCCAGTGTGTTGGGTACTTTCACATGTCATCTTTTAAAATCCCCACGGTAAGTAACCTTGTAGAATAAATGTCGTCACACTTACTTTAGAAGTGAGGAAGCTGAGGTTCCAAGGGGTAACAGAACTTTTAGTTGATAGGATGGCTGGGGCTTGGTCACAGTCTGCAGGCTCAGAAGCCTGTGGTCTTTCCATCTTATTACGCTACTTCCATAGCAAGACACCATCCTCACATTCTTGCCAAAGAGACCTGAAGTTGTGATGGGGTGTGAGTTGAAGTATCTCTTCAAGAATGACAACAAGGTGGCCGTGGTGGGACACTCACCCACAGGATGAGAGAATTCCAAGGCAGGTGGGGCTCTGGGGTAAGGGGCTAGGGAGAGAGGCACGACTTTTAAGGACTGGTGACTTTCTTTGGGATGTGACTTGTAGCACTAGCAGGAGGGGGCCAGAAACCCCACCAGACTGAGCGGGAGCAGAATGCTCTTTGGGTGGTGTGAGCCCAGCAAGGCCTGCCCTTTTCTGCTGTGAGCCAGTATGCAGGATGGGATGGCCCACTGGGACCTGGATCCAGGGCTTTCCCAGCCCAGGGCCTTTGCTGCTCCTAAGAACCACCGCTCCTCTCACTTGGCCCAAGTTAAATGCCAGGGATGCTACGGAGTAAACAGAAGGAGGAAGTTTGGATTTGATCCCTGAGGCCAGGCCAGAGGGTCAGCCTGCCCTTCATGGGAATGGGAGATATAGGGACTCTTTTGCTGCCTCACTCCTCTCCTGTCTCTGTACTTGCCTGCAGCGTTTTCAAGGGTGGAAGTTAAGCTGGAGCAAGATTGGGTGAGAAAAGAGGGAACAGAGAGGGATGTGTGGTGGGACTGGGGGATAGAAGTCATGTTGGCCATGGAGAGAAAATTCCAAGGCAGGTGAGTCTTTGGAGTAAGGGTCTAGGGAGAGAGGCCTGAGCAGCCACAGCAGCATTTAATGAGTTCTTACCATGCACCAGGAGTGGTGTGGAGCACTTTAAGCACATCACTGCTCTGAATCCCCAACTGTTAAGGGGAAGGCACTCATCACCCTCACTGCATTTGTGAAGAAGTTGAGGCTTAGCAGAGACTTGAACCCAGATCCATCCAGCTCCTGAGCCAGTTACCTTGTCCTCTATATCAGAGAGGGATGGTCTGAAAAGAGTGACCAAGAAAGCCTAGGGAACTTGGGCAGGGTCAGCTGGCCCAGAGGTGAGACAACTGTGGTCCTGGGTTCCCCATTGCAGTGGCTCCTCACCTTGCCACCGTGACTGCACACTCTCCTCATTTGATGGGCCTGTCTCTGTTAGGTGCACTCCTGCTGTGCTCTTTCCCCCAGTAAACCTGCTCTATGGAAGGGGCCTGCTAGTTCACACTGAGATAAAAGTGACTCAGAAGGCAGCTGCGGTGCTCTGGAATTAGCTCCCCACATGGTAGACCTGGCTGCAAGTCCTCCCTGGGCCATTTACTAAGTGAAGGAAGATATCTTAGGAGAAAGAGCCTAGAACAGTGCCTGATGTATAGTAAGCACTCATTAAAATCTTCTTCTGTAAAAACAAATCATAACCCTACCTACAGTCTGTGATAATGTTGGATGGATATTCTGTATGTGAAAGCTCTTATGAAACTGTGAAGTTATTTAATTGTGAGAATATTAGTATGATCTCAGGGATGTGTGTATTTTATGAGAGAGCAAAAACTGAGCCAAAAGAGGAGGGCTTGACTGGCTGGGCAGTTTTCCTGGGCACAGAAAGTCCCTGCTGGTTCCCCAGAAACATACCTAAAATTCCACAGCTTCTGGCTTCCTCCTATAAGGCTGGAAGCCAGGCTGAGCTGTTGAAAGACCCTCCTGAGGAACCCCAAGGCTAAATCCCTCGGAGCTTCAGAGAATTTTTCAAGGAGCAGAAAGTCCTGTTTTCAGAGGTTTTAACTTCGCTTTACGTGGCAAGGAGGCTGTACCCTCAGAGACAGGCTCACTGTGAGTGCACACAGAGCTCTAGGCAGTACTGCCACAGCTCTGCAAACTGGATCCCACAGACCAGAGGACAGACAGACAGGCGGGAGTGCAAGGGGAAGGGGTTGCATACTGCACGTGGAAGGCACAGCTCTTTGGATTTCCCTGAATTCCTGCCAGGCACTTTACTCCCAGCTAACCCTCCTGATGACACTAAGAACTAGCTACTTTACAGGTGAAGGCCCTCAAGCTTCAAGGGGCGATATTGCTTGCCTGAGTCACACAGCTCTGAAGATGTGGAGGGAGGGTTTATATCCAGTTCTGTTAGATTCAGCACCTAAGTTCTGTCCATTAACTGGTGTGACTTCCAAGCAGTGTCATCTTTTTTTTTTTTTTTTTTAACTTTATTCTAAATTGTGGTAAAAAAAACAAAACACAAAACACAAATTTACTGTCTTAACCACTTTTAAGTGTATAGTTGATTCCTATTAAGTATATTCACACTGTTGTGTAACAGATCTCTGGAACTTTTTCATCTTGCAAAACAGAGACTCTATACCCATCGAACAACAACTCCCCATGTCTTCCTCCCCACAGCTCCTGGCAAGCAACAGCCTACTTTCTGTTTCTATGAATTTGGCTCTTCTACATACCTCATCTCAGAGTAATCATACAGTATTTGTCTTTTTGTGACTGGCTTATTTAACTTAGCATAATGTCCTCAAGTTTCATTCATATTGTAGTTGTGACAGGATTTCCTTCCTTTTTAAGGCTAAATAATATTTCATTGTGTGTATATACCACCTTTTCTTTATCCATTCTTCCTTCAATGCACATTTGGGTTGTTTCTACCTCTTGGCTATTGTGAATAGTGCTGCAGTGAATATGGGTGAGTAGCGTCGTCTTTTAAAGCAAAGACATTTGCATGTGTGTACATATGTACATAAAGCAATGGACACACATTCAGGTGTGGTGTGTACATACACGGCACCAAGGGTAGACCCAGGCATAACCTGCCTTTCAGAGCAAACCAACTATTTTAAGCAATCACATTTTCATGAAATGATGTCACGTTTTAAAACCTTTTATCAAATGAACAGAGCATTAAAACACAATGGAAATATAAAAAAAATTTTTGAAATGTCTTACTGGATCCAAAACAGTAGGTCTATTATATTAATTAAATTAATTTGGGACTTAAACCTTTTTTTATTAGCTTCATATTTTGGAGCTGCCAGTCGGATTTGCTCAGGGCTCAGTGGCACTTTGCCATCAGACCGGTTTCTGCTGTAGTTATGTTTGGAGGGACAACGTCCCTCTTCAAAGATGGCCTGGGTAGGGATGGATATCAGAAACCTTCAGGCCAGAGGTTTACAAACAGTAGGAAATACAACTACATTTTACGTCATAATCCTGAACACAAAACCACATGTATCTAGCTGAAGCAACAGTTCCATGAAACAACACTTAACCTCACTCCAAGTGATGCACTCATATTTTCCAGTCAAGTGCTACTCAAAGTGTGGTCCCTAAAACTGCTCATCACCAGTCTGCCAGGGTTGAAATTAAGAGTAAGCATTTAGCACATGAAAAGATGTCAACATCATTAGCCTTCAGGGAAATGCAAACCCAAACCACAATCAGATACCACCTCGTACCCAGTAGGGTGGCTATAGAAAAGATGACAGATATAGTAATTGCTGACGAGCTTGTGGAACAATTGGAACCCGAATACATCCATGCACCTGGAAAATACTATGTTATTCTCCAAGTTCCGGCTCAGATGCCATCTTCTCTGTACCTGGACCTGCTTGCTTTGCTCCTCTGCCCCAACATTCGTAAAAGCAACCCTTACGCAGCGTGGCAGTCACCTGCTGGTGGGGATGTAAAAAGGTTCAGCTGTTGTGGAAAACAGTTTGATAGTTCCTCAAAAAGATAAACATACAAGAGTACTTCAAAAAGGCCATGGAAAGATTTGTATTATCTTTTAATTCTATTTTTTCCACAAACTTTTAAAGTTACCCTTGTGAAGTTACCATTTGACCCAGCAATTCCACTCCGAGGTGTATATTCAAGAGAAATGAGAATGTATGTCATCCAAAAACTTTACATGAATGTTCATAGCAGCATTATTCATAATAGACAAAGAGTGGAAGCAACCCAAATGTCTATCAGCTGATGAATGGATAAACAAATGTGGTCTAGAAATCTATACAAATCCATAGAAATAGAAAGTAGATTAGTGGTTGCCTATGGCTGGAGAAATGGGGGTCTGAAAAGAAATGAGGATTAACTGCTAATGAGTAGAAGTTTTCTTTTAGGAGTGATGAAAATGTTCCCAAATTGATTGTGGTGATGGTTGCATGACCAAGAGTATACTGAAAATCATTGAATTGTGTAATTTAAATGGGTCATACGGTATGTGAATTATATCTCAATAAAGCTGTTAAAAAACAAAGAATGTTTTAGAAACTTATAGCAATTTGACATTACTATGATGTTTAACAGCATGATCCTTTTTTTAGTAAGTAATTTATTTTTATCGTCTCATTGCATTTTACAAAAGTATCAGTCTGTAACAGATTGGAATTAAAAAAAAAAAAAAAAAAGCAGATCCTCCACTACAGATCTCATGAAAGGCACTGTTCTAGTCTACTTCTTTATTGAAAAAAAAAATTCTAGTCTTCAGAGACTAAATTGATTTTATTACTCACTAGTGGGTCATGACCTGTAGTTTGAAAAATACTTCTTTGGAGCATAGCACCCCAGCAGGCAAAATTCGGGGACCTTAGCAAGCCATCAGAGGTGAGTGGTGCCTTCAAGATAAACTAAATCTGTGATCTGATTTCCGCTCACCCTTCCTGCCCCCTCCTGCCCCATCTATCACGTATTTCCTCACAGGCCCTCTACTCTAATCATACCCAACAACGTACCTTCCTGAACATGCCAAACTAGCTTCAACTCCAGTGTCTTGGTGAACGATGTTTCTTCTGCCAGGAATGATGGCACTTCAGTGCCATGTGCCTGGAAAACACCATGTTATTCTTTGAGTTCCAGCTCAGATGTCATCTTCTCTGTACCTGGACCTGCTTCCCCTTTGCTCCTCTCCCCTCGTGTCCATAAAAGCAATCGTTACACAGCATGGCAGTCACATGCTTGCTAGTCTGTCTGTCCCAGGAGATGGTGATTTTTCTGAGGGCAGGTGCAATCTCATCTTTGCATCCTGGCCCTCACCAAGGGACAGATACACAGTCAATGTTCAGAATATAAATGTGGTACAGTTCACCCCAGTTGTTATGACAACCTGGATCCCTCCTGTCTGCCACACTAGAAAAACTGCCAGGCAGAGCCCTCCTAGTAAAATCCTGCCCAGCCCACATCCTTGTGTTTCTAGGCCACGTTACCCAGCATGGTGGGTTGCCATGGTGACCTCTGTTTCTCAGCCCTTATGTCCCTGCATCTTCCACCTTGGTATCAGCTGACTTCTCTTTTTGTGTCATACTGATCATCTGGGGCTACAGTAAATCATTTCCGGGCTTCTTTGATATGGGAAATTCTTATTTTTGCACTGTGTCTCTTAGGAGCGAAAAGTTAGTTTCCAATCATGTTACTCAAAAAAGGATCTTATTTTTTCCTCCTATTTGTCCTAATTTTTTATGTTCAGCTGGACCCAGAGTACTGTCCAATTATGATACATAGTATTATATTAATCTTGCTTCACTTCACTCTCTTGCATGTGACCATTTAGCAGTATTAAAGTGAAAAAGGTCAAATTATCTCTGACTTGAGGTGAACAGCATAAGGAAATTAAGGGAAACTAGCAGATTAAAACACATTGTTGAGATGATTTAGAAAGGCAGAGAAAAGCAGATGGAACTAAGCCCCACCTGGCCAAGGTTTTGTACAAATTAGAGGTAACTTACGTATCATTACTATTAGCCACTTTCAAGCTGAGTTGGGACTGAATTTATTTCCCCCACTGTAACAAAGAAGTATTTAGTACAGCACTTAGGAGTGAGGGCTCTGGGAGTGGAATGTGTGGGTTTGAACCCTGGCTCTGTTATTTACCAGCTGCGTGATCTTGGGCAAGTTACTTAATTTCTCTGTGCTCCTGTTTTCTTTCTGTAAAACGGGGATAGCATTTGTACACATCCCACAGGGTCTTTGTGAAGATTAAAACAGTTAATATAAAAAGGGCGCATAACACAGTGCCTGACTCAAAGGGAGTGCTCAATAAATTCTAGCTGTAGCTAGCTGTTTTGAGTACCTGCTAGGCAAGTATTCACTAAAGCTAAAGATCCAAGGAGAAAGGGAGCAGGAATTGATTTCTCACGCCAAGCCTGTGGTGCCAGACCTTGCCTTTTGGTAGACACTTGTCACCGCATTTAATTTTTATAATGACCCTATGAGGTACATTCTGTTACCCCATTTTATAGCAAAGTTAGGCTCAGAAATGTTAGGTAAAAAAATAAATAAAAGAACACGACTGTCCAAAGTAGGGCAAAACAATTGATAATTTAAGGTTCTATCAACAATTCCTCTCAGCTGAGACCAAAGTACAGATTAGTAGGAGATGATGCTTGATTACCCATCCAAAGATGTGAAAATGCTGGAGCTGGAGTCAGTTCCCGAAACACACTATTGTTCTAGTTTATGGACAGCCTTCCATGTAGCCCTCATTTTAGCCTGTAAGCCTCTAAAGAACTCTGTTGAGAAGGGAATTGAGCCAAGTCAGGTGGCCAGTGAGTGACAGAGCAGTGCCTGGAAGGCAGGTCCTTTGATGATTGTGATTGTTGAGCACAGGAGGTCCCACCCAGCTCACTGCTGCAATGGCCCTGGCACTTTAGACCTCTGCACCGGCTCGGGTGGCATGCTTAGCTGAGAAACATTCAGGCTCCTACACACATACCCACCTTGCAATGGCAGGTAGGTTGGGAGGTGACACTCAAGTGACATTTTCACAGTCCCCTGCCCTCCTGGTAAGTTCTCCATTGGTGGCTCTTGGTGGCCTTTCCCACCAGTGATCCTCAGGTGGGACCATGTCAGCTCAACAGAGAGGTGCTCATAATCTTGAGTCTGAAAAGGGGAGGAATTTGAGTATTGGTCCTTTTCCTCCTAATTGGTGCTCAACACATTTTTATTAAATTGAATTTCATTAAATCTGATTCTGATCCCAAGGATTTATTGTGAGTCACATAAAATATTAACCTCTTTGTATAAATTCAAGTAACAGTGCTGCTTTGTGACACAGTTGTTAGCTATTTACTCATGACGACCTTGGTGAGCTAAATATTTGCTGGACTGACCTGGCAGAAAATCTCAACTATTGATTGCCTTTGAAAATAGAAATGTAACTAATATCATTACTTGTGCTTTAGCCAATTGCTTTTCCTTGATGCCATTTAGTTGGCTTTGTTTTTCAGTAATGAAATGCATTTCAGTTAGATACTGTAGGATCAACATACCTTTAAAGGATCCTGGCCAAACCTTCAGCCACCAGGACTACCCAGACTTACGTCATGCCAAGGATTTGGCTCCTTTTCAACTGCTGGCATGCCTCAATACCCCCAGGAGTTTTCACTTCTGTTCCCCACACAGAACTCCCAGACCAAAGACAATTTCTGTGTCTCCAGAACACCCTCTCTGTCCTGAGGTAGGGGATAGACTACCCTCAGGTAGGGCTGCAGGTAATGCCTCAAGTTGCTTATTAATAGACTTTGGCAGCAAGCCTGTTAGAGGAAGGTGCCTTCTGTCCTGGCTGCTGCCTCACCAGCCTTCACCATTGGGTCTGTCAATCAGGTCTCTGTCTGCTGTGCTCTCTACTCTGAGCCCAATGTCCCTAAGTCATTTGGGCCCTGGCTGGCTGCCCCATGTCTATTCCAGCTCCTGTCATCCCACCTCTGACCTGCCTCTACCTAGCTGCTTGTTACTTGTAAGAGCCTCTCTGTCTGCCTTGATCGAGCTCAGTGTGGCACAAGGCCAAGTGTACAATCAGTCAGTTCTAACTGATAGAGGATTCTGCATAGCATCAAGCTGAACTCTTCCTAGTGGTAATTCCACCTGTTGCTTTTACTTCCATCCCCTGGGGCTACACAGAATGAGTCTCCTCCATCTTCTGCATGAGGGTCCTCCAGTGTTGAACGCAACTTTGAAGATGACTAATGTGTCTCCTTAAGACTTTTCTCCAGGCTACAGCTCTGGTTCCTGCGATGTGTCCTCGGGGTACTTGCTTTCCAGACACTCACCATTCTGGACATTTTCTGGTTTGTCATATTTACTCTTGAAAACTTCTACAGAAGACTCATGAACTGTCCCAGATTGGAGGAGACACAGGAGACATAACAAGTAAATGCTATGTGGAAGCCTGGATTAGATTCTGGAACAGAAAAGCGTGATTAGTGAGACAATTGACTTACTATTAATAGGATCTGCAAATTAGTTAACAGTATCAATGTCCATTTGCTGGTTTTGATCATTGTACTATGGTTATGTAAGATGTTAACATTTGATAAAGCTCAGTGAATAGTATGCAGGAACTCTTTCTGAGATATTTTTGGAAGTCTAATATTATTTCAAAGTGAGAAGTTTTTTAAAAACTTAAAAAAAAGTCTTTCAGATGTTGTGTTGGGGTTGCATGTGTCAATTTAGCTGATCTGGAACTACAGTTCCCAGAATTCCTTTCTCTGTATAGTCTGGAGTTGGCGTGGGCCACCAGAAAGAGACGTGTGGGTGAGATGGGAAGGCAGACGTGAAGGACCCGGCAGGCACGAGGTGCTGTTGTGGCTCCTGCACCGTGTTGCTTCTCTACTGGCTCATCTGCTGGTGCAGGGCAGTGGCCAGGCCCACAGCTCCTCCTGATCAACTTGTGCTTCTCTGACTCCTTGGCCTGGGGCTTACTTAGCTCCCTCTGTGAGAATGGGCACCACTCGGGAGGAACAGTTTGCAATCTTGAGGCTTCTCATTCCATATGTAATACATGCTGAGCCTTTTCCTGGAAACTGCCTTCCTCTCCTCACCAATACACTCACTGCATTGCTCCTGGGTATCAAAGTCAGTCCTTTATAGTCCAGTTTTCCCAGTATACTTTGATGACCTATATTAAAATGATTTTATTGATAAGAAACTTGATTGATGAATTAGTCATTATAGTACATCTGTATCAGTGCAGTGTAAAATTTGGTTCCCTTTTTGAGTAGCCAAGTCATATTGCTGTCTTCTATTAAGTTACACTCAACTGTATGGGCCGGCCCGTGGCTCACTCGGGAGAGTGTGGTGCTGATAACACCAAGGCCCCGGGTTCGGATCCCATATACGGATGGCCGGTTCGCTCACTGGCTGAGCATGGTGCTCACAACACCAAGTCAAGGGTTAAGATCCCCTTACCGGTCATCTTTAAAAAAAAAAAAAAAAGAAAAGTTACACTCAACTGTAAATCTCCAGAAATCTTCCCACGTGGGTCGCTCTCAATCCAGATCCTCCAGGTCATTCTTGCAATTGGCTTTTTGAACCTGAAGGCTTAACTTTATGTTTCTCCCCACAAAATTCATCTTGGGGCTTTTGGTTCATAATTTCAGCTATCCTGATTAATTTGAATATGGGATCTTTCATCTATCGTATTAGTGATCCCTGCCAACTTTGGATTACATATATATTTGATAAGAACACATTCAAGGTCTTATCCAAGTCACTATAAAGGACAGAGACACGCAAGCTTCCTATGGAGCAGTATCAATCAGTCGATCCAATTGGGTTTAACACCATTTGAAAATCCTCATATTTGTACCATCATCCAATCCATATTTTTCTACCTTATTCAAAAAAATATTGTAAGATTCAGCATTTTCTTGATTTATCAGAACAGACAAGAGCTCTGTTTAATAATCTGTAACTAGTATAACTTACCTTACCAGCTTGGGATTCAAATATGATTCATACAATTTATTTTCCAAATTAATCTCTTGAATCCCCACGTGCCCAACTCAATTAGTTTCTAGGACTACTGTAAACAAAGTACCACAGACTTGGTGGCTTAAAACAATAGAAATTTATTCTTTCACAATTCAGGAGGTCAGAAGTCTGGTATCAGTGTGCTGGTAGAGTTAGTTCCTTCTAGAGGCTCTCAGAGAGAACCTGTTCTTGCCTCTTCCTAGCTTCCTGTGATTGCTGGAAATCCTAGACATTCCTTGACTTGCAGCTGCATCACTACAATCTCTGCCTTCATGGCCACCCGAACTTCTTCCCGGTGTGTCTCTCCAGGTATATCAGGGTTAGGGTCCATCCTAATCCAGTAGTACCTCATCTTAACTCATTGCAACGGCAAAGACCCTATTTCCAAATAAAATCACATGATGAGGTTCCAGGTGGACATTAATTTGGGGGGATGGGGGCCACTATTCAACTCAGTACACCAAATAAGCACGCTCTCTCTCTCTCTGCTGCTGCTGCTGCTGCTGCCATTTGTATCACTGTTGAAAACAGAAAGCCCCACACAGCTGCTGCTGCACTGATGCCAACAGTTCAGCCCTCTATGCAGGCTGCAGTGAGTCTTCCTCCAGTGTTGTGCTTAGACAAGAGTGCGACACACATGGGCTCCTATGCATAAACCCTTCCTGCTGGGCAGCTGGGCTGGGATAGTGCTTCAGCCTCAGCCATACCCGCGTCGGAGGACAATCAAGTTACCATTCCACACTTCCTCTTCCCACCTGGTTAGTCTACCCCTTGGGAGGGGGGCTCTGGTCATTTCAGGTGGAACCCATCCGTGGATTCAGGTGTGGCCATTTCAGCCCATCAGAGATCTCATAACATTTAGCCTCATGTGAGAAGTGAGTGGTTCTGGTCTTTTCCAGAAGGCCCCTTGCCCCTATATAAATTCGCCCAATTGCTTCTAGCAACCAGCTCCTCATAAGTAAGAAATAGGGAGAATAACAGCCTCTGTCAAGCTACACATTAGGGAAAAAATGCCCAGTTATAACCTATTTTCAGGATAATGGGCTCCTTGCTGCCCACGTTTACGTAACTGAAGGAGACCACTCATGGAATTGCTCTAGGAACAAAGACTCCCTCCAAGGAGATGTAGGCCTCCACCTCCCTAGCTGGCAACTTTTAAATGGCAGTTTATTGAGGTAGAAAGATATAAAATTCCACTTTCTAGGCACTTCATTACAAATCTAGTTCATATTTGTACCATGAGTTAATGTCAAGTTTGGAAGTCAAAGGTCACTAAATTCACACCATTTGCACATTGCTTCTTTTTGAAATGGACAAACATTTCACACTTCCCTGGCTATTGGCTCCTTTCCCAAATTTCTCAGAAATCATGGACTGTGGCTCTGCACACGAGTTTCCAAGTTCCAATGAGATTCATCTAAAACCGGAACTCACTTCATGTGGCCAGATCCTCCCCCACCCCCACCCCCCGCCTCTTCACTGGTCTTGCTTGATGTTCTTCTGGAATTTGCCTTTACTCTTGCTGGTTTGCGAATTCCTCTTCTTGCGGGAGAGTTATGTTATGCATTAAAAATTTCACTTCCTCCACTAAGTATGAGGTCTGGCTCTTCCTTATTACGTTTCTTGCTCCAAATAATTTTCTAAAACAGTGTTTCTGTGGTTTCTGTCATTTGTTTAAGCCTCAGCTCATTTAGCATGTTAGTATTCCTGACACCAGTCTTACGGGTTTGTGCTGCTTTTCAGCATGTGTTGTTGGCCCTCTGCCCCCTCCTACTGTTACACAGGCTCTTTGAAATTCTGAACTCACCCTGTATTTGAGGCAGTTTCTTTAGATGACCCCTCTTTCCCCAGTCCACTTCCTTCTCAGTGAGGTTATTAGTTATTCCTTGTGCCACAAACATTTGTGCAGCACCTACTATGTGTTAGGTAAGTTCTACTATATATCAGGGAACAAACCCAGATGTGGTGTTTGCTCTTACAAACTCAAGGGAACAGACATTATTCAAATAATTACACCAATTAATATAAAATTACAGCTACAATAACTGTGAAGAAGAGGTACATTGTGCTCTAAGAGTTTCTAAAGAGCTTTGTTTTTCTATTTTAAATGTATTTAAAGATGCAAGGAAGGTATCACTGAGATTTAAAAGATGAGTAGGGAGGATTTTCTGAGGTGAGAAAGGGAGAAGGAAACAACCCGATTAAAAATGGGTGTGCTCAATGGAATACTACTCAGCTATAAAAACGAATGAAATACTGCCATTTGCAACAACATGGATGGACCTCGAGAGAATTATATTAAGTGAAACAAGTCAGGCACAGAAAGAGAAATACCACATGTTCTCACTTATTGGTGGGAGCTAAAAATTAATATATAAATCCACACACACACATACACACATACACACACAAACCGGGGGGGGGGGGGAAGAAGATATAACAACCACAATTATTTGAAGTTGATACAACCAACAAACAGAAAGGACATGGTTGGGGGGGAGGGGGGGAGGGAGAAGGGAGGGAGGTTTTGGTGATGGGGAGCATTAATCAGCTACAATGTATATCGACAAAATAAAATTAAAAAAAAAAAAAAAAGAAAATGTTTAATGGCTATTTCAAGGATGCATTCTTGCAACTAGGGAGTATTTCATACTAAATTTATGCTTTAAAATAACACCCCTTTTTAAGAATGACATATTTTAATAAACTGATTTAAAAACCAAAAAAAAAAAAAAAAAAATGGGTGTGCTGGCTGGTTAGCTCAGTTGGTTAGACCATGGTGTTATAACAACAAGGACAAGGGTCTGGATCCCTGTACTGGAGTAAGCCACCAAAAAAAAAAAAAAAAAAAAAAAGGGTAAACGACCTGAAAAGACACCTCACCAAAGAAGATGCACAGATGGCCAAAAAGCATATGAAAAGGTGCTCAACATCGTAGTCATTAAAACAACAGTGAGATACACCTATTAGAATGGCTAAAATCCCGAACACTGACAATATGAAATGCTTAGGAGGATGTGTAGCAAGAAGAACTTTTATTTACAGTTGTCAGGAGTGCAAAATGGCACACACTTTGAAAGACAGTTTGGTGGTTTCTTACAAAAGTAAACATACCCTTACCATATAATCCAGCAATCATGCTTCTTGGTATTTACCCAAATGAGTTGAAACCTTATGTCCATACAAAAACCTCCATGCAGATGTGTATAGCAACTTTATACATAATGGCCAAACTTGGAAGCAACCAAGATGTTCTTTAATAGATGAATGGATAAATAAACTGTGGTCCACCCACCATGAAGATATGACGAAATCTGTGTCCTTGCGTGAAGTGAACAGGTCCCTTCTGCACTACACAGGGCTCCATGATGAAGCAGTTACTTTCTCCCCAGTCCAGTTACTTCTACATCATAAGTCAATATTGACACATGTTTTTAGAATAAGGTCCAACAAAGGAGCTCCCCTTATTTCTTCTACTTTTGGAGAGTTGAATTCATAAAGAAAATTAAACATTCTTGTGTTGTCTGCAGGAAAAGTGGTTGCCATACTTATATGGTGCCTACCATGCCCCAGGCACTGTTCTGAGTGCATCATTAGCTCAATGGATCCTCCCAAGAACCCAAACGGAGTAGCACAATTATTGTACTTCCTATACACATGGGGAAACTGAGATACAGAGAGGTTAAATAACTTGTCTATGTTCACACAGCCAGGATTTGAACTCTGGTTTGGGAGCCCATGCTCTTAGCTTCCCAAACATGGTCTTTCTGCAGGATTTTTCAAACTGGTCCTGCAGAGAGTCCTTTTGTCCTTTGGGTCTCAAAAGTGGAGGATGGAAGTCTGCAGATGCATATTGTATGGGGAAAATCAAGGCAAAAGAATAAAGCTGACCTGCAGGATCATCAAAAATGAAAGGTGGGGAGGGACAGAGAGAGACAGAGAGATAAAAAGAGACAGAGAGAAAGAAAGAGATCTACAGGAGACTGCAGTGGCCAAGAAATAAAAAACAGCCAATGCAGCATCTCTCAAGGATGGTTTCCCATTTTCTTGACAGTCATAAGGTGACTGTCAATCTGCTGGGAGGCATGAGAAAACAAAAGGTGGACACTTGGCTTATAAAACATAGGGCTAAAAGCCAGATAACTGGAAGAATTTGAAGACCAAGGCAGGTGTAGGCCTTGGCCAGATATTGTCTGATATTATGGTTCTTAACCAAAAGTACATATCAGGTCTCCAGGGGAATACTTCAACAGTTCTGACACCAGATTTATAGAATTCTTGGGGTGGGGTTGATGCTAGGCATCTGTATTATTTAAAACCTTCGCAGGTAGATTTCGATAGAGGTCCTTGACCTCGTAGTCCAAAGACATACATCTGATGCTCATAAGAGGTCTCCTGGTGAAACGTTTACCAGGTGCTTAAGAGATAAAATCAAAATCCTTGAACGTGAAAGTTAACCTGGGGTCCCTGGACTTAATAGGACCTCAAGGAAGCTTGGGCCAGAGGCCTTGACGTATCCGTCTGGACTCCAGGTAGATCAACTGTGCTCCATGAGGCAGAAGGAGCCCAGCACTGTCTTGAGACAGACCAGAGAATGAGACCAGGAAAAGAGGCTCTTCACTCAGGAAAGGCCTGGGTCCCACACAAAACTCAGGGCACCTCAAAACCTCCCTTCACCGACAGTGTGAGATTTGACCACACACGTTCAGGTGCTGAGTCACAACTTCTGAATCAAGTGTGGGTATTATTGGAATGATCATAGATGGTTCGAGGAATAAATAGTTAAAATGACATTTTGTCAGTTACTATGATATCAACACTCCCTGCCTGAGTGTAGAAGAATTTCTTTTGTCTAATAATAAAACCCACTCCCCCCCATGGAGTTTGGATGTGTTGTCCCCTCCAAAACTCATGTGGAAATTTGATCCCCATCGTGGCAGTGTTGGAAACTGATCGAGTCCTGGGGGCGGATCCCTCATGAATGGATTAATGCTCTTCCTGGGGGAGGGGGGAGTAATGAGTGAGTTCTTGCTCTGTTAGCTCCCGGGAGAGCTTGTTGTTTATAGGACCCTGGCACCTCCTCTCTTTCTTGCTTTCTCTCTCACCATGTGATCTGCTTGTACCCGCTAGCTGCTTGCCACTTTCCCCCATGAGTAGAAGCAGCCTGAGTCCTGTGCCAGATGCAGCTGTCCCAGAATTGTAAGCCAAATAAACCTCTGTTCTTTATAAATTACCCAGTCTCAGGTAATTTTGTTATAGCAACACAAAACAGACTAACTGCCCCGCCCCCATCCCTCCTCACAGGATTCTCAGGAAAAAAGTGAAAGGCGAGGACTTTACAAGGGGCTGTCAGTCCCACAACAGATGCAATAAAAGGAAAGCAAAGAAAATATAAACATGGCGTTCAGGCTCATGTTCCTCCTCAGTAGGGAGAGTCGTGGAGAGGGTGTGTGGGGGTGGAAGTGAAGTGATTGTACAGTGGGGGATGCTTTTGTTTTGAGTGTTAGGTTTGTAGCTACTTACTCCATTATCAATTGGAGTAAGTACTAACTTTGGTTTTCTTTGGTTAGTTAGCAACTAATTAACCAAAAAAAAAATAAATAGAAGTGGTCATGCCTGGGCTACTGCTGAGAGTGTGTCACAAAACAAGGATTATGGTTAACACAATTCTGTGCACCTAAGGGCCAATTTAAAAATAAATAAAGAGGTACATTTAGAGAAAAAAATTATCTGCAAATAATCCCACCACCCAGAGGTAACCTCTATTTTCACATTTTCCTTTCCAGGTATTTTTGTAAATCGATTTCTTTGTATAGTTGAGGTTATACTATATCTATGGTTGGTTTATACCCTCCCTCTTTAAAAAAAATTAATAGACTTAATTTTTTTAGAACCATCTCAGGTTCACAACAAAATTGAGTGGAGAGTGTAGGTATCCTCCCCTTTTTATTTAACATTAGGACATACACAAATTTTTATATCATTAAAAGCTTCTCATAAACATACTTTGTTTACTGTCAACATAATATTTCCTAATATGGATATACTATGGTTTACTTAATCTGACTGCCACTGGACATAGATGTTTCCTATTTATTGGTGTTATAAGCAAAGTGGTGATGAACATTTTAAAAGTGAATAATTCATTCCCCCCATGCACATGCATTTAGCATTATTTCTTTAGGAGAGATTATTAGAATTGTTGGAGAAACAAATGTGGTTAAGGCCTATTTTTTTTTTTTACCAAAATACCAACTTGCTTTCCAGAAATTTAATGAAATTGTACATCTTTACAGAAGAATTTGAGAGGATCTACTCACTGCTCTCTTACCTGTTATGAAAGACAAAATAGTCCCCTCCCCCCAAAGATGTCCATGTCCTAATTTCCAGACCTACAAATAGTTACCTTTCATGGCAAAAGGGTATTGAGCTTGCTAATCAGCTGGACTTGAGATGAGAGATTATCCTGGATTATCTAGATGGGCCCAATGGAGTCACAAGCGTCCTGAAAAGTGGAAGAGAACTGGAAAGACAGCTGTACGAGAACTATTTGGCCCTGTGTTGCTGGTTTTGAAATTGGAGGAAGGGGCCATGAGCCAAGGAATGTGGGAGGCTTCCAGAAGCTGGAAAAGGCAAAGAATTGGATTGCCCCCTACAGCTCCAGAAAGGAGCACATTCCTGCCAACACCTTGATCTTAGCCCAGTGAACCTGTGTTGGACTTCTGGCTAGAGAACTGTGAGAGAATAAATTTGCATTGTTTAAAACCATTGAATTTGTAGTAATTTGTTACAATAGCAATAGAAAATAACGTACCAGCACTGGGTATTTTCATTGCATTCCTTCCAATGGTATTTCATTGTCATTTTAATTTGTATTTTGATTTTGGGGTAGAGCATATTTATTGTTGTCTACCCAGAAATTTCTCTGCTTCTAGGAAATGCGCCTTTATTTCCTTCTAAACATGTGGTTTAAAATAGAGCTGAATAACTGAGCCAAACTAAGCCACTTAAAGTCTTTCTTTGTAATTTAAAATTTTAGGATTAGAGAAAATAAGCTGCATTCTTCTCTGTTGGTGCAGTGGGGAGAGGTGAGTCACAGCAGCTGCCAGAGGCACGTTTGTGCCATCTATCCCAGACCTGTCTGAGAATGATGCTGATGTGCAGAGGAAAGCACGGGTGAGGGGTGGGAGAAAGTCTCTGTGGTTTTAGTCACCAAGCTCAGCTGTACCCCTGCTCTTCTCCTGGCTATGTGACCTGTCCAGTAAGTGTCCCTTTTGCCAAAATTAGTTTGAGTGTGTTTCTGTCACTTACCACTAAAAGAGTCTTAATACAGAAATTGGAACTTGAACTGTGATATAGAATTGATGAGCCTCAAATGTCTGAATCAAGGTTGGCTAGGGGGTGGGGGTTGGCTGTGACTTCCCTAGATCTGAAGCTGGGAAAATTGCATTCTCTCTTTTTATGTTATCAGGCAATTGGTTAGACTGTTTTCCAGTGTCCCATAGGACTCAGACCATGTGCCATTCACACTTACACTTCAGGAGACTTGGTATGAAAATAGCAGGATCATAGAATGTGTCAGTGTCAGGATCAGTGATTTCTTGCAGTCTTTTGTAGGATGCTGTGTGAGAGAGAAAGAGCAGACCCAGATGAAGGAGGCATTCAAGGAATCACTGGACAGATAGATACAGCTTTATGCAAGGCCTTTCTGTTATTAGCCAGCAGTACCAATGACCAACTCATGCCAAGTCAACAGCAAAAACCTGTTTCTCTTCCCACGCTAAAGGTTCTGCACGGATTTGGAAGCCGAAGAATCCTGGAAATTGAAAAGGTGAAACCTGGGAAGGACCACAACCAGCCAAGCACGTCATGTTGTGCACACCCTGCCTAATGAAAAATCACCAACTTCTCCCCACCCCACCACAGTGTAATGTGCAAGTCCCAGCGGCAGGGACAACACTGCAGGGCAGAGTGGCCTTCCCTCCCCGCTGTTTCCTGCTGAGCCCTAGGGGGTGGGCAGAGCCTCCAGAGCTGCTGCTAAGATGCTGGAGCCCCATGCGCAGGGGCCAATATAACTCTGATGCCTTACAACATTTCTGGAGTTGGTTACTGGCCAATAGGCAAGATCAGGCCCATTCAGGGCAGTATGGCCATAGATGGTTATTGGCAAATAGAGACCCCCAAAATGAAACTCACAGTCAGATGATTAAAGTTTTAAGGGTTTATGTACTAAACCAGCCCAAGTCTGCCAAACTGAGATTGTGACTGCTCAACCACTAAGGTGGTTATTTTCCAAACTTTCCTGATGATAAGAATCACTTGGGATGATTGTTAAAAATACAGATTCCAAAGCACCTTTCCTGGAGATTTAGTGGATCTGTGGTGTGATCAGAGATCTGTATTTTCACCAAATTCCCCAGGAGATTTCAATCATCCAACAAGTTTGGGAAACTCTGTTCTCAGGTAATCCCCAGGTACCTAGTCCAACAGGCAACGATACAGCCCCGAGCAGGGGAATGCACTCTACTGCTGTGCTCAGGGGGGTCTTGTGGATGTGGGTGAAGGGAATTGCTCCCAACAGGCAAAACCTGGAGAGCCAGACTTGCTGACCAGAGAACTCTCTCCTTGCCAAGGATGCAGTGACATTCACCAGCCACAGCTCTGGCCTCACCACCCCTATCCAGCTGGATATGGTTTAAATGGTGGCCCACTGTCCATTGAATGTTTGCTTCCTTTTCACCCATTTTAAATGGTAGCATTTATAATGTTTACCCTGTTTCTCACCAGCATTGTACATGAAGCGTACTGGAGGTGGTTGGTGGTTGTAGCAATCAGGTAACCAATGAGGGCAAAATCATGAGGAGCCATGAGAAGCCTTGACCAAGGGGAATGAACGCACCCAGAAATCCTGGACTTGGACTAGCTGTCAAGTAGCATTCTAAGTTAACGCTTCAAGCACTCCTTCTGTATACACTCAAACTCACTCATTTTCTTCAAATATGTGGAAATAATGTCTAACATTTATTAAACACTCACCATGTTCTAGGCACTGTTTACATGCTTTATATGAATGCACATTCAACCCTCCCCAAAACCCTATTAGATAGGAGCTATTATTATCCCCCAGTTTGCAGATACGGAAACTAAGGCTCAGAGAGATGATGAGACCTGCCCAAGGCTGTGCAGCTATTAAGTCATGGAACCAAGACTTGAACACTGGCAGTCTGGCAGCAGAACCCGAGCTCTTAACCATCACTCTAAGCTGCCTCCCCAACAAAGAGAGAAAAATAAAACGATACTGCCACATTTCAAAAGAAGATAAACATCTCTGGATAAGAAACAGGAAAACTAATGTGAAGAAAGACTGCCAACAAAAGCAATCAGCAGGAGATGAACTCCCTCCAGATGAAAAGAAAATAGTAGAGCAAGATGGAAATGGTGTAAAATAAACACGTTTAGAATCCTCAAAAGACAAGGAAAGAAATGAACAAGAGTAAGTGGATATTAAAGAGGAATAATTAGAAACCCTGGAAATGAAAAATCCAGTATTTGAGCAGATAGGGAAGCTCTGGACTGAACATAGTTGAATAAATAATCAGTGCTTTGGAAGATGGAGCTGGGGAATTCACCCAGGACACCACATATAGGAGATAAAAAAAAAAAAAAATTATGAAAGGGAGATTATGAGACATGGAAAAATTTTTGAGGGTCTCCATCAAGGGGAGGTTCAAAAGACAGGGTTAGAGCAAAAGGTGGAGAGGACAGTTTGAGGACATCATGGTCAAGATTCTCAGAATCCGCACACAGAAAGTGCCCACAGAATGCTGAGTAGAATAGATGATAAATCCACATCTGTACATGCTTTTCTGAATCTGCAGAACATCAAGAATAAACTAGTAAATCTTAACGGCTATCAGAGGAAAAAAGAGATTTCCATATAGTAGATTTTGAGCTCGGAGCTAGATGCAGCAGCTGGATAAGGCTTTGAGTTACATCCCACTGAGATGGGGATGGTTGCATTATGTTCAGAGAGGATATTTGGGGCCATTATTTG